>NC_081342.1:12715671-12766403 GCF_029784015.1 Lycium ferocissimum | reverse complement strand
TCCTATTCTAAAAAATGATTCGCCATTCAATTCTTCTCCTCTATGTATTGTGATGTGTGTCCGTATATATTTGGAAGAACAAAACCAAACCCCAAAATAAGAGTGGGCCCCGCCCCCATAACAAATTCCCCCCAATCACGTGTTCCTTCACCTTTTTTTCAAAAATCTGTTTCTCCTCCTTTTGTCTTTTTGTGTGATGTGTATATGTATTCAACGGAAAAGATTCTCTTCTTTAAAAAAATATTCCCTTTTTGTCATGTGTTTTTTTTTCATTTACCTTTTATTTGATTGTAAAAATGAGAAATACTCGACAACTATTTCTAGATAGAGAAAAATATAATATTTAACAAAAAATAACTAGCTAGATAAATTAAATTCTAAAAAAACATATTTTTGTAATTTTCTTTCTTTAAAAATACAAAAATTTATACTCCAAAAATAGTAAATATTTTTGTTCTTTTGATTTTCGCAAATAAGCCTATCAAATAAAAATAGAAATAAATCGACATGTCAAAAATTAAAATTAAATGAAATATTTAAAAACTATAGGTGAAACACACAGGGAGGGTCAAAATTACGTGTCTACAATGCCGTTATAGAGAAGTCCGACTGTATCCGTCGTTCATTGATTTCCTAAAAACGTGCGAGTAATTTTTTTCGCTGGACTCTCTGATCTACCATGTAGTAGTTATAATAAGCTAAAGTAGCAAAGGTGCTTCCGTTTCTAATGATTTGAACATCCACTTCTCACGCAAGGGGGATAATAGTACTAAGAAGAGGCTAGAAAATAATGAAAGGGAAAGCCACTAAATGGAGAAAGACTTTGAATTTTCACAAGTCCACCCAAATTAAATTAATACTCCCTCCGAATTAAAAAAAGAAGTCCACTTAGCCATTTGCACACCTCTTAAGAAAATACTAACTCGTAGACAAAAATAGGTAATTTGACTATACTAGTATACTACCCCTAATTAAAACGTCTGTAATGTATTTATAAAGATTGCTGATTGGTCTGTAGACTGCAGATAATTAGCTTCAATTTGCCATCTAGCCATCAGTTGTCGGATTATATTTGCATCGTCGACGAATTTTGGTTCCAAAATTCGAAAATGGGAAAGATGGTGTGCGCTGAGGTAGATGGAGGAAATGGTTGGGGTGTGAGTCCATTCTTCATAGCTGTTGTTATTGCTGTCCTCTTATAATTTGGTCAACAGTGTCATGAGAGTTCAAATTTAAGTAACATCTGAACAATTTTAGTCCTCTTTTATTAAGTGTTATTGATCGTTTGGATCTTCGATATAGCTCAACATGGCCAAATATGACCTTTAACCACTAGGCATAAGTTTGATTTTGAAGGGCAAAAATTAAAGACTAGCTCATTTGAAGGGCAAAAATAGAGACCAGGCCATCTGAAGGGAAAATCGTGCAATTACTTCATTTACAAGAAGGCGCCTTTTCTGAATTGAGTGTATTTAAAAAAAATTGACCTCATTTTTGTCCCTTTAAAAATTTTTAAGTTTAACAGTTTTTGATTTGAAGTTAGGTTTGCCCATGACCAAGCTAGGTCAAAAGTTCAAAAGCACCCATTTTCAAAATCATTGAGAGAGTAATTTACTGAATTTATGTCTACAGTAATATCAGGAGTTGTTACATATTCAGGACTTCGCCACAAATCAACGCATTAGAAATTCCACTTAAATTACTTCTCCATACAATTAAACTTTGAATGTCAAATTTACGTGCCAAACAATTAGTTATTAGATTAATTAACCAAAAAGCTGATTTCAATGGTTAACCATATTTTCAGAAATTGGGAACATATAGCTAAGAAAAGAGTGGAAGTGGAAAATATATATATCTCAAATAAATCCTAACCAATTTTTTGAACGATTAAAACAAGATGATGAAGTGTACCGCAGATGAGTGCTCAAGTTGGAAAAGCAAGATTTTAAGTTTGAGAAAAAGAGAAGGATATAAAGTTTATCTGTATGTCATTTGTACATCGGACCGTTTGTACATATACATAAAGTTTGGACTCACAGCATCGAATTCTATAGAACTGGCATAAAAAGGAGTAATGAGTTGCTTCTTTTTGTTTTATTTTAATGGTCAATCCACTAGAGGTAAAAGTTGTTTATAAAAGCACAAAGTAGTGGCAATTGACTTGTTACCATAACGAGAATTTGGTCATGTAATATTGCAAAAATTTAACGTAGAAGAAACATAAAGAAAACCATAGAGACGCGGCTATACGGAAGTTTCTTTGTTTCGTAATACGTAGTATTTGATTGAAATTCAAGAATATTATATTCTAACTTTTTTTTTTTTTTTTTGAAACCTGCGAAAACCCGCAACGCTACTTTTGGGTGCGCATTGGAAACCCTTCACGTAAATAAAGCCGCAAACCTCACAGGATGTAAACCGCACTTGTGCAGTTCTCACGGAGCGCGCCGACCGAGAAGGCATTAGGGGGGGTTCGAACCCGCGACCTCCCTTAGGGAGGCCTCCCCTCAAACCAACTCAGCCACACCCAAAGGTGCATTATATTCTAACTTGAAGCTATTAGTTTCATATATTTATATTTACTAGTCTCTACTAACGTGGAGTTGCACGCTATTCTCAATCAATATGAATCATAGTAAAAAAATATTAGATAATATTATAGCAATTTAATTTACGCATATACAACTACTTTGAAAGGATCATCCCACTATTTTTGGGCAATTTGCAGGATTGCCCTTCGCGGGGGGTGGTCTTTAATTTTTGTCCCTCAAATCGGTGGTCTTTAACTTTTGCCCTTCGCTAAAAATTCCTTGATTTCGGGTTTGAACCCCCGCTTAATCAAAAATTTTTAAAAAAATTCGCAAGGTAGAGTTTAGATTCGCAAGGATTTTGGCCTTGTGCAAATTCTGCCTTGCGAATTTTTTTTCTTAACTGAGCTGAAGTTTGAACCCACAACTTCGGGGTATTAGGCGAAGGGAAAAACATAAAGACCACTAATTTGAAGGCCAAAAATTAAAGGCCACCCCAAATGAAGGACAATCCGCGCAAATAAAAAAAAAAGACTATTTCTCGCCAATCCAAAGCCCAGCAAACAACATCTTCTCCAATCTCCATCATAAGTTTATTGGGCTATTATTAAATTATAGAGGGAAAACTACGTATATATACATGTTAAGGAGAAATATTTACGAAACGTAACGATAGTTTTCCTTATTTACAAAACATAACGATATATTACAAAACATGACGGATTTTCATATATTTTTCGTTTTTTTATTTTTTTTTCCAGAAAATATATATATTTTTTATAAAAAAATATTTTTTTTAAAAAAATATTTTTATTTTTTAAAAAAATAATTTTTATATATATTTTTTTAAATATTGATTTTTTTATTTTTTTGCTCAATGGCTTAAAAAATCACCTCATATTTACGTGTATGAAAGTTGTATGAAATGTGTATGTGTGAGTAAAATTTTTAATATAATTTTCATATACAAAATTTTGAGCGAAAACTTTAAGCCTTGAATATTGTATGAAAATTGTTACAATGTTGTTGTAGTTGTATTAATTTTCCTTAAACCTAATATGAAATTTATATACAAACAATGTGAATGAAATTCTAAGTTTTGAGGAAGATATACACATTTCATACCATTCTCATGCATAAAATTTTAAGCATAATGTTTAAGCCTTGATCAAGATATACACATTTCATACGTTCTTCATACATAAAATTTGAGCGAACTTTTTAAGCCTTGAGCAAGATATACACATTTCATACACAAAAATTTGAGCGATTATTTTAAGTCTTGAATGTTGTATCAAAGTTATATACAATGTTGTTGTAGTTGTATTAATTTTACGTAAATCTAACATGAACTTTATACATGAAAATGTGAGCGAAATTTTAAGACATGAGCAAGATACAAATTTCATATTGTTTTCATACACACAATTTTGAGCGGATTTTTTTAAGCCTTGAACGAGATATACACATTTCATACATTTTTCATACACTAAATTTTGAGCAAACTTTTTTTAAGTCTTGAGCGAGATATACACATTTCATACAACTTTCATACATAAGTTTTTGAGTAAAAAAAAAAAAAAATATTAATTTTTAAAAAAAATAAAATAAAAATTAAAAAAAATATTTTAAAAAAAAAAAAAAAAATATTTTTTAAAAAAATGATTTTTAAAAAATAAAAAATAATTTAAAAATATATATATATTTTTTTTAAATATAAAGCATGTTTTGTATAGGATTTGTAATGTTATGTTTTGTAAATATAAAACTATCGTCACGTTTCGTAAATATTTCTCCTTAAGATGTATATATATGTCAAAGACCCAATTATAGATCCCACCAATATTTGGACCATGGAAAAATACTTTAAAGGAAGAAGAAGATAGGGTAATATTCAATTAAAAAAAAAAATATTTTATCGAATTAAATCTAACATCAGGTTCTTCATCTTAATCTTCTCTCGAGTCGCCACAATAGAGATTCAGAAGAAACACCAAATCAGACGTAAAAAAACACGTGACACAATTAATTTTGAGCCAAAAAAGTTGGCAACCAATCTTATTTAGGTATCAATTTCCAGAGATAGTATTTAATTAGGACTCTGTTTCTATTCCTTCTACCAAAATAATCTACTTTACAATCATTATTTTCTTAAGAAGAACGATCACAAGATTGTACACAATAGTCAGGACGTGGCTTAGTATATTAGTTTTGGGATGCTAGTTTTAGAATTGCAGTCAGATAACAATTGTATTTATTTTATTCAAATCAAAGTCCTAGATATGTGGAATTCTTTTATATATTACAATTATATCCGTTATTAAACACTCTTTGACAACAAATCAAAAATTCCTTTGCCTAATGCTAGTAAAATTCTATATGAATAGTTAGTAACTTTACTTCAATGTCCGTAATATTAGGTCATTTAGAATTCAATTAGTGTTTGCATTACGTTAAATTCCTTTCTACTAAAAATTCTCCATCCTATAATATTCCAAGTAGGATTTTACTTGCTTGTGTAGTGGAAAGTGCATAACTAACCTCAAAATCCTAAATTTTACTTAATCCAAAATTAAATATTGATGGTGATTACAATTTTATCCTAACTAACTTAAAATTTAAGGGTATAAAAGTCGTTCAATATTTGAAGGATAATTTGGTCAATCAATATTTATATTCATGCTTTTATAATAATATAGATAGATAGATATATATATGTATAACGGTAAGCAATGTGCCAATGTCTGAAAGACGACATATTAAAAGCAAATGGGGAGCTAGGTCAGCAAAAAATAACTAAATTGAGTAATATCTAAGAATATTTACTTAGAAAGCTAATTTCGTGCGTTGTTTTCCAATATTTCAAAAGTGGTATTTTCTTTATTTTTATTTAGTATTTTAAAATAATTATTTTCTTTGCCTAGAGTCTATCGGAAACATTCTGCCCACCTCGCAAGGTAGCGATAAGGTTTGCGTACATTCTGCCTTCCCCAGACCCCACTTGTGGACTTACACTGATATGTTGTTGTTGTTAAAATGATTATTTTCTCTATTTGTCCTAATTTTATATGTTATTTTGAAAATTCAAAAATTAAATAAAACCGAAAGAAGAGAAAAAGAAGGATGCGAAAAAGATAAAAAAATCCAAAAATCAAAGTACAAGAGGGCTGGACCACTGATAGAAGGGGTACTAAGATGTATGAACTAGTGGGGAAGTTGAACAAACTAAAAGGGGTGCTTAAGGGGCTGGACAAGTCTAAATTCAGTGAAGTAGAGAAAAGAGCAGATCAGGGTATGCAAGCTCTAAAACACTGTCAAATTCAGATTCAATCCAACCCATTTGATGCTGCTTTGATTACTGAAGAAAAGAGGCTTGCACAAGAATGCTTGAAGAGGAAAAAGGCTAGGGATCTGTTCTTGAGGCAGAAAAGTAAAATGCAATGGCTGATACAAGGAGATTAAAACACTAAAAAACTTCATTCCATGCTTAAAGCAAGAAGGAATGCAAACAGGGTGTTTACCATAAAGGATAGCTAGGGACACCAACAAACTGAACTACAAGGGGTAGCTAATGCTTTCATTGACTTCTACACTAAGCTTCTAGGATCTAAAAAGGAGGACAGGACAAAAGTATGCCCAAGACTAGTCAGACTTGGCCCTGTAGTGCAAGAGGAACACAAGATGCAATTGATACAGCCTATATCTGATGAAGAAATCAAGAAAGCATTATGGGCAATACATGGTGACAAAGCACCTAGACCAGATGGCTATAGTAGCCAATTCTTCAAGGATAGCTGGGATGTAGTAGGAACTGATGTAACTGCAGCTGTACAAGACTTCTTTATAGCAGGAAAAATGCTGAAAATTATAAACACCACACTGATCACTGTGATTCCCAAGAGTAAACATGTGGAAGAGGTGGGGGACTTTAGACCTATTGCATGCTGCAATACAATCTATAAAGTAATTTCCAAGATGCTTTGTAACAGGCTGAAACCACTCTTGCCTCTAATAATTTCAGATGCCCAAAGTGCATTTGTAGAGGGAAGAACCATTGTGCAAAATATTTTAATCTGTCAGGATCTAGTGAGACTGTACAAGAGGAAGAACACAACTCAAAGCTGCCTTCTTATCTCAAGAAGACATATGATTCAGTAGAATGGGATTTTGTGAATAGAAACACTGAATTTTCCTCAGAAGTTTATAGGATGGATAATGCAATGTGTCATTACAACTCAGTATAGCATAGCATTGTATGGAGGGGTATACGGGAATTTCAAAGGTAAAAGGGGACTTAGACAAGGGGATCCAATATCCCCCCTTTCTCTTTGTCATATGTATGGAATACCTTACCAGAGTGCTTATCAGAGTAGGGGAGCAGCCTGGATTTGAATTTCACACAAAATGTAGGAGCTTGAGGTTGAATCACATGTGTTTTGCTGATGACATGCTGCTATTTTGCAAAGGAAATTTTCAATCAGTACTACTACTATTGAGAGGACTACAAACATTCTCAAACACTTCAGGGTTGCAAGCTAATGCTAGGAAGTCCAACATCTTTGGTGCCAATATGGACCCCCAAAGCTTGGAAGATATATGCAGTGCTACAGGGTACCAAAAAAGGAAGCTGACTTTTAAATACTTGGGGGTGCCAGTCTTAGCAATAAAGATTATAGTAGTAGACTGTGAAATGCTTATAGATAAGATAGGGCAAGGGTCAGAGCCTGGAGTTCAAGGAACCCGTTATATGATGGCAGGGTGCAGCTCATCAATTCTGTACTAATGCATGTACATTCATACTGGTCATCTATCTTTATCCTCCCAAAAGAAGTAATGAAAAGAATAATTGCAACTTGTAGAAATTTTTTATGGGATGGAAAAAAAGTCACAAAAAATCCCCATTAGTAGCCTGGGACCTGGTTTGTCGACCAAAGAGGATGCGAAGCTTGGGCATCTTGGATAGTATAACATGAATGAAGCAGCCATAGCTAAATATATTTGGAACATAGCATAGAAAGCAGATAATCTTTGGGTGAAATGGGTCAACCATGGGTACATCAAAGATAGGGATTGGTGGGATTATGCTCCACCTAGTGACTGTTGCTGGTATTGGAGGAAGATATGCAACATCAAGGATAAATACAAACAGGGCTATGTTGGCAATGGATGGCTAAAAACTGACGAGAAATACTCCATTCAGAGTGGGTATTACTGGAGTAAAGGAGATATAGAAGCTTGGCAAGGGTTTAGATGGATATGGAGCAAAGCTAACATCCCCAAGCACTGTTTCATTGGATGGTTAGTAGCACACAACAGGCTGCTAACAAGGCAAAGGCTGAAACGAATGGGAATAATATCAGATGAGAGCTGTGTGCTATGTGGTGGTGCAGTTGAGAGTATTGCACACCTTTACTTTGATTGTCAATTCTCAAGAGCCTGTTTAGATAATATACTAGTGTAGCTGGGGGTGAGAATACAAAATAGTGAAGTCCTGGGCCTTTGGAGAAGACTAACCAGGAGCAGAAAAAGGAAGAATTGCAGAGAGTTCATCATAGCAATAATAGTGGCATTGATCTACAACATATGGAGGGCAAGGAACACATCAGCTTGGCATATGACAGTGCCAATGCCTAGACTTGTCTGTGATATGATCAAGCAAGAGGTACACATAAGGGTGGCTAACAATAGAAAAAGGAAAGAATGTAGATATGGAAGGCAGTGGATAGAAAGACTATATACATAGAAAGCAGCTTACAAATTAAAGTTGATAGATAGTTTACTTATCCGATAATAAATTGTACTAGGATTAAGCTCAGGAGTAGTTTAGGACTGTTGTACCTGTTTGTCTGGTGATTAATAAAGCTCATATTTTCACCCAAAAAAAAAAATGATTTTATATAGATTTAGAACTAAACTTTATTTTGAATTGTTTTATGTTTATTATTCTTTAAATTAATGTTATTTCATAAAATTACAAAAATGTTACTATACTACATATAAAATATATGTTATGTTGGATTTTTAATTCAGTATCTTATGTGAAAAATAATATTTATCTTATACTTTGTTTTTTCCTAAATGGAATTGTTTAACCATGTTTTTTTTTTTTTGGGGTAAATGGAATTATTTAACCATCTTTAACCATGTTAATATCCTTTTATAGGTATGGCACGTACGAATATCATCCAACTTTGGCAAATGGCAAAACAAGGTACCAAAATTAATAGTTAGTATTGCATATTCATTAAAAAATGCAAGAACAACTGATAACATTATGATTAAGGAATGTAGAGAGATAAAATTGATCAAAAGGCAAAAATATATATATATTAATATAACAAAAATTATTAATTTTATCAAATTTTAATTTTTTAACGACCGCACAAAGCGGACATATTCACTTGTGAGAAATTAATTTGAGAGCTTATTTTGAAGAGGGTAGATGTATCTGCATATGGCTTTCAGTAGGTCCAATTCTTTTTAGGAGTCTTATTGCCCTATTAGCTAGAGAGCTTCTAACATCTTTAAGTTTTATATTTGTTTTATAAAATGTTGGGCCTAAGATAAAGTTAAATGAGAAACACAATAAGTCAAAATCCATACTGTTATTAGGATCAAAGTGTAGTTAATTATTTCTCTTGTAGTGTAGTTTAATCTACTACTACAATAATTTGATTGTCATTTTTGTAAAAAGATCAATTGATGCTTATCACTGAATTTTACCTGCAATATATTAGATGTTTCTTCAATCACATCTATATCTCTTTTTTAGTGGGAATTAATGCATCATCATGTTACGATGTAAAGAGAATATGTACACTCTCGAAAAACTTTTTATATGCGGAGTTGATGCCAAGTCAAACAATTTATTTTTAAGAGCTACAAATTTGAGTAAGACAACAAATATCCGTCGTTCATTGATTTCCTAAAAACATAAGTGTGAGTAATTTTTTTTTTGCTGGACTCTCCCATCTACCATGAAGTAGTTATAATAAGCTAAAGTAGCAAAGGTGTTTCCGTTTCTGATGATTTGGAGGTCCACTTTTCACGAAAGGTGGGTAATAATACTAAGAAGAGGCTAGGAAATAATGAAAGGGAAAGCCACTAAATGGACAAAGACTTTGAATTTTCACAAGTCCACCCAAATTAAATTAATAACAGCTAACAAGTAGACCCCTAGAGAAGTTTCACGACAACCACAAATTTTCAAACTTGACAACCATAACACGTCTATAATGTATTTATAAAGATTGCTAATTGCTCTGTAGACTGCAGATAATTAGCTTCATTTTGCCATCTAGCCATCAGTTGGCGGATTATATTTTTATCGTCGACAAATTTTGGTTCCAAAATTCGAAAATGGGAAAGATGGTGTTAGTGGAGCTGGATGGAGGAAATGGTTGGGATGTGAGTCCATTCTTCATAGCTGTTATTATTGCTGTCCTCTTCTTCTTCATTTCATGTATGAGTCCATCACCTCGTCGCAGATTTTTTGTTGTCCGTCGATTCCATTGAGCAGTATATATGTATGTAAGGATCTTCAAAAAATTATGCATTTTTAGAAGGTCCGATACAAGTACAATAATATTTTTGGAAGAGTTGACATAGATCAAGAGGAGTAGAAGCTCTAGCCAAAGATTCACATGTTGTTTTCTGTTCTACTGCTTGTATAGTTTTTTTATTTTTGTTTCGGGATTTGAGTTAGTATTTCTTTAAACGAATTGGGATTACAATTCATGAATTCTAACCTTTGGGGACTAGAATTCCCACATCATCTTCCATTCTGACGGCATGTTTTTGTTTGATTTTATTGAGTTTATAGATAGTAAGAACGAAATAGTCATGCAAACTACAGCAGAAAATTAAATCATTGACGGAACTGATGAATGAGACCTAGATAGAAAAATCTCTTATGCATCTTTTGCCATTAATATGGATCAAATTAGGTTATTGAATTTTTGTTTTTGCTTATGCTATACTCCAATTTGGATAGGAAATTTGCTAAGCCATTGGCCATTCAACAACAACAAACCAGTATTAGGAAAAATGCACGATTTCTTAATGTACGTTTTTTTTAATATAGAAACATGTATTTTTATAGAATCTAATTATATACTCCTGCGGTATATAGTTCTACAACTCAATTACTTTAAATGGGCAATGAGAGGGTGTTGACTCATCAGCGTGACTGTGATGGACGGTAGATTTGTGCATTATCAACGATTTCATTAATTGTCAATACCTTTTTTTTAGGCAATATATATGAATATTACCATTAATAACACAAAATCATACAAAACTAAGAGCACCCATCCTCACAACCACCTTCTAGGAACGGTGCTGTGAGAAAATAGGCTTCAGAATGAACCAGAACTAAGTACAAAATTTCTGCCAAAAAACTGTACATCTATGTGCTCTCTTTGTTGTGCTAAAAACCTCAATCGTCTCTACAAGTTGTGATCCGACCTACAATATCAACATGTTGTACAATTCTCCCTTTAAATTGTCTCCAGTTCCTTGCTTTTCAACAGTTAGATACATTTTTTTACATAATTATACACTTTTATACATGGTAGATATATTATTTGTATAGGTATATTAATATTGTATAATAGTGTGTAAGGGTATTTACGCGGTTGCAATAAAAATTAACTAAGAGGCTATAAACTGAAAATATGGTTTTGAAATGTAATTTTTTTATTTTGTAATATACTGTAAATATTACCATACAAACAAAAAGATCATACACCTAAAGAGCCCCCAGTTCCCCAACCACCTTCCAGGAAGGGTGCTGGGAAAATCAGGTCTCTGGGACTAAGTACAAAGCTGATCAATTAAACCTATAGAACATTCTAGAATATTTAGCTCCTCTACACATGTTAACTCTCTCAGTAATTACACTTTTAATCTGCTATACGACAAAATTTGTATTACACTTTGCTCCTTAAAATTTTCCAGTTTCTGATCTGCCAAATGTGGTAAATCCCTGCTCCAAAGTTGCTGCTATCATCTCCTTTTTGAATCTACACCAATCCCTTTGCTTAATCCTCTTTAAGGTTATGCTGATACTAGTCTGTGGGATATGCATTCCAGTCCACCCCTGATGGCCTTGCAAAGCTCAATAGCCCACAAAGGTTATGAACTTATGATGTAAAGTACTTTGTTGGGCTGTATATTCTTGAAAAGTTTCCTTTCCTAAAACTGAGCCCAATGTATCTATGTTCCGATGCTTATTACTAGGCCCAAAAGGTAGAGAATCAGATCCATTAGTAACTCATGGTTATGCTTATTACTAGGCCCAAAAGGTAGAGAATTAGATCCGAGTCCGGAGCCAAAATGGCATATTTTTGCAGCCATTAGACCAAAATAGGCTGTCTTTTTTTTTTTATACCACAATGGGTATTTCGTTGGTTATCCAACGAAATACCCACACAATGCACTGTTCATGGCCGGAATTTTTTGTTGCATTTCGCTACACTTGTAGCGAAATGCAACAATTTTTTTTTTGTTTTTTTTTGTTGCATTTCGTGAGTTAATCAACGAAATGCAACAATTTTTTTTTTGTATTTCCTGAATTAATCAACAAATATGAACGAAACTGATTTTTTTTTTTTTTTTACATTTCGTGTATTAAAAAACGAAATAGGATAAAAAAAAATTAAATTTCGTTTATATAAAAACGAAATAAAATATATATATATATATATATATATATATATATATATATATTTATCCTATTTCATTGGTATATATATATATATATATATATATTCCTATTTCGTTTTTATATAAACGAAATGAAAATAAAATTATTTTCCTATTTTTTATATAAACGAAATACAAAAATACAAAAAAAATTATTTTCATATTTCATTTTTAGATGAACGAAATAAAAAAAAAAATCTTATTTCGTTTTTTAATAAACGAAAAAAAAAATAGTTGTAAAGTCAAGACATAACTTTATTTTGAATATAAATATAATTCTAAAAAATATAGGGAGAAAAACTAGTTGTAAAGTCGTCAAACTTTAGATGGTCATAACTTTGCGCTCGGACGTCCGTTTTACGCTTTTTTTTTTTGAACTTGCGTATTTTTTCGAGATCTACGCAGACAAACCGCCATTAGGCGGTTTGGCCGAGCCGATTTTTGAAAAAACGCCTTTTATCTCATTCAATTTCAATTTTCCCCCAAATTGGCCTGAAATTTTCAGTTTTATTTACTTATAAGATGATGATACGCAATAGATTTCAACGTAAAAATCTCGGGGTAATATAGCTGTGAATGTCAATTTCACTTCCGCGATTTCAATTTTCGAAAATAAAGCTGACTAATTTTCTCGACATATAAAGTTGACTAAAATAACCTTACAGTCAAACACTAAGTTTTTTCAAACAAAACTTACTTCGGCCACCTTTTCAATACCTAAAATGACGATCCGAATATCTACGTATCCTTGATGTATTAGGCCTACATTATTGTACGCGAGAAAAAATATCGGGTTCTATATAAAATATTGACGTTTTGGAGTCTTGACACACGACTAATGATTGGTCAAAGTATGGAGAAAAACACTAAGTGTTGCAAAAAATAAAGTTGGTCAATTTTTTTTTTTTTTTTGGTACTGTTTCTATAACGCGATTTTTTGCGTTATAGAAAAAAATTTTAATTTTTTCTATAACGATTTTTCTTGCGTTATAGAAAAAAAAAATTTAGTCTTGTTTTCTTGCCTTATAGAAAAAAAAAACAAATATATATATATATATATATATATATATATATATTTTCCAATTCGTTTTGATATGAACGAAATAAAAAAAAATTCACATTTCGTTTTTTAATAAACGAAATACCAAAACAAAAAAAAAAAAAAAAATTCGTTGATATAACGAAATGCAAATATATATATATATATATATATATATATTCCAATTTCGTTTTGATATGAACGAATTTTTTTTTTTTATATTTCGTTTTTTTAATAAGTGAAATACAAAAAAGAAAAATATACTATTTCGTTGATATACCAACGAAATGCAAAAAAATAATATATATATATATATATATATATATATATCCAATTTCGTTTTGATATGAATGAAATAGAAAAAAATTCATATTTCAAATAAAATGAAAGATATATATATATATATATATATATATATATATATATATATATATATATATATATATATATATATATATATATATATATATATATATATAGGTATATAGGTATTCCTATTTCGTTGGTATATAAACGGAAAAAAATAATTATTTTCCTAATTCGTTTTTATATAAATGAAATACAAAAAAAATATATATATATATATTCATCCTATTATATATATATATATATATATATATATATATATATATATATATATATATATATTCCCATTTCGTTTTTATATAAACGAAATGAAAATAAAATTATTTTCCTATTTTTTTATATAAACGAAATACAAAAAAAATTATTTTCATATTTCGTTTTTTAATAAACGAAATACAAAATTTTTTTTTGCAAAAAAAAAAAAAGTATATCCTATTTCGTTTTTTAATACACGAAATGTAAAAAAATATATATATATATTTCTATTTCGTTGATTAATTCACGAAATGTAAAAAAAAAAAAAAAAAAAAAATCGAGTTTCGTTCATATTTGTTGATTAATTCGGAAATACAAAAAAAAAAAAAAAATTGTTGCATTTCGTTGATTAACACACGAAATGAAAAAAAAAAAAAAAAAAAATTTGTTGCATTTCGCTACAAGTGTAGCGAAATGCAACCAAAAATTCCGGCCATGAACAGTGCATTGTGTGGGTATTTCGTTGGATAACCAACGAAATAACCATTGTGGTATAAAAAAAAAAAAAAACTGACCTATTTTGGTCTAATGGCTGCAAAAATATGCCATTTTGGCTCCGGACTCAATTAGATCCATTAGTAACTCATGGTTAAGTGTTGTAAAATGATAGTTTTAAAATCTAGAAGAGATTTTGATTATTTAAGATAAGTTTCTTCAAGTTGTGTATTTCTTGAATTGTGCGACACAATTTCAAACCTTTGAATCCTTATGCGCCCCCCTAAACTAGTCCTTTTTTTTTTTTTTTCCTTTCTATTTTAGCACCTCAACTAAGTGTTGTTTGAACTCGTCCTCAAGTATGTTTGTCAAACACAATCTGACTTACATAGTCTTCCATCCTCAATGTAGCAACATGCTAATATACATTCTAATTTAATTATGCAGCTAAGATTAGCAGCAATTGAGAGGAGTAAAAAAAGAATAGCTCTTAATTAGGCTGACAGTGGAAGAACAGAACCAGCAAAAACCGACAAATCCATGACCTAAAGAATAGCTTACCACATGTCTAAAATATTATTCCACCTTCATTTATCCAATTTAATTTCTGTTTCTAATAAAAATCAGATTTAGGGGATTTGATATACACACTTGAGGACGAGTTCAGGGGTTCAATAGGATAGGAACAACACTTAGTTGAGGTGCCAAAAAGGAAAAAAGGGTAAGTTTAGGGGGCTGCATATGCATTCAGTTATAAATGATTCATCAACAAGTTATAATTCGGTCAACAGTGTCATGAGTTCAAATTTAAGTAACCTCTGAACAATTTTAGTCCTCTTTTATTAAGTGTTATTGATCGTTTGGATCTTCGATATAGCTCAATGTGGTCAAATATGACCTTTAACCACTAGGCATAAGTTCGATTTTGAAGGGCAAAAATTAAAGACCAGCCCATTTGAAGGGCAAAAATTAGAGACCAGTCCATCTGAAGGGCAAACCGTGTAATTACTTCATTTACAAGAATGGCCTCGGAGGTGAGTGGTCTTTAAAAATTTTTGACCTCGTTTGTCCCATGGGCAAAATTTCAAGTTTAACAAGTTTTGACTTTCGACTTCAAATTAGGTTTGCCCATAGACCAAGCTAGGTCAAAAGTTCAAAAGCACCCATTTTCAAAGTCATGGAGAGTAATTTACTGAATTTATGTCTACTGTAATATCTTGAGTTGTTACATGTTCGGGACCTTGCCACAAATCAACGCGTTAGAAATTCCACATAACTTACTTCTCCATACAATCAGACTTTGAATGTCAAATTTACGTGCCAAACATTTAGTTATTAGATTAATTAACCAAAAATCTGATTTCAATGGTCAACCATATTTTCAGAAATTGGGACATATCGCTAAGAAAAGAGTGGAAATTATATATCGCAAATAAATCCTAACCAATTTTTTGAACGATTAAAACAAGATGATGAAGTGTACCACAGATGAGTGCTCAAGTTGGAAAAGCAAGATTTTAAGTTTGAGAAAAAAAGAAAGATATAAAGTCTATCTATATGTCATTTGTTCATTGAACTGTTTGTACATATACATAAAGTTTGGACTCACAGCATCAAATTCTGTAGAACTGGCATAAAAAGGAGTAATGAGTTGCTTCTTTTTGTTTTATTTAATTGTCAATCCACTAGAGGTAAAATTTGTTTATAAAAGCACAAAGTAGTGGCAATTGACTTGTTACCATAACGAGAATTTAGTCATGTAACATTGCAAAAAATTTAACGTAGAAGAAACATAAAGAAAACCATAGAGACGCGGCTATACGTAAGTTTCTTTGTTTCGTAATACGTACTATTTGATTGAAATTCAAGAATATTATATTCTAATTTGAAGCTATTAGTTTCATATATATATATAACGGTAAGCAATGTGCCAATGTCTGAAAGACGACATATTAAAAGCAAATGGGGAGCTAGGTCAGCAAAAAATAACTAAATTGAGTAATATAGGACAAACATTTTCCATAAGAATGCAATTGTCTGAGAATTTCGAGCTAAACACCAAAACCCAAATTGAGGTCGTTGCTTTTCACGTTTTTCTTATATCATTGCATTTACGTCAATTTTGCTTTAGTTTGTTATAATAAGGTAGCACAAACCTTCAAGCACTTAGTTGCAAGATTATTTCAAAGGATGCTCGTGCGGCGCACGAGATGTATATGTGACGCACGCAGAATCTAGTTTTATTGAATATACTTGAAACGTCTTATTATTAGTTGGCTTTAGGCCACCAATTCCATTGAGCCGACCCTGATTACTTACATATTTTTTTTTTTTTAAAAGTTATTATTCTGTAAATGAATTGGGATTACAATTAATGAGTTCCGATCTTTGGGACTAGAATTCTTGCATCATCTTCCATTTTGACCGCTTGTTTTTGTCTGATTTAAATAGTATTATATCCACGTTGTCATGCATCCATTGGAGTAGAAACCTTCTTAAAGTCTATCCCAATGTACAAACTTCGTGTAGAACTTTTCATTCTTAATTATTGATAAATTTTAATTTTGGTCCTTGTGATAAATGACGTAGAACATTTAACCTTTAAATAATTGAAAATATATATTTTGATCCCTATATGTAAGAAATATGTTATGTTTGACCATTTTTAGAATTATATTGCTCTCAAATTATGGAGAAATATATAAGTTTAACATAATACATGAGTAATTAAATGATAGAACAACTAATAATTTTGGTAATTTTGTGAAAGGGATCAAGAGTACACATTTTAATTAGTTGAAGGTTAACGTGTTTAGCAAATCATTACAAGAATTAAAATAAGAATTTAACTAGGGGACGAAAATTACTATGAACCGTTCACCAATATATACGGAGTAAACCCGACTGTGCATGTGTTGATATCATAACAATTGGAGACATTGCAACATGTTTATATGTGAATAAATTCAATATTTGATGATTTGTGATAAAATGAGACATTTCAAAAATGTTATAATGAAAAATATGTTAATAAGTGGTCGAAACTAAATCGCTAACTAGCATGATCGTGAATCTTTATAATTCAAATATCACACATGATGTGTTTTAATTCATAATTAGGTGAAATAAATCTCTGGATGTCACAACACCATCCACCTATTACACTTTCCCTAATTAATGAAATATAAAATTGCTGCTTGAATTGAAATTTAGGATGATTTGTATTATATAGAGGAGACGAACTTGGAAAAGCAACTGCGTATATTAATTGCAGAAATTTTCAAAACTCCACGTTAATCTATTAATTAGGGAACGAGAAAACGTATATCTGTATAGTTTGCCAAAAAAAGTTGTTTATATAGACCTTGATTGAGAACACTTCAAAAATCAATGATAGACGTCATTCATATCCCAACATATCAATATTATTTCCATTTTTGCATATATTTCGGAATATATGCAGTCTAGACAAAACAGACACTATGATAGATTGTGAATGTGTGCAACTCAATCAACTATATTCTGTAGTTTGATGTAGCTTAATGTTAAAGACGTCCACTCATGAGCTAAGGTATGGAAAAAAACGGGGAGGGGGTTAGGAAGGAAACAGAAACCACTAGACAAATTAAATATATGATGCAACAAAAGGTGAGCTGAGAAGTTTTTTATTTACCCTATGATTTTCCACCGAGCATATAAATTTTCTAGTATATTTTTCCCTCTTAGTCATGATTAAGTAATTGCCAAATTAAAACTTACTTGCGCTCCGGATGTTTACATCATATCATATCAATTAATCTTAATAAGTGAATTAATAAAATGAGAATACATAGTAATTAATTACAGTTAAGCAAAATAAAATTATTCGCAAGCTCATAATGTTGTACATTTATTATTTTGGCGGGTGTTAAGAGGCTCACGTAGTTTGTTACGTCAGCTCCAAAAGGATAAGTTACGCTAGAATTGATAAAGTTTCATGGAGTTCATAATTGCATAAAAGGAGTCAAAAAGTAGGGGTTGCAGCGCGTTGAAACACTTCTTCGACAGCCCCCGTATACCCGGCCTGCCGACATGATTTTTTTTTTCCAGGTCGGTGAGAGGACACACCGGATGCAATTAAATTTGTAGTGTAGTAGAATATATGTATTAGTATCAATTTAATTTGTAACACTTAAAGAGTGTGTTTGGTAGGAAGGAGAATGTTTTAAAAATAAGTGGGTTTATTACTTATTTTTTAGTGTTTGGTAAGTAAGAAAAATTATATCCCAAGAACACTAATATGAAATCTACAATTAATTGACTAAATTGTGATGCTTGTGAACACGTGGTTTTTTTCCGCAAAAGTAAGTATTTTATGTACATATTTTCTAGAATTGATCTAATATTATTTGCTGGCATGCATGCATTCTCCAAAATGGCTGAATGGTGCACTTGATTTGAATATTAAATTATTTACCAAAGGAACAAGGATTAATTCACACTTAAAACTTTCTATTTTCTCTTTCTTTTTTTAGTGATGCACTCATATTCTAGAAATTCTAAATCTGCCTCTGGTAATCAAGCAAAGCATTGGGGAGGGATGGGTGCACGTGAAGCGAGGGTTTAGGGATGGCGGGGGTTGGATAATCAAGGGTTGGGGGTTGGGGGCGTTGAATGGGTGGGAAGGAAACAATCAAATTATTTTCCCTACTTTCTTTAGTCAAGTCATTTTTTTAATTTTAAGGAACTTGTTTTTCTGGAGAAAATGTTTTTCAAAATATTTTAACTAACCGAACAAGAGAAATAAAAACACATTTTCTGAAATATATTTTTCTCCGTACCAAACACCCCTAAAGTTAAATGGTTTTAGGCTCAAAATGTAAATATTGAGTATGAATAAGTATTTTTCGAGAAATTTCATATGCTAAATAACACTGTGGGAGTCGAAACTCCGAGTACCTGAACTATATTTCACTTGGCAAAAAGACAAATCTGATTTTGTATAGTTTCTAAATGAGAACATGTTGGAAATAATAATTCAATATTTTAGGAAATATAAATTGGTTAGGATTTGATATTTTAATCCATGTCCAATAAGGATTTATAGTCAAATTAGTATAGGAATAAGTTTTCCTGTTTTGAGTTAAAGTAGGTTTTATACTATTATAAATAGGGCTGCTGCTATTTATTTTATATTATGGCATTGTAGAAAGCATTTAGAGATTCATAGAGTTTATCAATAAAATATTTTCCTTCAAATTGGTATCAGAGCTTCTACGATCCTGGTAGAAAATCAAAGAGTTTCTTTGATATGGCATCATGACTCATATATCTTTGGTTTCTTCTCCGGCCAATGATGATGACATTGGCAAACGTCGGACTAATGATATGCATGAAAAACAATTATGCTGACAAGGACTAACAAACTATTGCAAGTTTAAAGAGGTGCAAGAAAAAATGCACAAGAGGGACGAACTGTCTTCTTTAGACGTTGGAAAATTGGGTTAAAAAAAAGGGTGTTGATGAGAAAGTGCTCCAACGATTGTGAAGGTTGAAGAGAAAGTGCTTCAACAATTGAAGGTTGATGAGAAAGTGCATCAATAAAATTGGAATGTTGGAGAGAAAGTGCTCCAACGATTGTGAAGGTTGAAGAGAAAGTGCTTCAACAATTGAAGGTTGATGAGAAAGTGCATCAACAAAATTGGAATGTTGGAGAGAAAGTGCTCCAACGGTTGAAGGTTGAAGAGAAAGTGCTTTATGCAAGAAACAGAATCATTGAAGGTTGGTGAGAAAGTGCATCAACAAAATTGGAATGTCGGAGAGAAAGTTCTCCAACGATTGTGAAGGTTGAAGAGAAAGTGCTTCAACAATTGAAGGTTGGTGAGAAAGTGCATCAACAAATTGGAATGTTGGAGAGAAAGTGCTCCAACGATTGTGAAGGTTGAAGAGAAAGTGCTTCAACAATTGAAGGTTGGTGAGAAAGCGCATCAACAAATTGGAATGTTGGAGAGAAAGTGCTCCAACGATTGTGAAGGTTGAAGAGAAAGTGCTTCAACAAATTAGAAGATAGTGAGTGACGGTTGAAGAGAAAGTGCTTCAACAATTGATGGGCTGGAAACAAGTGCTTCAACAATTGGAAGATGGTGACAAGTGTATCAAGAATCAGATATACAATTTTGAATTACGGGAGAATGTTAGAAATAATAATTCAAAATTGTAGGAAACAAAAATTGGTTAGGATTTGATATTTTAATCCATGTCCAATAAGGATTTATAGTCAAATTAGTATAGGAATAGGTTTTCCTGTTTTGAGTTAAAGTAGGTTTTATAATATTATAAATAGGGCTGCTGCTATTTATTTTATGTTGTGGAGATTGCAAAGAGCGTTTAGAGATTCATAGAGTTTATCAATAAAATATTTTCCTTCAGAACAGATTGTGGAAAAGAAAAGAAAAAACAATTTGTTAAGATTCGTTCGGATCTCACACGTCTTTGATCTTACTAGCTAGTTCCAACTTTGATTCAGGTACTCAATTTATGATTTGGATACAAAGTTCACAACTGGAGAATATCTCTCCTAACAGACTTTATCATATACTCCCTCCGTCGCATATTACTTGTCTATCTTACTAAAAGTATTTGTCTTAAATTATTTATCAATTTACAAAATTAAAATACAATTAATTAAATCTTCCTCATCATACCTTTAATATTAAGTGTTGAAAATAATCATTAATTACTAGAGCGCAATTTATTTGAGAGAAATTAGGATAAGATAGTAAAAATATATCTTTTATTTATGATTTCTTAAAGGGCGTGTAAAAGAAAAAGTAGACGAGTAATATGAGACGGAGGGAGTAGTAGAATATATAAGGTTACTCTATAACAACAATGAGTATGTCTCAGGTCCAAAAAAATTTGCTCAGGTATATGAACCTTAATTGTATACTATTCGTATATATATCTTTGTAGACATCGAGCCTAATTTTATATACCTGTCAAGACGTTTCATATTCTTAATGATATCATATGTTTAAATCCTTAAAAAACTAAAAAAGTTACTTGTGATATGATATATATACCACAATTTTTTTTTAATATTTCTAAACTTTGTGTTAAGCTAAAGCAAAATAATGCATAAAATGAAATTAATGAAGGGATTACTTAGAGATACAACTGACAGTTCGAGGGTTCAAGAAGAACAAAATTGGTACATTGCATGGAGAAAAGCTCGTCAAAAGGAAGAAAAGAAGGGAATCCTACGTGGTGCCACCTACAGTGTAAAATGTACTAAAAGTGGAGTCGTTTTTTTTTTTTTTTTGGTTAGATTTTAGAAAAGAGATTATGGTTTATATACTACTCCCTTCATTCCAAAGTAAGTGTCCTCTTAGCTAGCAAAAATCACGTCCATTAAAAAATTTAAAATATAATGTGAAGTTTACTAAACTATTCATTTTTATTAGATATTTTTTGAGAATAGAGTAGTATTAAAGAGGTCTACTTATTTAATGCCAAGGGCATAGTTAGAAACACTTGCCAATTTTTATTTTGAATTCCTAAGTTGACACTTATTTTGGGACAAACTTTTTTTTGCTAAGATGCTTTCACTCTGTTATCTTATTATCTTGCTGTTATTACTGCTTATTATTACTAATGTTTTTTCATCTCTCTTCAAGCCGGAGGTCTATCAGAAATAATCTCTCTACCCGTCACAAGGTAGGGGTAAAGTTTGCATACACTCTATCCTCCCCAGACCCCACAGTGAGATTATACTAGGCTCCTATTTGGCCATAGATTTTGAGAGCATATTTGAAGATTTGTTTTCAAATCTTTGCTTGAACATCAATTTTTTACAGATTTTGAAAACAAATATTCAAATTCCCAAATTTTGGCTCAAACCTGTTTTTGGGCCAAGGTCTATGTTTTGGCCTTTTCAAAACTTTTAAAAACTAATTTTTTTTTTTTTTAATATATTTATGACCCAACTAATTCTATCTACCATGTTCCTCCATTAAAGCAGTATCTATCATGTTTCCACAATTAATGCAGTCTCTTTTATAAATTGAAGATTATTCGTACAATGTGGGAAGATTATATTAAAGAATAGCTAGTTACTACAGTTGTTTTTTTTTCCTGCACGGATGAATCTTTGTATGACAATTTGAATTGTAGTAGCTAGTAAGTGTATTGTTGGCAATTGTTGTTAAAATATTATGTTCTGCATAATTCGGAATTAACAAGTATGTATGTTTATTTTTGATAGTTTTTAGAATTTATGGGTATAAGTAACGTTTCATGTTTTTTCAAAACAAAAAGTGAAATATGTTTTGAAAAACTATGGCCAAACACATTTTTTAAACTTGAAAAACTTCACCCAAATCAAATTTTTTAATTTTTTTTGGAAATCTATGGCCAAACGCTAGCTAGGTATGTTGTCGTTGTTAACACTTATTTTGAAACGGACGGCGTAATTGGGTGTATACGGTATAAGAAAACGTAACGGAAGAAAAAAGTCACGTGCAAACGACAACAGTCTAAAGCTTGCACAACCTACGCCGTTTCTTCTATCTTTTGTTTCTCTCATTCTCTCTTTTTCTTTCACTTTCAATTTCCTTCACGTAACTCATCTCATCTGACGTACGTACCTTGTCTCAACACTATTTTGTTTTCTTTTGTTTCTGTTTTGCTTTTTGACAAGTGTTTCCAACAGCAATATAGAAAGAAATGGTGATTGTTCTATAAGACAACGAAGTTGGTTTATACATTTATTAGAGAGATCTTATATGGAGGCACATAAAATTCATAACGTACTTAATTATTCCGTTTCATTTTATGTAAATGTACTTATTAAGCATAGAGTTTAAGATTTTTTTTTTCCTGATATATATATATTCTTAAACAGACATGTTATTTATGTGACTATAAATCACGTCCTTCTCCATTTGCATGCTTTAAATCGTATTAAGCCCTCCTATATGTCTATAACTGATTGTTGGCGCATCACAATCTTCACAAACACAAAACTCATTTCTTTGTCCAGATTCGGAATTTAATTTCTATGTATTTCCGCCAAAGAAGACGTTAAAAATTTAAAATTATAAACGATAGATTTCGACTTTCATGAAAGTACTTCTTTAATCGTATTAGGCTCTCCTATATCTCTATAACTGATTATTGGCGCATCACAATCTTCACAGACACAAAACTCATTTTCTTGTTCAGATTCAGAATTTATTTCTATGTATTTGGCCAAAGAAGACGTTAAAAATTTTAACATTATAAGCGATAAATTTCGACTTTTTATGAAAGTACTTCTTCAATCGTATTAGGCCCTCCTATATCTCTATAACTGCTTACTGGCGCATCACAATCTTCACATACAAAAACTTGTTTCCTTGTCCAGATTATGAATTTATTTCTATGTATTTGCGCCAAAGAAGAAGTTACAAATTTAAAATTATTCTTTTAATAATGTATTTTACAAAACCATCTATTACATAACTCGGCATACACGTGCAATGCACGTGTCGAGAAACTAGTTTAGTGATATATGTGTGTGCAAACACATAATCTTATTATTTATTCTTTCATGAACAACCATTCACTCAATTCTTTTAATAATATATTTTACAAAACCCTCTATTATATAACTCGACATACACGTGCAACACACGTGTCGAGAAACTAGTTTAGTGATATATGTGTTGCAAAGAAGACGTTAAAAATTTAAAATTATAAACGATAAATTTCGACTTTTCATGAAAATACTTCTTTAATTCAAATAATATCATAGATTCAAAGTTTTTCAAATAAGATGAGCAACAGGTAAAGAAATTTGACAGTATATGTATCCTTTTATTTTTATTTTTTTATAATACTCTAATCAGCTCTTCCGGATATTCCTTTCTTTTTGGAAATTAAAATTCAACTTCGAATAGTTTCTTTCCAATTTCAACCATATACTATCCAAATTACTCCTCGTTTCAACGGACCACATATATGGTTCAATTTATACTAGCTAGCTAGCACCTAAATAACAAACTATAGTAGCTTGGTGAGAAAAGATATATCGTACATGAGTAACATTCAAGCAAAATTGTGACTTTCGGGAAAATTACCTACTTTAATTAATTAACCTTCTAGGAATTGAATTAAGTATATTATATTGTTCACATTTAAAACCACGTCGATTTTCAACATGATATTTGGACAGATCAAAGCCAAAAGTGGCAGTAGTTTCAAGTGGCAAGCAATCTTTATCAGCAATATCTCACTTTTTTTTTTCTATATAAACGTTGTCTCAACACTTTGTTTTCCCTCATGGTTTAAGGCTTTTCTCCACTTAGCTCTTGTATTTATCACCAGTACACCCAAGAATGGCGTTCACTGCTTCTCAGTTGGCCTTTGTTTTTGGCATTCTTGGTACTTAATTAATTCTTCATGCCTCTACCTTTCCTTTACAACTCACATCTTTTTACCAATTTTATACTTTTTGCTTGGTCTTTTTCAGGAAATGGGGTGTCGTTCTTGGTGTACTTGTCCCCAATGTAAGATGGAGTTCAAGTCTCCTCGATCCAGTTTCTTATTTGTTTTTTCAATTCTGAAGATTATGCCTTAATAATATTCTTATATATGTGCAACTTTTCTGTATTTACAGACCAACTTTCTATAGGATATATAAGCGAAAATCCACGGAAGGATTCCAGTCTATACCTTATTCGGTTTCGCTATTCAGTGCCATGCTTTATTTGTACTATGCTTTTCTCAAAGAAAATAATGGCACTTTGCTGATAACCATTAACAGCTTCGGATCAGCAATTGAATTGATATATCTCACAATTTTCTTGATATATGCCACCAGAGAGGCCAAGGTTATAATACAATTTAATGTTTATATTTGAGGGTTCAAGATTTATATTATTACCGCTAAACTTATTACATTTTTGAAATTATGAGTACAAAATGAAATATTTATTGATTTTTTTGGATGATTTGCAGATTTACACTACGAAGCTGCTGCTTTTGTTTAACATAGGGTTATTTGGAGCAATCGTCGGCCTGACATATACATTCGCCAAAAGTGACACGCGACTCAACATCGTCGGTTGGATCTGTGCTGTATTTTCTGTTATTGTTTTTGCTGCTCCTCTTAGCATTATGGTACGTTAAATTAATGACAATATCATATGATAAATTGTCATGCTTGCAAATTTCTACATTCTGTGGTTCGTTGGTAAGAAAATTAACTGAAAATCAAATCAAATCGACTATATATATACCACTTCAACTATATATTCTTTAAATTTTGCCTAATATAAGCATTTCTTTCTTTTTGCAGAAACGTGTTATCCAAACAAAGAGCGTTGAGTTCATGCCATTCCCACTTTCTTTCTTCCTCACAATTTGTGCCATCACATGGTTTTTCTATGGTTTTTTGATAAAAGACATGTACATTGCAGTAAGTAACCTGCTTTATTTTCTATGTTTCTAGTTTCAATTTTATGGATAGTTATATGTAGGTAGCTTTTAATTGATTTGATCAGACGAAAATAATTTTACGACTTATGCCTGTAGAAGTTAAATTCGTTCAACTTTTATATGCTAACATATTTTTAATTTTCCTTGTTATTGGATCCACAGACGCCAAACGTTTTAGGATTTTCATTCGGAATTGCACAGATGATACTGTACGCGATCTTCAGAAACAGAAAGCAACAAGTCCTACCCGACATTAATCTAAACAATCTGAAAGAAGTCGTCATTGATATTAAAGTGGCGGTGCTGGAGAATCAAGAAAAAGCTGATGATCAGAAAAAGCAAGAAGAAGTTGATGATGCTCATGAAAAAAAGGATTTGAGTAAGAAGCAAGAAGTTGTACTAACAGCTTCTAACGTACGAGAAAATTAATCCACGTCCATTATGCAACGTAACCTATTTATGCTTTTGCTGATTGGCTTAAGAAACTATTATCCGAAAGAAAAAAATGATGCACCGAGATTTAAGCTCTAGGGGTATTTAGGCCTTCTACGAAGAGACACTTTGCCCCAAATAGCCAAAGTGGTAGAAAGATGTAAAGGGGGAACTTATAATGTAATATCAGATGAGTGCATCCTAATGTATAGGTAGTTACACTGTTTATGGCTTTGCTATTTAAGAGTTGTAACTGCTTCCATGATTTGTCGTTATATATAATGCAGGTTGAATTTACTAAGGGTTTTCATTTTACTCTTTTCATTTTCTTTTACTTGCCTAATTTGCATTTTACACTCCCGTTAGTATAACATTAATTGAATGTTTATTTTACTAAATTCTCCTTAGTAAGAATACTTTAGAAATCTAAATATGAACTATTACTTCCTCCAATCCAAAATAAGTGAACTTTTGTGGCGTGTCTAAGAAAGTTAATTAATTACATTAATTAAAGAGTCATTTGATAATATTATCATTTTACTTTTCCCAAACTTTTTTTAAAAGTAAAAATTGTCAATGTTGAAATTTGAAAAACTCATGTAAGAGAAGGGTAACTTTGAAAAAAATTGACTAGTACCTCTTTGGGCTTTGAAAATCGATTTATTTTTAATCAAAGAAAAAGTGCTAGAAATTCATTTATTTGGACTGAAGGGAGTATATTACTCCAATTAGATTGGAAAATGGTTACTTAATGAGAAAAATATAACTGGAAAAACATTAATTCTTTTTGAATTGGTAAAATGAACTAGTAAAAAGAGAATTTATTTTTAGTGTAATGAATAAATAAAAGAGAAGAGAGGAAGTAACTTTTGTTCTCTATATTTAGTAAGCTAGCAAATACTCTTTATCTTCTACATATGAATTGTTCCGTGATTTCATGAAGCATGCTCCCTTGGTAATTTTCTTGACAATAGATAAAGGTGTAAAATTAGAATCGTTAAAACTAAATTTATGATTAAAGGAAAACCCATCAAAGGGAAAAATCTAAACCATCAAAACATCTGATATATTCTAAGAAACTTTTTTTTGAAACAGAAAATGACAAGAAACTTCAATGAAGCCCATTTGGTAGAAAACCAACTTCCATTTTTTTTTTTTTTTTTTTTTTTGCTTTTTCTTTTGCTTCCACGAGCAAAAAAAGAAATTTTCTTGAATTAAATTATTAACAATTGCGACTAAAGTATTTTTATGTACTTTTTAAATGTGAAAATTAAAAAATACTTAATTTTTTTATTTGATTTCACGCAAAATAATTTCTCTTGTACTCCAAATATCAAATCACAAAAAATAAAACGGAAAGAGTAATTGACTAACAATTTTGCATCATCTATAAGGCTCCTTTAGTGAGAAGTAGATATCAGTAGCTATTATCTATCTTTTAGTGGAAATTGAATGGATTTTCTCTAAAGCCCTTTTAGAATTTTGCGTTTTCTACTTTAAGTTGATATTTCGTACTGAAAAAAGTTTATTTGCTTAAATTAGATGTTTGAAGGTAGAGATTTGAACTGAAATTGAAAACCTTAATCGAAATTCTTCGATCCATGCATATTTTTCTTTCAAGACAACTTGTTATGAATTTGGATACGTATTATTAATTTGAGTTAAAAGTAGACTATTAATTTGTGACTTACATTCTGCAATAATCATTTATTCACTAGTAATGTTAATTCGAAATTTAGATATGAATTCTGAACTGAGAGAATTTGTTTGCTTTCTATATACGAACACACTCCCCAAACACATGCATTTTGATTAAAAAACACGTGGTTCTACCAAACTCATAATACGCGATTAGATTTGTCACCATGAATTTGTGAAAAAGAAATTATTGAATAGTATTACATCATATCTGTTGAATGTATGTGATAGTATTAAATCTCCTTTATTTCTCTTTCCAATAGGACCCAAACCTTTTAAAAATAACATACTCCTAATAACATGATTCTAACCTTAGCTATCAGATTGTTACCTTTGCCTATGATCTATTTAGTTGAACCAATTCTTCAGATCATTAGTTTCTAAATTTTTGAGGAAAAATAATTATTTATTGAGATTTTAATGTGACGTCATAATACAGGGAATCAAGAAGAGGAAACACTTATTATAGAGAAATTTTGTTGTTTTAAGGAGATAACAGTAAATGCTCGGCAACTCAAGCCTGAAGTTCACCACCTTTGAGAGTTTGGAAAAAATTCTTTGCGTTCTCTCTAGCTTTTAGAGAGAGAAAGCAATAATTAACCAAAAAAGAAGACGGAAAGTTGATCACTAATCAACACCAGTGAGATTTGACACATATATGACTGCAGAAGAATCAGATCTATTAGAAAGAAGTAACAACAAACCAAATGATCCAACCCCCAAAGGAAGTTATTCAGGCTCTGTCAACTCCTCCTATCACACTAGATATAAACTATGAGTGCAATCTATTTAGCTCTATTTCCCTTTCAGATGAACTAGAAAAATCACACAAATCATCCTAACTTCATCCCTATTACCAAGTTGACAAAGAAAGGCTCTACCAACCTCGGAAACAAGTCGTAATCATCAAATTAGTAGGAAAACATATGGGTTATAACCAACTCCAATCTAGGGTTAAAATCTTTGGATTGCGATGGAAACAGTAAATCTTATAGATCTAGGTAACGATTTTTATTTAATGAAAATCTGATGCCCAGATCTATACAATAAAGTTCTTCGTAAGGGAACTGGTCCTCAATACCTTACTGTGCGTCAATGGACCCCTAGATTTACCCCAGCCAAAACTCAATTTCATTTGCAGCTATTTGGGTTAGATTATTAGAACTTCCTACTGAATACTATGACTTAGAAATCTTTAAAAAATAGGGAAAACTGTGGGTACTATCTTAAAAATAGATAATTGCACTACTCAAGGATCTGGAGGCAGATATGCTAGACTATGCATATGTGCCCAAATTTCTAAGAAACTTCCAAAGGATATTATGATAGGGCACTGCCTATAAGAAATTCAATATGAAAAATCCACTCAAATATGCACCCTATGCGGATGCTTAGGTCATACAGTCTATGTGTGCCCTCAGATCAAACCAGAAACGACATACTAAGATGTAAACGAAGAAAGCACATCCATCAACACGAAGCCAACTCAGAAGGACGAATGGAAAACTGTCTCATCCCGAAAATGTGGGTATGCTCTACAGTCTGATGAAAAAGAAAAAGAACTAGAAAAAAAAAGGCAGAAAATGAAAAAAAGGTAAAAAAGAAAAGAAAAAATGATAGGAAAAAAAAAGAGAAAGAAGAAAAATAATGGGGAAATACGAGAAAAATGAAAATACATAAGGA
The DNA here is from genome assembly GCF_029784015.1 of Lycium ferocissimum. Lineage (NCBI taxonomy): Eukaryota > Viridiplantae > Streptophyta > Magnoliopsida > Solanales > Solanaceae > Lycium > Lycium ferocissimum. The sequence goes on along the minus strand of NC_081342.1, from coordinate 12,736,802 downwards.
AAATCATGCGGAAAAAGAGGAACCATATAGAATGGATATCTCTGAAGCATACTCAGCAAATGAGAACGGAGAAAAAGGTTATTGTTATGCTACTGACAGCCCTACACAATCACCATCAACAAATCCACCAATCTAATCAAAATGTCCAACCCTGCTATCTACAGTCACTAACTTGATCACCAAGTACGAAACAAAATACGATATCACACTAAAACAAGAAAGAAATACTAGAAAAAAAAAAATACCATAACACCTCGTCATCCAGTGACAAAGCCACAAATGCATTATAAAAAAAAGGGACCCACAAAAAAAGTTAAACAGTCTTCCCACACCACAAGCCCATTCAATAACGTCTCAATCTCCACAACCAACTGAAAAAAATAAAGCACTAAACCAAACGAAAAAAAAAAAAAAGAGAGAGAAAAGGTCAGCATAAAAGTAGCCCGACGGCATTTAATGCAAACTCAAATTTATCCCCTACAATACAACACCTGGAGTCAGATGATAAGACTACGGACGAGTACAAAAAAAGAAAAGAAAAATCCAGCAAAATTTGGTGTCCTCAATACCATTCAAACTGAAATAAATTATCCAATCACATTTAAGACAAAAAACATCCTTTCCTCTTCAGCTTCTCTGATAGAAAAAATGATTATTCCTCCATCTTGACAGTCGAGGACATTTAAGAAGCTGAAAGACCGCCATTGATGGGAAACCTACACTCATCACCAGCTTAAAAAACCACCATAAACTCATCTCCATCACCTCATATCTCTACGCATAGCACATCAAAAAACAAAAAAACCCAACAAAGCTGTGACAATGCCGTGCCACTTTCCACCACCAACCACGACATCAACACCTCCACCACCAATACCGCTATCAACACCAAGAGAATCAATACCACCAGATAGAATACCTAAAAGACCATCTTCCAAGCTCCACCGACGTCTCAATTCACTCACCATCCTAACCTATTACGTCGAAGCAACGTTCCTTATGGGAGAAGCCTCCAACCAAGTACCACCATTGGTATGGAACCTAGAGTTACTCCAACAACATGCCCTTATGATGATGGAGAATACCCACTTGCTAAACCACTTGATAAGCCAGGGATTATACTCTCATTAGCAAACCCAAACAACACTGTAAACACTGCAAGTGCAAGAAATAGGAGCACTGTAAATCATCGACTAACTGAGCCTTTTCAACAATGCACCAATGGAACAGCCAACCCCAATGGAAGAGGAAGCACAATCGAACCCCAGCCTTTACCCCAACATCAAAACTTATCTCAAGAGGACGAGAAAATCGAAATGGATCCCCTACCCCCTCTGTCGGAGAACCTGGATATGGAGGTGGACCCAGCTTACCCACTAGAGGAGGAAGAAGACCAAGTGGTTCCTCAACTGGATTCGGAGCTCTTGTTACTTATACCAGAAGAGAAGGAGAATTTCTACCATTAAGCAATCAATGACGAGTAGGAGCCAATCACTTTAGATCTGATTCCCCAAAACTTGACTCCGAGGAGTTCTCTATCGATATCACTACATGAAAACGAGGTAAGAAGATTCATAGTGACTATCCCGAGGGAGGCTCTAAGAGTTGCTTTCAACATCAGGAGTTACCCCCTGACACTACTACACAAATATGTAATGTTAATGATCCCAACATTACCGGAACAAGAGATCTCAATGACAAAAGAAGCATCTCACCCACTTTTAGCACATCTGGAGATGTCACTGGCTCAGGGGGAAGTTTAATCTATGCTCCAAACCCAAAAAGTAAAGTACTCTTATGGAATTGTAGGGGCAGTAATAACCCTGGTTTTAAAAGAAACTTTAAAGCTATTGTAGAAAGGAACAACCCTACAATGATTTGTTTGACTCAAACAAAAATGACTAACCATGACCCTCTCTTGGATCTTATTAAGTTCACAGATAGGTTTGAGATAAGTAGAGATGGCTACTCAGGAGGAGTAACATTCATGTTGAAGAGCAATGAAGTCACAATCGATCCAGTGGCCATCACCAAGCAAGAGATACATGTAAATGTGCAGGTAAACCTTTCTGTTACACCCTGTATCTCAGAACTAAGGTTAGACTCATATCATTAGAGTTTTAGTAGAAAAATTGAAAGTTTGAACATTTTGCGAAAATGGTTGATAGACCTAGTTCGGGCAGTGATAACTCCTTGATTAGTTGGAAATTTGGTAAAGTACCCTCAATGACAACCTTACAATGATTTGTTTGACTCAAACAAAAATGACTAACCATGACCCTCTCTTGGATCTTATTAAGTTCACAGATAGGTTTGAGATAAGTAGAGATGGCTACTCAGGAGGAGTAACATTCATGTTGAAGAGCAATGAAGTCACAATCGATCCAGTGGCCATCACCAAGCAAGAGATACATGTAAATGTGCAGGTAAACCTTTCTGTACACCTTGTATCTTAGAACTAAGGTTAGACTCATATTATTATAGTTTTAGTGGAAAAATTGAAGGTTTGAACATTTTGCGAAAATGGTTGATAGGCCTACTTCGGGCAGTAATAACTCCTTGATTAGTTGGGAATTTGGTAAAGTACCCTTAATGAAAGTTGTAGTACGTAAAAATAGCTTTCTAACGATATAAGGACCAGGCCAATCAGAGATCGGAGCAAGGAGATATGATCCTCTCAATATGGCTAATAGTAAGGCATTTAAAAGTCTATAGAATCGGCTAAGTTTTTGATACGTCTGTCTTCCAGTCGAATTTTGTGAAAATCCGTTGGGAATTTGAGGAAACTTAAAAAATGAAAATTGTAGCTCTTTGAAATATCTTTCCAACGGTATATTATGGGCCTTGAACAGAGATATGTACAAGGAGTTATGACTATTTTACCGAACACTGTGCAGAACCGAAACATGTCGCGCGTGTGGGCGCGTGCGGGCTCGTGCGGTGGCTCCGCATCGGGGGCCGATCGCACAATCTGAGTATTTACCTGCAGAATGTAGCGCGATGCCCGTGCATCGCGGACCCAATGCGCAAAAGGTCGGGTTTCGGGTCAAAAGTTAGGATTTCGCGTTTTAAGTTATATTTAAGCTTGGGGTTTATTTCCCTAACATCTCTAGTCACGAAAAATCACCCTAAAGTCAGAGGGAACAAGTACCAAGCCTCAAGAACCCTCCAAGGTAAGTTTTATCATGATTCTAGATTGAATTCAAGTCCCTAATCTCTTTCTAACTTGAGTAAACCCTTTTAATCGATAGAGTTGTGAGTGGAACCTTATTGTGGGGCGTGGAAACCCTAGAACTTGAATTCAAGAGGATTGAACGTCAAAAAGGTAATGTTTCTACACTCTAATCATTCATAATAGTGAATTGATGAGTTCTTGGGAGAATAGTAAATGGGTTTAGTAAAGAGAATTACACGAACTATAGTAGGGTTTTGAATTGTTGACTTGAGATTGTTATAATGATATGGGTGATGGAGAATGATGTTAATTACACCTAATTGAGATTGTAGAATCAGCTAGAAGTAATAGAATGAGGATTGGGTGAAGAAAACACCATTAATGAAGGTTGTGGAGCTTTATGCCCACCAAGTGTTTGATAAAATACTTAGATGACCAAAGCATGAATATTATTGCTAATATAGAATCTCTTTGACTTGTATTGATATAGATCAAAGTTGAAAGGATTGATGAACATTGTATTACGCTCAAAGGCTGGAATTAAGGTATGTGAGGCTAACTATCTACGTTAGGGAATGTTCATGATTCTCCCTACGCCTCATTCTTCATACTTGTCAGTAACTTGACTGAGAATACAGTTTAGCGCTAGTTTTATGATATGTGTAGAACTGTTATCTTCTAGGGTTGCGATTCTGAATTCGTTCATGGTTGTCAATTTGAATATCATGAACTCAACACGTAATCTTTATAGACTTATGTATTGTTACCACATGAGTCTCAGTCTAGAATTTCAGTATGCTCAGAAACAGTCAGTGTTTTCAATTCAGTCCAGCATGTCTATTTCAGTTCGGCATTGTTCATTTTTGTTATAGTCTCAGTCCTTATTAATTAACCATAATTAAACATATGTGATTTGCCGAGGGCACGGCACGATCTTGTGTATACGTATACATGGCGAGGCCATTGGTCGACTCACTACTAGGCCGAGGCCATACGTGCATTTATTATTGGGCCGAGGCCCCACATATACAAACACGGATAATACGGATGATTCGGATACGAGCGGGGAGTATTCATATCTCTACTTCCTTGCTATTACGATTACGATTCGATTATCGATTTCGGTTTCGGTAGTTTTTATTGCTTCGGTTGCTTTGCATACCGGTACAATTCAAATGTCTTGATGTCCCTTTTTATTGCTTGGGGGCACGCATCTCGCGATGCGGTAACGATATACTGAGTTGACGATCCACTATTTAGGAGTGTTCGTATCATCTCTTGGTGAGCCCCTAAATTCCTTCGGGGCGATATCGGCTATCTAGTTATTTCGGTTTCTAGATAGTTACCTTTTTGTATTCTTAGAGGCTTCATAGACACGGTTCGAACGTCGGACATTTGTTATGTTAGCCTTGTTATGCTTAGTTGTTCGATTGTTTTGGTTTAAGCCATGTTGGCTACGTTCGATATATTTCGGATTGTCTAAGTATTTCGCATTATGATTTCGTCAGACTTTTATTAATCGGCATGTGTTTAGTTTTTTTTATAATTCGAGTTATGTTTTTGATATCACATGTTGATTCGGCCCGCCGGTTGGTTCGCTCGGTCACATGCGGTCGAGCACCGGGTGTCGTGTTACGTGCCCGGAGTTCGGGGCGTGACAAAGCTTGGTATCGAGCCACAGGTTCAAGTGTCTTAGGGAGTCTATGAAGTTCGTGTCCATTGGGGTCTCTTTTATATGTGTGAGGGCCCCATACATATAAGTGATGGACCACCAGACATTCGGGATTTGTTTCACTTCTTTCATACTACAGTTCGTGCGGATAGAGCAATGCTTTTAGGAATTCTTCTAACTCTTGCGAATTACGTATTTCGAGAAATGGCTCCAAAAAGAAAGTACAACAAGAGAAATACGGCTACTAGCCAGAGGGCTACGATTGATGCAACAACGAAGAAGGGGCACTCGGCCCGAGCGGCCACCGCGGCTAATGCGCAGCTACGCCTCCCAATACTTCGGATGCGGATGTTAGAGGAGCTATTCAGCTGCTCACTCAAATTTTGGCAAATCAGGCCCAGCGACAGGAAACGGCCCCTAGCTCAGGTGCTAGTAGTGGGTCAAATAGTTCTAGGACTCAGGAGTTTATGCGAATGAAGCGCCAGTGTTCACAGGGTCGAAGAAGGAGGAAGACCCCAGAATTTCATTGATGGACTCAGAAAATATTTCGTGTGATGCGTACTGCGATACGGAGGCGGCGGAGACTCGGAGCTTTCCGACTTCAAGATGTGGCCCATATTTGGTATGAGACATGGGAACAGTCCCGAGGAGGATGCACCTTCTGCTACTTGGGATGAATTTGCAGACGCTTTCATTGAGCACTTCATGCCAATTGAGGTCAGGGAAGCCAAGGCTACAGAGTTTGAGAATCTAAGGCAGAAGGACATGACTGTTCAGGATTATTACCTCAAGTTCATGTCATTGTCCAGACATGCTCCTCACATGGTTCTTGATATGAGAGCCGCGGTTAGAGGATTTGTACTTGGGCTTAAACCCGAGTTGCACAGGGATGCCAACACAGCTGCTCAGAATGACAAGATGACTATTTCCAAGATACTGGCATTCGTGCAAGGTAACGAGACAAGGATGAAGGAAGAAGAAGCCTGCTACGAAGCGAGAAAGATAGGGAATTCGGTAAGAAGGCTAAGTACGAAATTTCGGTCGGGGAGGAACTCGGGGAGGAGGAAATCGCCAGTTCTTCAAGAACAGGTCATCAAGACCTGCTCAGTCTATGGTTAGCGTCCCATCTCAGAGGTCCAAGTTTAGTCAGAAGAGTCAGAATTTTGGAGCAGCTACCTATCCTCTTTGCAGCAAGTGTGGAAGAAGACACCCAGGGGTGTGTCGTTCGGGCATGGATGGTTTTTTCGGGTGCGGTCGGCGGGGCCACTATGCGAAGGATTGCCCATCCGCAAGACGATTGCACGGGGGTAATGTAGCTCGGTCCACAAATTCGGCGGCTCCCGAAATTCCCAAATCCGGGGGGGGGGGGGGGGGGGGGGGGGGGCGCGGGCGACGCAAAGTCCGTGTACGGGCGGTGGTCGAGCCGTCTGTATGCGCGCGTCGGTCGCCGAGGATACGAGAGGCGCGTGGAGATGTTGTCACAGGTATGCTAACAGTCTTCAACTTCGATGTATTTGCTCTTATGGACCCAGGATCCACTCTATCTTATGTAACTTTTGTATATTGCGAAAAAAATTTGGGATAGAACCGAAAAGTTGCATGAACCTTTCGAAGTATCCATACCGGTTGGGGAATCGATTATAGCTAGAACGTATCTATAGGGGTTGTCCGGTGTTAATCTACCACCCATGACACCATAGCAGACTTAATAGAATTGGAGATGGTAGATTTTGACGTAATTATGGGTATGGATTGGTTAGAGTCCTGTTATGCCTCTGTGGGTTGTAGAACCAAAACTGTGACATTTGATTTTCCCGATGAACTCATAGAATGGAAAGGTAATTCAGTAGCACCTAGGGGTAGATTTATTTCCTACCTTCGAGCCAGAAAGATGATCTATAAGGGGTATATTTACCACTTAGTTCTAGTCGGGGATGCGGATGCCCGGAGCTTGGCCTCTTCGGTCGATACCGGTTGTCAGTGAATTTCCAGAAGTCTTTCCAGATGACCTACCCGGAGTCCCTCCCGATAGGGAAATTGACTTTGGAATTGACCTACTTCCCGGCACTAAGCCGATATCTATTCCGCCGTATAGGATGGCCCCAGCAGAGTTAAAGGAGTTGAAAATTCAGTTGAAGGATCTTCTTGATAAGGGATTTATAAGGCCAAGTGTCTCACCTTGGGGCGCACCGGTCTTGTTTGTCCGAAAGAAGGATGGATCCTTACGTATGTGTATAGACTACCGCCAATTGAACAAGGTCACTATTAAAAATAAGTATCCTCTTCCCAGAATAGACGACCTATTTGATCAACTTCAGGGTGCTCAGTGTTATTCCAAGATTGACCTCAGATCAGGCTACCATCAGCTAAAGGTTAAGGAAGTTGACATTCCGAAGACCACTTTCAGAACCCGTTATGGTCATTTTGAATTTCTTGTCATGTTGTTTGGGTTGACGAATGCACCAACAGCTTTCATGGATCTTATGAATAGAGTCTTCAAGCCTTATCTCGATTTATTCGTTATTGTGTTTATTGATGACATATTGGTGTATTCTCGTAGTGAGACAGATCATGCTGAGCATCTCAGAATAGTGTTGCAGACACTCAAGGATCGTGAGCTTTATGCAAAATTCTCAAATTGCGAGTTTTGGCTAAAGTCTGTGGCATTCTTATGCCATGTGATTTCAGGAGAAGGTGTTAAAGTGGACTTTCAGAAAATTGACGCTGTTAAGAATTGGCCCAGACCCACATCAGCATCAGATATCAGAAGTTTCCTGGGTCTGGCAGGTTATTATAGGCGGTTCGTGGAGGGTTTTTCCTCTATCTCAGCTCCGTTGACTAAGTTGACTCAGAAGAAAGTCAAATTCCAATGGTCAGATGCATGTGAGCAGAGTTGAAGAAGAGATTGACTTCTGCTCCAGTTTGACACTACCGAGAAGGAACCGAGGGTTCGTTGTTTGATACGCTTCGGGAGTTGGTCTCGGATGTGTTTTAATGCAGCATGGTAAGGTTGTTGCTTATGCGTCTAGACAGCTTAAGACTCATGAAAAGAATTATCCAACCCATGACTTAGAGTTAGCAGTCGTGGTTTTTGCACTTAAGATATAGCGGCACTACTTGTATGGAGTGCATGTGGATATTTTCACCAATCATAAAAGCCTGCAATATATTTTCAAGCAAAGAGAGTTGAATCTTAGGCAGAGAAGATGGCTCGAATTGCTTAAGGACTATGATGTGGATATTCTCTATCATCCAGGGAAGGCAAATATTGTAGCCGACGCTCTCAGTCGGCGTTCCATGGGAAGTTTAGCTCATGTTGAGGCAGACAAGTGAACTATGACAAAGGAAGTACACCGCTTAGCGAGCCTAGGAGTTCGACTTCTAGACTCGGAAGATGGTGGAGTTGTTGTTCAGAACAGGGCATTTTCCTTCTTAGTAGCAGAAGTGAAAGAAAAACAGTTTAGTGATCCCTGCCTGTTACAGCTAAAGGAGGGAATTCAAAAACACAAGACTACGGCCTTTGAACAAGGGGGAGATGATGGTACTTTGAGGTACGAGGCGTACTATGCGTTCGGACATAGATGGGCTCGAGAGATCGGATTATGTCTGAAGCCCACAATTCCGTGTATTCCATTCACCCAGGTTCCACAAAGATGTATCACGATCTTAAGGAGATTTATTGGTGGAATGACATGAAGAAAAATGTAGCATATTTTGTGGCTAAGTGTCACAATTGCCAACAAGTGAAAGCCGAACACCAAAGGCCAGGTGGGTTGGCTCAGAACATAGACATTCCCGTCTGGAAATGGGAGATGATAAATATGGATTTCATAACAGGTTTGCCTCGCTCTTTTCGAAAGCATGATTCGATTTGGGTGATTGTAGATTGACTTACCAAGTCAGCTCACTTCTTGCCAGTGAAGACTACAGATTCAGCAGAAGATTATGCCAAGTTATATATTCAAGAAATCATCCGATTGCATGGGACTCCTTTGTCCATCATTTCAGACCGTGGTGCTCAGTTTACTGCGGACTTTTGGAAATCCTTTCAGAAAGGATTGGGCACAAGGGTGAACCTCACAGCTTTTCACTCTCAGACAAATGGCCAGGCAGAGCGTACTATTCAGACTCTTGAGGACATGTTGAGAGCATGTGTCCTAGATTTCAAAGGTAATTGGGATGACCATTTTCCTCTCATTGAGTTTGCTTATAATAACAGTTACCGCTCTAGTATCCAGATGGCACCATTTGAGGCCTTGTATTGGCAGAGATGTAGGTCGCCAATTGGTTGGTTTGAGGTTGGTGAAGCTGAGTTTTTAGGGCCAGACTTGGTTTATCAGGCTATGGAGAAAGTCAAGTTAATTCAAGAGCGATTGAAAACGGCTCAGAGTTGCCAAAAGTCCTATTCAGACATGCGGCGTAGAGACTTGGAGTTCCAAGTTGATGATTGGGTATTTCTGAAAGTTTCGCCTATGAAAGGCGTTATGAGATTTGGGAAGAAGGGGAAGCTTAGCCCCCGCTATATTGGGCCATATAGAATCCTGCAAAGGATCGGGTGACACGAATCGATTTGGGGAAAACACCAAATCAATCACAAAAACGCGAAATTAAAGATAACGAGAAATTGGGGATGAGAATTGAAGAAAGGAGATGAGAAATAGAGGATACACTACTAAAAAATCCTGATTTACCTACGGAATTTACCGAGGGACGTCCATCGGTAACCAGGATTTACCGAGGGACGCCATCAGTACTAGGCTTGTGGGTAATTTGACCCTTGGTAAATAATACCGAGGGACACTCTCGGCAAATACCGATGGAGACCCTCACACATCCCTCGGTACTTCCCTTCCCTCACATTCATGCAAAATTAAATATACTGAGGGACGACCCTCGGTACTTATGAAATATATATAATATTGATATATTATTTACTGAGGGACATACATCGGTATATTAATGTTAATTAAATTAAAATTTTAAATACACCGAGGGACAACCCTCGATAAATAAAATATTTAACAATTATATTTTTCATTTTACTGAGGAATGTCCATCGGTAAGCTAAATGAAAAGTACTTTGATATTTGAAAATAATGAGGGACGTCCCTCGGCAACCTGAAAATCTGATATTTGCAATTACACTTGTTACCGAGGGACTCTATCGGTAAGTCCCTCATTATTTCTAGTATTATTTTGGCAAGCAATGCCTATTTTTTCTACAGCACCTGCTATATTCTTATTCAATAGAAACTGAAACACAACCAATAATAGCCATCAAAACAATAATAAAAATACTCCGAAATAATTCATACATTAAAATTAAGCCAACAAACATCGTACGAATCTAACCAACTTCGACGTTATGCAAAAATATATCACAAGCATCCCACTAAACTTCAAACAAGCCAAAGTAACATAAGTTGGAACAAAAATAATAATTTTTTTTTTTTTGGTGAACTAAGTTGTTATATTCATATTCAAAAGCATCAAAAAGATGCAAACTTTACAAAGAAAAGGCTAAAAACTCCGTACACTACAAAAGAAAACTAGTAAGAGCCGGGAGTTTAAAACCATGAGCAAAAGACTCAAGGCTACTAAGCCACTGAGTGGGAGCCAATGAAATCTAAAAGGGGGATAATATCATTCACAGGGGATAGATTGCTCCAACTAAAAAGGTTAACTAAACACTTTGATTTTAGAGAACAATTAGGAGTTGAAGTCCCATCAAAGATCTGTTGTTCCTTCTCTGTCCATAAACACCAAAAAACACATGCAGGTATCATTTACCAGATCTTGTTGATGGTTTTGTTCACTTTCCATAAGCTCCAACTTTCATTGCTCCTTTTAAGCTATATGGGATTGTCCAAGCGATTCCAAAAATTGTTGTAAACATGTGCTAGAGATCCGCCGCAACGGGGCAATGCAAAAAAAATATGTCAATCGACTCTTGACTCTTTTTGGCACACATAGCATCGTTCACCAAATGGACAAACAAAAATAAGAACTGACCTCTAATACTCCATTTCAGTCTCTCCATACTCTCTATTCTCCTGATCCTCATCATCTCCATGCTCCTGATCCTCCTCATCCTCTCCATCATCATGATCAGGGCTCGGGGGTGGAGAACGGGGCAACTTGATGAGGTTACACACTTGGGCCTTGAGTTCTTTGACGTCGACTCAAGCACTATCCTACGTCGCTCCTCCTTCAATCTTTTATTCTCGTTCCTCGCTCATATTTCCTAGCAAGTTCCCGAAGCTCGTCTCGCATCTCCTCGAGCTGCTCATTTGACACAGTGGCAGAACTCCCTATACCTTGCAATCCACACTGGATGCGGTGAAAGTTCTTCTCGGAGCAAAGGCCATATGCTCTTCCCTTATTTACACCACCAACCACGTCTAACCAACAGGAGAGAGATTGTTCCTCTGATGGCGTGATTGGATTGCCTTGATCATCAGTACTGATTCCTAATGAGATCCTCCATTGCTTGATTATACCGATTCTACATTAAAAGTAAAATTTAGTATATAAACAAACGATATAAAATAAATTCTGAAAAGTGAAAAAAAAAATTAGCAGAGAAGGTTGAAGGTTTTTGCTGGTTTGGAATAAATACCACAAGTCATGATAGGCACAAGGTGTGCATAAATGCGCAAAGTTTTTTTTGGTGTGCAAAAGGAGGGGAACACACAAGAAAAAAAATAAGAGAAGGTTGAATGTGTTTGCTTTGGTTTGGAATAAATATGATATATATAGATTGCACAAAGTATCAACACCGTTGTTTATAACCGGGGGAATTCCGGTCTTTCAAAATTGAGTTGGCTCGATAATGCCAACTCATGATGATGTTTCACGGTTTGGACATGACCGGTGTACTTTGAAAAATCCTGGGGCAATTCAGATGTACTGATCAAGTACACTAGGAGCTGCTATTTACTGGTGTACTTTGAAAAATCCTGGGGCAATCCTGGCTCAGACCTGGTGTGTTTAGTGATAGTACACCATCATGCTCAACTCTTTAAATCACTGATCCAAGCATGGGAAATGAGATGGTTCAAATATACACATGAAGGAACATGAAGCAGCACTATGGATAATTCTATGCAACAGTAGTGAAAAAGAGCAGGCACAATGTGATGGATGCAGTTGGGAGAGCACAAGGTATTGGGAGAAAGGAACAGAGGCAGCAAGAGAAGAAGGCAATACATGCAGCTCATGCCTATGAACAACAGATAATATAGTTGGGAAGCATCATGAGAGCACAGATACTGTTGCTTCTTTGGGGACAGCTGGTGATACAAAGCAGAGAAGGTTGGGGGTGTTTGAGCAAGGAATAAACACCACAATAAATTGTTTGGTTCCTAATGTAGTTTTTGAAAACAGTTTTGCTATGTCGGTGCTGTAGAGGACAACAAAAGGTGGCCAACATTGCACAAAGCTGGTGATAAGCTGTGTGCAGCACTGCTGAGGCACAATTTGCTGCTTACAGCAGCCCGGAAAAAGCAATACATTGCAGCTTGATACTTGGTCTGTTCAGTGGTGTCAAGTAGGGGTGCTCACGGTTCGGTTTGGATCGGTTTTTATTTAAAAAATAACCAAACCAATTGAGTCGGTTATTCAAATTGTCAAACCAAACCAAACCAAACTATATCGGTTTTTACTATTCGGTTTTTGTCGGTTTTTATCGGTTTTTTCGGTTTTTGTCGATTTTTTAAAATACATCGTAGTCACTATCTAAATTTAAACTCGTGTGAAATAGTATTGCCAAGAACACTCACTCCGAAACTAAACTCGGGAGCATACTTATTCTTAGCAATGGGTAGTACTTTGAAGCAAGCACAAAACAAATTGGTAGTATTGCCAAGAACAGTAGAGCAATTAGTTTAATTCGCTTTTTTTGCGCGGACTGCCCTTCTTTTGGGGTGGTCTTTAAATTTTGCCCCTCAAATTTGTGGTCTTTAAATTTTGCCCCTCATATTTGTGGTCTTTAAGTTGTATCGCTTGAAAAGGTGGGCAAATACATTAAGGAAAGGTTCGAACCCCCGCTCAAGCATAAAATAAAAAAATAATTTCGCAAGGCTTGGGGGAATGTATGCCGGATCCGGCATACAATCTTTAAGGAAAAGCTAAAGTTATGCCGGATCCGGCATAACTAAAAGTACGCCCCATAAGGCGTAATTTTTCCTAAGACATAGTTTAGTTATGCCTTATGGGGGCGAATTTTAGTTAAGGCATAACAAAATTATGCCCTATAAGGCAAGAACTTTTCTTTAATGCATAGACTTTGCCTTATAAGGCAAAGTTTAAGTTATGCCTTAAGGAAAACTTTCGCATTATGGGCATACTTTTTAGTTAAGGCATAACTAAAAGTTTACCTTGAAAAGTAAAAAAAAATATATATATATATATATATATATATATATATATATATATATATATATATATATATATATATATATATATATATATATATAAAAGTCTGCCCTCTTCGGCGGACTTTTACTTAAACACAACTAAAAGTACGCCCCCTGCGGACTTTTATAAACACAACTAAAAGTCCGCACCCCGGCACAAGAACTTTTTTAACTTTGAAAAGTACGCCAAAAGGTTGGACTTTTAGTTGAACATAACTAAAAGTCTGCCGGAGGGGGCAGACTTTCCCTTGAAGCATATATATATTTTTTTTTTAACTTTTTAAGGGAAACTTTTAGTAATGCCTTAGCTAAAAGTGTGTCCCATAAAACATAACTAAAAGTATGCCCTATAAGGCGTAAGTTTTCCTTAAGGTATAACTAAAAGTTTGCCTTATAAGGCAAAATTTAATAGGCAAACTTTTAAATGAAATAACCCATAACTTTGTGAAGGAATTATCAAAGTTATGCGGATTGGCATACTTATGCCAATGAGCCGCCCATAAGGCATAAGTATGCCGGGTCGGCATAACTTTGGTAATTCCTTCACAAGTGTATGCCGTTGGGGGCATAGCGAAATTTAACTACGCCTTTGCGAATTTTTTTTTAAATTTTTGACTGCGTGTGGGTTCGAACCTGGAACCTATGGGTTTTAGCCGAAGGGCAAAATTTAAAGATTTCAAATATGAGGGGCAAAATTTAAAGACCACCCCAAACGAAGGGCAATTCTGCGAATTGCCCGTTTAATTCAAAAGCATGGCCCAAGAGTATAAAAACATAATATAAATTGTAATGTTTTCATAAAAAAATTAAAATACATACACATATATATACAAATTTAATTTTTAACATAATATATAAAGTCGGTTTGGTTCGTTTTTTTCGGTTTTTTAAGACTTGAAACCAAAACCAAACCAAATATAGTCGGTTTTTAAATTTAAAAACCAAACCAAATCAAACCAAATAAATGTCGGTTTTTTTTTCCGGTTCGGTTTGGTTATCGGTTTGGTTCGGTTTTTCGTGTTCAGCCCTAGTGTCAAGAGATGTCTTTGAAAAGGGCAGCAAGGCAATATATGTTGCAGTTATATGCAGATGTGGTGTCACAGATGCACTGCATCACAAAAACCAACAAAGGCTGCAAGGGCTATTTGCAGCAAGGTGTGCAATACTACAAGACGGGAGCCGCTATTTACAATCTTTATAGAAAAAGCTAAAGGAATATACTACTTTTTGGAAGTATTTTACAGGAAGAGTTACCACAACACATCTATGAGTTGTAGTTTGTCTATGAACAACACGTATTTTATTGATATACAGGTATATACCGATCACAAAAATTTATCCAAGATAATATCACCAAGAGATTATTTATATGAACTTAAGAAGGATTAACATGAAGAGAAAACCAAATAGAAGTTGAGTCTTTAACCATAAAAACAATATTACTAGTCAAATATATTCCAAATAAGTTTAGAGCTTACATAGGTATCCTCTGCCCCGTGGCTCAACCCAAACTTCTTTTCCATCTTCGATTTTCATATGGGTCTTCTTCCATAGCTCATGTCGAGTGGGTGGTCTACCAAGAGAAACTTTTACGCAAATGAAATAAACCAAGTTAACGTTGTTTATGTCATTATTTGTATTCTGCCGCCATCTAAATGCTTAAACAATTATATCCTATATATATAAACCACAAGTGTGCAATGAGCCACCCTTCTTAGACTTTCGAGCTGCCTTTGTCTGGGCGCTCTTCTTTTGAAACTCCGGCGTAGCCCAGTATTTATTAAGATCCTCCCAGTAATAGTTTAAGATGCACAGAGTAATTCTACATCTAGTACACAGCTTTAGTGATCTAGTAAATAAACCAAATTCGATGTACAATTTCATGCATAGTTAATATTTAAAAGATTACACGATGAAGAGTTGACATCTTGTTTTCAAAATAGATGATCCTTCCGTTTCAAAATAAATAGTGTTTTAGGCTTTTCATTTTGTTTAAAAATAAGTTGTTCTTTAGAATTTCAAAGAGGAAATTGATCTTATTCTTTCAAATTAAAAACAAGGGGCTTGGGGAAGATCTCATAGAAAAGCTTCTAAATACCACATTACACAAACAACACCGTGCTTCAATCAAAACTAGTCCGATAAATAATATGAATCCTTGCTATCCTTTTCCCTCTATTTGGACCTTCTAGAAAGAAAACTAAACCCTATGGCAATTTAAAGCTGAGCAAAAAAAAAAAAAAAAAAAAAAAGATCCAAAAAACCCGAAAATACTCTCACAAAAAAACCCCAAATCAGAATTCATTTAGCATAAGCCTAAAATGTTTAAAAATTATATCTTTGCACATAAAAAAGAGGAAATTTAAGCAACAGATGCAATCAAGATTCTTCCTATTAAAATCTAGAAAGATGACAAATTTTGAGCTAAGAATACTTCAAATTCCTTCAAAATAATTGCAGTTATTAATGACTTCAAATAATAAACCTTACCTCTTCAAGAATATAGAAAAAACCCTAACTTTGTCTCCACTTTGAAATTGCAAAGTCAATTTTTTTGCTTTGTGTTCCTTCGTTGCTTCCAATTCCACGAATTGGGTGTCTTCTGCCCTGTGCTCTCAAACTAATTCATGTCTCTTAGCTTTCCTCTGTTGGTGATTGAAGTGGCGCCATTTATTCTTATTCTCTGTTCGTATATAGTCCTTATTCTCTGTCCTCCGAATGAATGACCATTCCATTTGGCTAGATTAAAGTGCTCCATTTTTCTTTTGGCTAAAATAAATGGCGCCTAAGTTTCCCGGTTGTTTTTTTTCCCCAACTTTTTTCAGCTCTACTTATGTTCTAGCGCCTAAGTTTCTTTTATTCTAGCCTTAGTTTTTTAATTTTTTTTTTAACACAAATGGGGATGGATAATGGGATGTATATACTCTCTCCGTTTCAATTTATGTGAACCCATTTGACTTTGTATGAAATTTTAAAAACTAGAGAAAGCTTTTAAACTTGTGATGTTAAATGAGTCACATATATTTTGTGTGGCTATAAATCATTGCATAAAGGTAAATTGTTTCCAATTATACAAAGAGATCATTCTTTTTGGCACGGACTAATAAAAAAATAAGTTCACATAAATTGAAACGGAGGGGGTATTAAACTATTTATAATCTTTGAGATAATAAGTAAATAAAAATATTAAATTTAGATAATAACCATCAAATTTTGTAGAAAACTTGGAAAACAATTTACTTTAAAAAAATTGATAACTCAAATTAGCCTATTTTAGATCGAATCACCAGTTGAATAAAATTTTAACTTAACAAAAGATATATTATATATTTGTGAAGACAAAATTGAGATTGTTTTAATAAAAGATGAATTTATTATAAAAGAGTGAAAATAAAATTTTGTTTGGGAATGCCAAACCAAATTATCTCCAAACAAATCTAAACGCATCTCTTAATATTTAAGATATGCATTAAGAATTACATGTCTGAATCTAAATACACATATGAATACTAAGATATTGTGTTAAGGTACGAATACTACATTATTAAGAGTTAAGACGGTTTGCTTTACAATATACGAATGTGTAAAATATGTCTTTATTTTAAAAAAATTAGTATGAAATTTAATACAATACAAAATGAATTCAATATGTTATCAATAAAATATTTTTTAAAATATTATATGAAGGCAGGTGTGGTGGCAATACTAGAGGTGGTCTTGTAGGTGTCAATCGAAGATGGTGTCGGCTAATCTTTGGTATTGTGGGTAGTAGCTAGTGGTAATGAATGCTGGTAGTAGTTGGTGGTGGTGATTGATAGTGATAGCTAATAATGTTGGTAAATGACGACGGTGATTGACGATACATAGTGGTGAAGGATGACGGTGATAGACGATATATAGGTGACTGATTGTGGTGATTGCAGGTAGTCATGAACGATGGTGTGTTGTAAAAATGGTGGTTGGTGGTGATGATTGTAAATAGTGACTAGTGGCATTGTACGTTGATTATAGTAATTGATAATGGCAGTGGTTGTGAGTAGTGACAGTTAATAATGGTAGGCAGTGACAATAATTGATAATGATGGGAGATGTCGTAATGGTAGCGATAATTAAATGGAGGAAACGATGAATTTTGCCATCTTTGTAGAATTTTTTTAATCGACATTTTAATGATATAAAGACTTTGTTACAGATCTTTAATAATCATTCGGACTCATTAAGTAGTTGTAACATAATAGATTAATATCACAAATACAATTTCACGTCGTAATTATTGACGTATACGCTAATCAATCAATAATATTTCTTAAAGATACCACTCATGCACTATACATATACTACTTAGTGTAATTATCGATTTATAAGTTAATCAATCGTATTACTTAAGAATACCACTAATATACTTCTACTTACTAGAATTATTATATAATAGACTTATCAATCACTAACATTACTAAACAATACTTCTAATACAACGCACTTTAACCATTGTCAATTTATAAGCTAAACAATCATTAACTTTTATTAAGGATGCCAATAAGAACACTTCTATTTATACTATCACTTTTTAAACTTATCACTTATAACATTCTTTAGAGTGCTATCACTATCCACTTTTACTCGGTACAATAAATAAGTGGTACTACTTAATTTTCTTATGATAAGTCTAGAAATGTAATATAACTGAAAAAAGAAAAAAAAAAACTTTAAACAATTACCGAGGGACTTACCAATTGACACCATCGCTATTTTTTATTTAAAAAATATAAAATAATTATTTATTAAATACTCAATTTTACATATTTAATTTACCAAGAGACGTCCCTCGGTAATTTCAAAAAGAAAACTCAAAATAATTATATCTACTCTATTGAGAGACTCCCTCGGTATATTTTATTTAATTTTCATTTATTTTTTATTAACATACTGATGGTGTCCCTCGGTACAGGAAAAAAGAAATGCAAAATATTTATATTTATATTACCGAGGGTCTCTCTCGGAAATTTTAATTTGTTTTTTATTATGTACCGATAGAGTCCCTCGGTATAGTCAATTAAATGTTGACTTTAAAAAAGTCAAATAATTTACCGAGGGATGTCCCTCGGGATCTTTAAAAAATAATTAAAAATTAAAATATTTGACTTTTCCGAGGGACGCCGTGGCAAAGTACCTCGGAATAGTGACATTTAATTTGTCCCTCGGTAACCCGCGTAGGTAAATAGCTTGTTTTTAGTAGTGATAAAAGCAAGACCCAATGAATAATGAACCTATGAGCAAACCTAAGTATATGAAACCTAGACCCTCTCAATTTGATTCAATTCAAAGAACCTATGCTATTTGAAATCAAGGCAAGGGAAATTCAATTGAAATCCACAAATGAACAACCTTCATGAAATCAATGGAAAAATGGTTCAAGACCAACAATGGAATCCACCATTAACTAAGCTAACCCTAAACAAATTATCACTCTTTAGAGTATTCAATACATAATTCATCCAATCTAAGTAATGAAATGAAAGACAAGCTATATATACAAGCTAAGTAAAGAAGACTAATAGGCAATTACAATGCTACCCTTAATGAAGTAAGGGCCTTGTTTGGCTAGTCTTCTTAGTGTAGTCTTGATTCAAGAATTGGCCTTCAATGGCCAAACACGCCCCTCCTTGCATAGATGACCCTCTAATCAACCTTGCATGCATGGCCTTCTTGCAAGCATAACCTTCTTTGCACAAATAGCCAACTCCCGATCTTGTCCAAGTTTGCACATGTAGCCAATTTACAGAAATGTCCCTATTTGCACGTTTGGCCACTTTGGGCGTTTGGTCCCCTTTCTAGTAGCTTCTTCTTCAAGCCTCGCCCAAGCCACCTCCCACACATCATAGGCCTCATTGTGGGGCTTGTATGGGCCTCCAAAGGCCTTCAACGCCATCCTTATCATCCATGCCGCTTGTAGAGCTTGAAGTTCCATATCTTGGCCTTGGATGTAAGTCTTGAAATGAGGTGTGCCAAGTAGGATCGTATCATCCTCCCCTTCTTCAAAAGGATTCGTCCTCGAATCCGAACCTAGCAAAACGCAAGGGAAGACATACGAAAACATACTCCTCAAGGATTGAGGGTTAGCACACAAAGTAATAACCACACATACATGCCAAGGATAGACAAATTTGTGGTACAACCACACATCAATAGCAATCATGACTAACAAGTGCACACATGAGGTATCAAGAAGTTGATTCCTCCGAGGTTCATGACATGAGGATAGAGTAATAAAACCAATGGATGCAAAATACGAAGCATGTAATACTACATTGGTTCCTAAATCCAACAAGGTAATACCCGGGTCAAATGGGAAGTATAGCCACCTATTAGGGTCAATAAAACAACCAACTACCCCACAAGTACCTTCCTCAACATAAGATGCACCCCAACACAAATAAGAGCATCATCATATGCAAACAAGTAATAAAGAAAGGTATCACTTAAGATAACTTCCTCATCCATGTCATTCTCCAATGTAGCTTCACTATTAGGTTCAAGAATAAGATCATTCAATAGGCTATTATGAAGTTGAACATGAAAGGAAGAATTTGCAATTTCTAGACAAGAATCACCTTCCTTTGCAACACTTTTCTTCCCCACAAATGGATCACAATCCTTCAAAGGAGGATCTCCATCATGGGAAAGAGTGTCATTACTCCATAGTGGGTTACATATCACATTATAGCCTCCAAAAGAGACCAAATGCTCAACATTACCAAACATCCCACTAGGTTCATCATTCCCAATAGTCATGTCAATATCAAATAACGCATTATCTATAAAGAGAGAAGGATCAATTAACATTGAAATATCAAAGCATGCAATTCCACTCTCATAAAGACAACGGTCACTTTCCACAATACTTTCATGCACACGACTAGGTAAATGATCAATTGTACCAATATCATCACTAAATTGAGGGTCATTAAGCACATCACAAGGTTCCTCAAATAGTGAATTTTCATAGCAAACAAATTGATCAACACAAGCAACCACACTACTAGTTGGACAGAAATTGATCTTGCTAGAAGAATCAATTCGGTCATCGCTAGGATCAACTAGTGGGTGTCCTAACATCTCATATGACAATGTACTAACATGCAAACCAAGAGGATCAACACTAGGTGGACACAACTTGAACTCAAGAGAAGAGTCAAGATAGTCATCAATAGGATCAACTAGTGTTGGACCATCCATTTCAACTACATTGTCAATTGTCGTTATAGCACTAGGCACATCACAAGGCAAAGATTCATTAAGCTCATTTAGGGAAAAGCTATCATTTGTACTCACTTCAACAACATGTTCATTCACATCATTTAGAGAGTGAAGATTAGCTATTATACCTTGAAGTTCGCATTCATCTCCTTTGCCTCGAGTGTCATCTTTGGAGCTCACACTACAAAAAAAACGGGTTTTAGCGACAGATTTTAGCGACATAATTAATTCCGTCACTATGTAACGACGGATTACCTACGAAATTAGAGTTTTGTCGCCAAAAAAATGAAAAAAGAAATGATATCTAAATTAACAACGAAATAGCGACGGATTTTTAAATCTGTCGCTATATTTTGGCTCGAAAATTTC
The DNA here is from genome assembly GCF_029784015.1 of Lycium ferocissimum. Classification (NCBI taxonomy): domain Eukaryota; kingdom Viridiplantae; phylum Streptophyta; class Magnoliopsida; order Solanales; family Solanaceae; genus Lycium; species Lycium ferocissimum. The sequence goes on along the minus strand of NC_081342.1, from coordinate 12,715,912 downwards.
GCGCCTTTATTTTAGCTACTAAAATTACGACGAATCATGGGCGGCAAAATTTATTACAGATTAGCGACGTAATTAGCGACGGATTATGTCCGTCGTTAAATAATATGTATGTTTCACCGTTAAAATTTCAAATTAATTTGTAGCGACGAATGAATCCGTCGGTAAATAAAATTTAGTTTTATTTTTATAAACGAAATAAAATAAACCCCCATCGCCTCTAAATGCACTAAAACCTCTTTCT
>NC_081342.1:12598924-12715571 GCF_029784015.1 Lycium ferocissimum | reverse complement strand
GACGGATTAATTTTTTTTGTCGGCAAATAGCTAGCTACGAGGATTTTACCGACGGATTCACTCGTAGTTATTCCGTAGCTATATTGGTTTAGCAACAGATATATGCTATTTACCGACGGATTTAGTCCGTCGCTAAAACCCGTTTTTTTTGTAGTGTCACTTGCCCCTTCGGGAAGCTCTTAACTACCTCAAAATCCTTCAAAGATTGAGGTTCATCATTTGGCTTGCTTCCGATAATACTTGCACTATCAACAAGACCACTAGAAAAGAAAGCAAAGTTACAAGGGTTAGATAGAGTTTGTGACAACTCTCTCACATCACTCCTCACATCCTCTCCTTTTTCCTCTCTAGAGTCGTCACTTTTCGCTTCCTTACTCCTCTCAATCTTTTCTCTCTCAATTTCATTAGAGTTGGGACAAGTGTCAAGTATTTCTTTAGAAGGGTTGGGAAAACCCTCCACCTCGTTCTCTTCCTCTTCTTTATCTCCCTCCCATTGTTTGAGTAAGCGTCCCAACATTGTGCGGTGCATTTCTTCTAATTTCTTCTTGTGCTTAAGCGATGGATTGGACCCTCCACCTATGGCAAGTACGGTTGGAAAGAGACGCATTCCATCATTGTCCACTACAAACTCATGCCACCTTCGCCCAAATGAAACCCTATGCTTTGGAAACCAAGGATTACCTAAACACATGTGACAATGGTCTAGTGGGAGTATATCACACCAAACCCCTTCTTCTTGGTAGTTGCCACGGGTAAAGGACACCTTCGCGCTCCTATCAACCAAGAACCCTCGTGAATCATAGTAAGGGTCTTGTTTCATCATACATTCTATACCCAATTGCGCAACCGCTTGAGGTGCAAGGTAGTTGCCATAACTCCAATCATCCAACACAAGAACATACCCCGCACTACCAAGCAAAGTGATTTTTGTCTCAAGTATTCGCCTCTCCGAGTCATTTCTCACTTGAGATCTTGCATGCCCTCTACTTCCTTCACCTATCAACATTCCCCTCCTAGCATCCACACCATAACCGTGAGAACATGGCACATTCGTTCTAGGATAAGAATCATATTTCATTGTGTTTCTTGGATTAGGAAATGTATAATCTCTTCTCCTCCTTGGACTACTCCTACTCGAACCAATCCATACACTTATACTATTTTGCTTGGAATAGGAAGTATCACAAGGCGATGCATGTGAATGTCTATTAGAAGACCCCCTCATAAGAATTATGTGCAAGCCCATTATCTTCACAAGCATACTCACCACAAAGTGCATAGTCAATAGGCTCATCATCACCGTATTCTTCCCATTCTTGCAAGTTCCCACCAATTGGTTCATATCGAATGTGTGAGAAAGGAGTATACCTCAATTCACCCCCATGTCCATGGTGTGTAGGGTGAGACTCTTCATCATACCCATCTACTCCTTCTTCTTCATAAGCCTCATGAGGTGTTGCTTCACGATTGTCCTCGGAGTAGTATTCTTCACCCTCGTACAAGTTATGATCATATTGACCATATTCTTCATTCGGTCTATGAGCATCATCACCATCATATTCATTGTAAGAATAGTGATGCTCATATCCCATGTCATCTCCCTCATAGCCTCCGTCACCCTCATAGTCATATCCTCCATTGCTAGAGGCATGACCTTCAAAATCATCTTTACATGACTCGGAAGCTATGGATGACATCCTTATCTCTCCTTCTCCTTATGTCTCCTCTTCGTGTACCTACAAAACGAGCAAACAAGATTAGTAGCAAAAGCTCCTCACTTCACTCGTATTTGCGCTCAAACTTACCTCTCAACCTAAGCTTCTTCCAAGGTTGGTCAAGAACCCTTTTGATCCAAATCAATTCACAAGATTGCTAACCTTTGTGGAGGAATAGATTCTTGTTAATCGAAAGACAGACGACTCGATAAAACAAAAGGACTTGAGCCAAGAAGATTCAACGATATTAAAATGAGAAAAGCTTGAAAAGAATTAGCACGAAATAATCGGACTCAAGAACTAGTTAACAACCAAGTAAGGATCAATTACTAGTTGTTAATTAGCTAGGAGAATCAAAGAAATGAGAAGAAGAAGTGAACAAACCTTGGCCAAACACTTATAAAAATTTGAGAAGTTTTTGGCCAACACTTAGAAAATTCGGAGTTGCTTGCAGCAATTTTTGAAACGCCCATAATTCTTTCTACAGGGCTCAGATTCACGAACGTCTTGTTGATTTGGAAAGTAGACTCTCCGAACTTGAATTTTGATATATTATGGGCCCCGTAAATCCTTATACACACAAAGATAGACCCTCGCAAAGTTGGACCAAAATCTGTCAACACTTGGAAAATTTTTCTAAGTGTTGAAAAAAATCAAGCCTCTGAAGTTGGACCCCACGCGCGCGTCAGAGGCGCGTCAGATGATGACGTCAGCGCTGACGTGGCTGCTGACGTGGCAGATGACGTGGCCAATTTTTTTTTTTTTTTTTGAAAAATCAGAATATTGAATTAAATATTTCTGATTTTTTTCTTTTTTTTTTGGGGAGACTTGACTTGGGCCCACACAAACACCTTTTTCACCCTTTTGAGTTGACAATTTTGGATCAAACACTCATTTTGGTCTTCTTCCTCACTACGAAGATATGAAGATGTTTATGAACACCAAGAACACCCAAAACTCAATCTATGCCCAAATCAACTTATTTTTCTCTCAAATTTCAAATTTAAATCCTCCTTGACTAGGAGAACAAACCCCAATAAAAATTAGCCCCAAATAAACTCCAAATTACTAAACCCACTTTGTTAGTTTCTAAACTTTGCAAGAACACCTATGAAGATATGAAGATCTTTGAAGAACATAAAGAACACCCAATTTTCAAATTATCTTCAAATCAACTTGTTTTTGCATCAAAATTCGGATCTAAGCTTCCCTCAACTAGGAGAACAAAGCCCAACACCAATTGAAGCCAATTTCTCCTTCAATCACCAAGACCCACTTTCAAGTTTCAAACCTTCAAGCTTCAACAATGGTAGAATCTTCAAAACACCTTCAAATGCTACGAAATTTGAAACCTAGGGGTTTTTAATATCAAGGAACTCAAATTTGACCTCAAATCCACTAAAAAAACTACAAAAAAATTTCGGATTTTTTTTTTGTTGGAATTTTCGGATTTTTTTTTTTTTGGGATTTTCAAAATTCAAACCTAGGATTGAGGATTGTAGAAACAACACTCTAGCCTAAGCTCTGATACCAAATGATACGAATCGATTTGGGGAAACACCAAATCAATCACAAAAACGCGGAATTAAAGATAACGAAAAATTGGAGATGAGAATTGAAGAAAGGAGATGAAAAATAGAGGATAAAAGCAAGACCCAATGAATAATGAACCTATGAGCAAACCTAAGTATATGAAACCTAGACCCTCTCAATTTGATTCAATTCAAAGAACCTATGCTATTTGAAATCAAGGCAAGGGAAATTCAATTGAAATCCACAAATGAACAACCCTTCATGAAATCAATGGAAAAATGGTTCAAGACCAACAATGGAATCCACCATTAACTAAGCTAACCCTAAACAAATTATCACTCTTTAGAGTATTCAATACATAATTCATCCAATCTAAGTAATGAAATGAAAGACAAGCTATATATACAAGCTAAGTAAAGAAGACTAATAGGCAATTACAATTTACCCTTAATGAAGTAAGGGCCTTGTTTGGCTAGTCTTCTTGCGTGTAGTCTTGATTCGAGAATTGGCCTTCAACGCCAAACACGCCCTCCTTGCGTAGATGACCCTCTAATCAACCTTGCATGCATGGCCTTCTTGCAAGATAACCTTCTTTGCACAAATAGCCAACTCCCGATCTTGTCCAAGTTTGCACATGTAGCCAATTTACAGAAATGTCCCTATTTGCACGTTTGGCCACTTTGGTCTTTTGGTCCCCTTTCTAGTAGCTTCTTCTTCAAGCCTCGCCCAAGCCACCTCCCACACATCATAGGCCTCATTGTGGGGGCTAGTATGGGCCTCCAAAGGCCTTCAACGCCATCCTTATCATCCATGCCGCTTGTAGAGCTTGAAGTTCCATATCTTGGCCTTGGATGTAAGAAATGAGGCGTGCCAAGTAGGATCGTATCATCGGGCAAGTGGCTTATGAGTTAGAATTGCCACAAAATTTGGCTGCTGTACACCCAGTATTTCATGTATCTATGCTGAAGAAGTTCATGGGAGACCCGTCTCTAGTTGTTCTACGAAATCATAGGGGTTAAAAATAGCCTGTCTTATGAAGAGATCCCAGTGGCTATTCTTGATCGTCAAATCCGCAAGTTGAGAACTAAAGAGATTGCTTCAGTGAAAGTACTATGGAGAAATCAGAAAATTGAGGAGGCTACGTGGGAGGCCGAAGAGGACATGAAGTCCGGATATCCCCATCTCTTTGAAAGAGCGAGAAAATCTTTGAAGGTAACTAGCCTTTTCATTTAGATCCTTATAGTATAATCTCCATGTTTTCGGTATTCGAACGATTCGGTAGACATTCGGTTCGGTAATCTTGCATTCATTCGGTCGGTTCGGTGATCACGTGGATCAGTCAGTTAGTTTTAGTTATCTTATTCTGAGAATAAACGCTGCCAAACTCCCATAGAGTCTCAGAATTAACTGCGATTATAACCAAGACTATCATTTGAGGACGAATGATCCCAAGGGGGAGATAATGTTACACCCCGTATCTTAGAACTAAGGTTAGACTCATATCATTAGAGTTTTAGTGGAAAAATTGAAGGTTTGAACGTTTTGCGAAAATGGTTGATAGGCCTACGTCGGGCAGTGATAACTCCATGATTAGTTGAAAATTTGGTAAAGTACCCTTAATGAAAGTTATAGTACATAAAAATAGCTTTCTAATGATATAAGTACCAGGCCAATCAGAGATCGGAGCAAGGAGATATGATCGTCTCAATATGGCTAATAGTAAGGCGTTTAAAAGTCTATAGAATCGGCTAAGTTTTTGATACGTCTGCCTTCCAGTAGAATTTCGTGAAAATTCGTTGGGTATTTGAGGAAGCTTAAAATATAAAAGTTGTATTTCTTTGAAATAGCTTTCCAACGGTATATTATGGGCCTTGAACAAAGCTATGTACAAGGAGTTATGACTATTTTACCGAAAACTGTGCAGAACCGATACATGTCGCGCGTGTGGGCGCGTGCGGGCGAGTGCGATGGCTCTGCATCGGGGGCCGATCGCACAATCTGAGTATTTACCTACAGAATGTCGCGCGATGCCCGTGCATCACGGACCCAACGCGCAAAAGGTTGGGTTTCGGGTCAAAAGTTGGGATTTCGCGTTTTAAGTTATATTTAAGCTTGGGGTTTATTTCCCTAACATCTCTAGTCACAAAAAATCACCCTAAAGTCAGAGGGAACAAGTACCAAGCCTCAAGAACCCTCCAAGGTAAGTTTTATCATGATTCTAGATTGAATTCAAGTCCCTAATCTCTTTCTAACTTGAGTAAACCCTTCTAATCGATAGATTTGTGAGTGGAACCTTATTGTTGGGCGTGGAAACCCTAGAACTTGAATTCAAGAGGATTGAACGTCAAAAAGGTAATGTTTCTATACTCTATTCATTCATAATAGTGAATTGATGAGTTCTTGGGAGAATAGTAAATGGGTTTAGTAAAGAGAATTACACCAACTATAGTAGGGTTTTGAATTGTTGACTTGAGATTGTTATAATGATATGGGTGATGGAGAATGATGTTAATTACACCTAATTGAGATTGTAGAATCAGCTAGAAGTAATAGAATGGGGATTGGGTGAAGAAAACACCATTAATGAAGGTTGTGGAGCTTCATGCCCACCAAGTGTTTGATAAAATGCTTAGATGACCAAAGCATGAATATTATTGTTAATATAGAATCCCTTTGACTTGTATTGATATAGATCAAAGTTGAAAGGGTTGACGAACATTGTATTACGCTTAAAGGCTGGAATTAAGGTATGTGAGGCTAAGTATCTACGTTAGGGAATGTTCATGATTCTCCCTACGCCTCATTCTTCATACTTGTCAGTAACTTGACTCAGAATACAGTTTAGCCCTAGTTTTATGATATGTTGTAGAATTGTTATCTTCTAGGGTTGCAGTTACAGAATTCGTTCATAGTTGTCAATTTGAATATCATGAACTCAGCACGTAATCTTTATAGACTTATGTATTGTTACCACATGAGTCTCAGTCTAGAAATTCAGTATGCTCAGAAACAGTCAGTGTTTTCAATTCAGTCCAGCATGTCTATTTCAGTTCAGCATTGTTCATTGTTGTTATGGTCTCAGTCCTTATTAATTAACCATAATTAAACATATGTGATTTGCCCAAGGGCACAACACAGTCTTGTGTATACGTATACATGGCCGAGGCCATTGACTGACGCACTACTAGGCCGAGGCCATAGCGTGCATTTATTATTGGGCCGAGGCCCCACATATACAAACACAGATAATACAGATGATTCAGATACGAACGGGGAGTATTCATATCTCTCTTCCTTGCTATTACGATTACGATTACGGATTATCGGTTTCGGTATTTTTATTGCTTGATTACTTTGCATACCGGTACAATTCAAATGTCTTTGATGTCCCTTTTTAGCAGGGGCTTGCATCTCGCGATGCGGTAACGACATACGGAGTTGACGATCCAGCTACTTAGAAGTGTTCGTATCAGCTACTGTGGTGAGCCCCAGTTTCCTTCGGGGCGATATCAGTCATGCAGTTCTTACAGCTTTCTAGATAGTTACCTTTTTGTATTCATTAGAGGCTTCATAGACACAGTTCAGACAGTCAGACATTTGTTATGTTAGCCTTGTTAGCAGTTGTCCAGTTTTTTTGGTTTAAGCCATGTTGGCTACGTTCAAATATTTCAGATTGTCTAAGTATTTCCGCATTATGATTTCAGTCAGACCTTTAGTATATCAGCATGTGTTTAGTTATTTCCACATTCAGTTATGTTTTTAATATCACATGTTGATTCAGCCAGCCAGTTGGCTCGCTCGGTCACATGCAGTCAGGCATCGAGTGCCGTGTTACGTCCAGGCCCAGGTTCGGGGCGTGACACTTTCATCACCTTCATGGATGCTTTTCTTAATATATGCCAAAACCACTTACAGTAATAGAAATTCTTAATGGAAAAACCTTGAAGCAGTGGGAAAACATTGCAGAAAACCATGGCTTCTCTGTGGTGACTTCAATGTGGTCACCTCAGCAACAGAAAAATATGGGGGTAACCGAATAAATAACTCTAGAACTTCTACTTTTATAGAATGTTTGGACAATATTGATATGATAGATCTTGGTTTCACGAGAACTAAATACACGTGGACTAATAAAAGAAAACATAGGAATAGTATCATTCTTGAAAGACTAGATAGATTTTTTGCTAATTTAGATTGGGTGGGTATTTTCCCTGACGCGACTGTTACACACCTACCTCATGCACACTTTGACCACTGCCCTAATATACTCTATACGGATAGGCTAGTAGGAAAACCCCAATTCTTCTTCCGCTTTGAAACCATGTGGCTTAGACACCCGAAATTTGCTTACATGGTGGACCACCACTGGGATAATAAAGATAACTACAAGTAGCCATCAACGACTTTACCAAAAATGTCCAAATCTGGAATAGGGACACTTTTGGTAATATTTTTTATAAGAAAAAAATTTTGCTTGCTAGAATAGGGGAACTTCAAAAAATGGACCCCACAATTAAAAATAACTACCACTATGACCTTGAGGAAAATCTCATCCAAGAATTTAAGGATATTCTAAAAAGTGAGGAAGATTTTTGGAAACTCAAATCGAGAGTTCAATGGTTTAATGAAGGAGATGCTAATATTAAAATTCTTCCAAACCTTTACTATCCAACGACATAGGAAAAACAAAATTATTGGGGTTATGGACAGTGTTGGTAATTGGAACCACAATATTCGCGAAATAAATAAAACTATCTACAACCACTTTAAGGGCACGTACACTATGGGCCTTATCAGCTATAATACAAAACTCCTCAATGTTACTATTGACACCTAATTTTTGACCTCCCATAATTTATTTTAACTAACCAGAGTCCTTGGATATTAAACCGAGTGTAATATTTATTTTTTCAAGTCAAAATGACTTAGATAATATTTTACAATTTATTTGGAAAGATACCTTCTATAATACTATGAATCATTTGGAAAATTAATTTAAATATTTTTTGCAACAATTATGATACATTTGCTAAATTTAACAAGGACAAAAATAATTTACGAAAATTATTTATTTAATTGTTTAAATTGCCAATTAGCTAGTATCTCACTCTGTTTGATTCAAGAAATTTGATTAGTTAAATGAATTAATCATTTTTACCCCTCAATTCACTCTTGCATATTCAATTATTGGAATTTCATCATAGTTAATTGAGTGATCTAATTATGATTAATTCCATAAAATTTCTTGTTGTGTGGCTAATTGGCTACAATTGAAATAATCAATTGCTACTTTAAGTATGATCATCAATTGAAAAGCCAAATCCATGGTTTAACCCAATTGAGGTCATTATTGCAAAAATAGCCTCTTAATTGTTTGATTAGCTTAAAAGGCCAAGTCCATTGGTTTGATAAATTGAGGTCATTTTTGGAAAATTTTACTTTAAGTTGGCCATTGGACCAAATAAGGCCATAATTTGAGTAATCTAATCTTAGATCAAAACAATTAAGGTCATATTTGCAAATTTGAGCCCACTTGCATAATTAGCCTCATTCGTTTAAGTTGTCTAATTGTTCAATTAATCATTTTTTACCATATTTGTGGGAGTTAAATTAATTTGCTTCTTTAATTATGGTCATTTATCAAATCAGTGTCAAAATTCCTGTCGTGTGTGTGTGTGTTTATATATATATATATATATATATATATAAGCCTAACCCGACCCGAGAGACAACTTTAGGGGGGGGGGGGGGGGGGGGGGGGGTAATACCCCTACTCTATTCGATCTCAACCCCAAAAAACCTTTAACATCTCTCTCTCTCTCTCTCTCTCTCTCTCTCTCAAAGGGTTAAACCCTAGCGCCGCCTCCATCACCCCTCTTATCTCTCCTCATCATCATCGCCTTTTATGGCAAAATTTCAGGTGAGGTAAACTTTTGCCAGGTTTTGCTAGGTTTGTGTGACTGTATGAGGCAAAACATTTAATGCTTTCTCCGTTTTTCACCAAACACGGTATAGTTCTTTCCCTCTTTGTTTCTTTTACTTTCTTTATGTATAACGGTCAAAGCTTTGAAATTTCTTAATGGTTTTTGTTTGCACTTGTTTGAATCTGTGAAATTTGATTGGTTCTTGATGAACCATATGGATTGACTCCGATTAAGTCAAATCCGGCCCTTCATTCGTTGATATAATCAATCCCCACTGTTGGATGTGGTTGAGAGAAGCAAAATGGTATACTCCCACATCGACAGATTTAGGGTTTCAACGATTTTGGGGGTTTCTATATGTATAAAGAACACCAATCCTTCATTTTTGACACACCTTGGCAACTGAAAAACTCACTCACATACTAAAAAATTCGAAATACCTAGGGTTTCTAGCAAATTGCTTAAGATCCTTAATTTTTCAGATTAAGTAAAATTTAAAGGGTTTTATTAAGTGTTTTTCTTGTTAATTGTGGCTGAGTTCTGGGATTTTGAGGAGGAAAATGATCTTTAAGTTCATTCTTGACTCAAGGCTGCACTAGTAAGAGGCCATTTGGGCTACCCTTCCGCCTCCTAAAAAACCTATTGGGCCAGAGGCCCAACTGCATTTCTTCATCGAGTCCGATTGTGCAAAGGAAAATGACAAGAGAAGCTAATATATTGAAGACCCAACTATGGGTGAAAATAGTAATTGGTGGGCTTACGTAGGCCCACCAACATAAACTTTATGCATTTACGTTCATTTTTATATGTGTATGTATTTGCAAACACTTGGAAATTATTGAAACCCTTAGGCATGTGTAGAACCTAGGAAACGCATAGTATGTTAGGATGTCGCCTAAGTCTTTTCTAAAAAGCTTGGTCAAGACAAATTTTGCATGAAACCAAAACTTAACCTGATTTTGAGTTTAAAACTGGTGTAATGCTACGGTTAATTAAAAGTGAGATTTTGGTTAAAGTTGGAAACTGGATCAGTAATAAAACAAGGTCAAATGACCTTTTTTTTAAAAAGTGACTTAGTGACAATTTTGGGCCTTTTGCCCCTTTAGTCAATCGGATAAATATTTTCAGTTCTAAAGCCCAGATTTAAAGTTGTGAACTATTTTAAAGCAGCTTTGAATGTATCCGAGTTATAACAAAAAATAGACATGTTTCCAAACCGTCTTGTGATCGCAGAAATGGTAAAATAAAAAAAGAAGGGAAAAGGCATAAAAATCCCCCTCAAACTTGTCCTGAAATATCAGTGACACACTTATACTTTGCCTGGGGGGGGGGGGTAAACTGGAATATATATACCCTTGAGTGATGATGTGGCACGTCAATTGTGCTCACTTTCTTATAGGCGTGTGTGAGGCAAAAAAAAAAAAAAAGTCAAAATTGACTGATGTGTACAAATGTCAATTTTTAATTTAACACTATATTAATTAATTTGATTTAATCAATATTTCCTCTCTTTAACCCCTTCCCCTCTATTTCACCTTTGTAGCTCAGTCATGGCAAACACATAATTGGCCGCCCCTCGAGCAACTTTTCTCTTCTCCTTTTTCATTATTTTCACCCGCAATATTCTTTTTCATTTCCAGCACCTTTAAAATCTTCCCCCAAAAGACACACAACATATACAAAAGAAAAAAGGGAACCTCTCAATTTTTTCAATGTAACGACCCACCCGGTCATTATTTAATGCTTTGCGAAACCTGTACCAAATTGAGGCCTAAGGTCTTAAAAGATAATCCCTATGGGGTGTTTAAATGATTAATATCCGAAAAAATCAGTTTCAGAAAGAGTTAGAAGTCGTGGGCTCGGGTGAGCTTAGTCCGCAGCAGTGGATGGGGTGCCGCCACAGTGGTCCCGTCGTAGTGAGACATGGTCTACCGCAGCGGTCTTGCAATAGCATACCTGATTCCCTTAGCAGCAGACATCACAGACTAGTGGATGCGTTTTCTCACACTTAGTTTTTATTTCACCCCCTTTTTAATAAAAGACCCTTCAAGGCTGCTGTTAGGTTTTATATTAAGAAAAACCCTTGACATCAAGAAAAAGAGGCTCCTCCAATATTCTTCACTTCTTCTCCATCAATTATCATCTCTTGCGGATTTCGGCTACAGGCTAGGAAGGTGGATACTTCAAGGAAGTTCGACTAGCTGCTCCTCATTGAAGTAGGTTACGGTTTACTTGAGTTAGACTTTAATTAGTGAGTCGTATATATGTAGGGAATTGATGGGAGAAAGCATGATTAGGTCTTCGGACATGGAGTTCGGATATATATATATAGTTTAAGGGAAGTTGTGTGTATGTGTGTGTGTGTGTGTGTATATATATATAGCAACTGGGGTAACAGCGAATGTATAAATGGGTACTAAGTTCTATAACTTGTTGATGTCTATGTGTTACTGATAGGGAGAGATCACTTGTCGCTACTAAGGGAGGTTACCTCGCAGGTTAGAATAAATATTTCGAGGTATTTTTAGTTTCGCAATGAATTGTTGAGTTATTTGCAATATTTATAAGGCTATTCATTCTTGTCAATAAAAAGGGTTGCATTGGGTGAGTTGAAGCGAAGGCATAATAGTATTACGCCCGTCAAGGGCATATTTTCTGACATTGATCTTATTTATTAGCAGCGTTGCATATGTTTGAGTGTAATTATTGAATACTGTATGGAGTGAAAAGTATGAGTAAATATCAGTTCTACTACCCGATTTTATGGCCGAGTTGGGTTGAATATGAGGTACTACTTGATAATCGATCATTGAAAGTGATGGGACAATAAATATATATGTGTGTGTGCGCGCGCGTGTGTATATATATATGAAAAGGCACATTTGACCAGGGGTGAGGATAAGACCTAGATTATGGGCTCATAGTCGGAGGTTCGCTCCAGAACGAGTGGTACATGGACACCATGGGTCCCTTGCAGGTCATGACTATTGGGCAAAGACATTAATTAGCGTATATTTACAGTATATGTATGGGGCCATTGCATTGCATTACATACCTTCATATCCTTTGTTTACATGATGTCATTCCACTACATTTGCATTGTGCATCTCCTATAATTGTGTTGAACTATCTGAGGGGTTCTGATTATGCATAAAGATGTTGGTGTAAGAATAAATTATTAAGTACTCGAGTTTCTATGTTAAATCTGATGGATTTAGAGAGTCACAGTGTTTGCTGGAAGTGTGATGAGTACATTCCATGGATGCATCATACCCTAGCGAGTGAACCGGATAGAAAACTCTAAGGCTAATAATCAGGGAGTAGACGTTAGTGGAATTGATGAGATACGTATTAATTATTTGGCCCTAAAAAAATACGAAGTAGGACGACACTTGACTAGTCAGATAGCTCACATACTATGGGAATAAGGGAACTAGAGTAACTAGGAGTTAGAGAGGTGAGTTCGTACTGGTGTAGTCGTCTATACAAGGAGTCTTGGGGGCGTACATTGACTTGTATATTTATCTTATTGATTTTATATTGTGTTACGTGGACTAATATTAGTCGACCTATGATGCTTACCAGTATGTGTAGTGTACTGATACCACTCTTGCTACGTCCTTTTTGGGTGTAGATGTGTTGCAAGTTGTTACTTGAAGTTTCTCTTAGTGAATTCCCGGACATCTTCCTACAGCCTTGCTCATCTCATTCCAGGCAGAGGCTATGCCATTTATTTGGTTTTATTCTTGTGTAATAGGAGCTCTTGTACCTGTTTAGACTAGATCCCGGAAACTTTTCAGTTTTCTTGTATTGATAACAGAGACCTTATGAATATTTTTCTTCAATTGTGATCATTAATTATGTTACTGGTAATAGAAAAACATGTTTGAATATTGGGTTGGTTGGTAAGGGTTCGCCTACTAGGTAATAATACGGTAGGTGCCTGCACGGCCCATAATTTGGATCATCACAGTTGGTAGCAGAGCCTAGGTTACCAGTCTCACAAGTACAAGAGCAAATGTCTAATAGAGTCTTGTGGAATGGTACAACGACGTTCGTACCCATCCGCAAGAGGCTAAAGGACATCTAAAAATTTTCCTTTATTCATTCTATCGTGCTACTCCAATACCCAATCTCCTAGTTGAATCCAATTGGTGTATGGGCGATTCCAATTGGTATCTTGACGGGCTAATTGGTAGCTATCGATTCCAATTAGTATCTAATTATAATGACCTAATAAAGACCTTCTGTGGGGATTCTATGTGCTAAGTGTGTGAATGGATGGAAAGCCTATTGTCGGTATTAAGTGGTTTAAATTGGGTACGTGTATTAGGAGGGTTAGGAAATTGAGAATGCGTTGATACTCGTTGGGCGAAATCCGTGTTTGTACGCGCTAAGCAAATGAATGAGCCCCTGCATGCCCTAAGTTGGTGGGCATCAAAATTCGCCAACTGACACTGTAGCTTCGCTGTAGCGGTGTGGGAACCGCTACAGCGAGCTCGCCATAGTGGATCACTGTTTGCTATAGCGGACCCAAAACTTTCCCACAGTCTCGCTATAGCGAGAACCTCCTCGCCATAGCGCTCTCGCTGTAACGGACAAGTGATCGCTGCAGCGGCGCCCGAACCAGTGAGCTCCCCTATTTCGTATTTTTCTCAACCTGTTCATCCATCAATAAAATTCAAAGGAAAGCCAATCTTCAAAGCAAAGCCTACATAGAAATATCCCGCCCAACTAGAACAATTGTCTTACGAGTGTCCTTAAACCGTGTCACCCGCATAAAAAATAAAAGAAAATTATCCAAACATTCAAAATAAACCAAAGCTAGTAGGTTGTCTTAAAAACAAACCCTACAAGAGCAAATGAGAACCAAGCTGATATAAGGGGGGGAGGGGGGCAGGGAAGGGAATCTCTAAGCCACTCTTTTGCTGGTCGCCTCATCACCTCCGGCATCTGAGTCGCTGGAATCTTCGCTGCCAAGTCCAGACGCACTCAGGAAGGAGAACTGCGGGGCATCTTGAGTGGTCACCTTGAGGAGTTTCTCCTTCGGGGCTAGGGTCTTCAAAAGGCTCTTAATGCCCTTCCACATCCTCACAAATAGCTTATCCCTGGCTCGGTTCTTCTTCTTCTCCACATCCAAGCTCTCTCGAAGATCCACGTGGGCTTGGGCTAGAGATCAAAAAGCACCATGCAAGACATCCACAGCATCCCCCATTTTGGTCTGAATGTCCATGTAGCCCTTTATCTCGTTCGGGGTGAAATAACCAGCAGCAGCAGCCCTTGACGACTCGATCTCCATGAAAGGCCGTGCAAACCCCATCATAGCATCTTTCAATGCCGCCATATCCGCCTCCATACGCTCTAAAGTACCCAAGCCTGTGAAAGACCACTACCATCACCACCACCCTCTTGGCCCTCGCTGGCTTCGTCACCATCTGAGTCTGTCCTTCTTCTCTTACCCCTGTCCCTTGACCCCTTCACCTTAAAAGGGTCCAAGGGAATATCACACTCAATATATCAATCGTTAGGCATAAAACCCCGCCATTCTTCGATCACCTGCATCCCCTCATTCAATGGAACTCTATCTAGAATGCAAGCAATCACCAGGGATGGGGGGTAAGTGACATTAGTAATGTTACTCGAAGGGCGAACCCTTCGGACAACAAGGTTTAGCCACTTCCAAGCCTTTATAGTAAAGTGATGGCTCTTGATGGCAGATCGAGTAATACCCTAAGTAGTTTTCCTTCTCTTTGACTCCTTCACCAACATTCTGACCAATCAAGGCCCGTTTCCCTTGTGGTCCTTGGCCCTCAATTTAGCCTGCGAAGGGTTGGGCAAACTATGAACAACATTGATCGCCTTCGCACCAACCTTTATATTGATCACTCTAATGCTGATCTTAGGGTCCAGAACAGTCCAATAACCAGTAGGGAGCATGGCATAGAACTCCTTAACCCAGTTATAGTTAACATCTCCCAGCTCCCTGACTAATGGACCCTAAACTATGTGATGTAAGAATTGATAAAATTTCGGGGCCAGCTCTTCCACCCGATCCATGACAAAGGCCCTCTCATGAAGTAGACCCTTGGTCTACTGCTCCATGTAGCGTCTCTTGCACGCATTCGAAGCAAACCTAACATAGGGAGGGGGCAGCCAGTGCTTCTTGTTGTTTTTGTTGTGGATTTGCCATAACAAAGTGAGATAGTTAGCCTGTAAAGGGAAGATTGAGTTAGAATAATGTAGCACCAAGATTAGATAGTGATAAGACATGCGCTAATTAAGTTAAAACATAGACTATGTTCGTTTATAGAGTTCTGCCTCTAGTAGCTTCGCTGCGGCTGTAGGATGTCCGCTACGGCAAAGCTGCCATAGCGGCAAAGGAACCGCCCCAGTGGACGAAGTTCCGCCACGCAATCACCGCTGTAGCGGGCTCGCCATAAAGGTGTGTCCGTACAGCGGACATCTTCCAGATTTACTCTGTCCGTGGCCGCGATGCCTGTACGCCGTAGCGTCACCGAGAAAATCCTTGGACCCAAAATTTAGAACCCCAAAAATTTCACCACAGTTTCTATATTTTTGGCAAAGATCAAGTATTAGGATAGTATGCATGACCTTTACAAGCTATAGCATCACATTTCAACCACAATGAGCACCAAAATTGTTACACCTTGAAACATTTCGCGTTATCAAGACTGTGGACGGCTTAGTATGAGCTCAGGGGAGAGCAGAGTTACACCAGGATTATGAATGAAGATTATGTTATCTGAGTATAAGAACATATTCATAACATTTGGAGAGTGTATGGAGTAAATCGGTTGACATGATCACTCGATGATAGCCCTCGAAACCATGAGTTAAGGTGGGGCCCACATGTCGAGACTTTGTAAAGGATATATTAAAAGTGATACAAGTAGTACATGAAAAGTTGAACAAGTCCTAAGAAGGACCCATAAGCCAAATATGGACATAAGCCCTCCAAAAGGACGATTTAAGGAAACGTTTTCGGATGATCTGACTTGGAGGGGCAAAAACGGCATTATAAGTTTGGAATTTAAAAAAATACCAAGAATAAAAGTTGTAGATAATTGAAAGATCTTTCCAACCATAGGTCGTGGGCCCTCACACTATGTCGGAATCAAGAGTTATGGCCATTTTAAGAGCAAGACCCTAAGCTGCCAAATGGCTCCGCGGGCCCCACGTGAGAAGGTCGGTGGAACCGACCTAGGGGGGCTATAAATACCCCATCAGCCCGCTTTTTTCAGCATATTAACATTCCAAATAGTCCTAGAAGCCTCTCAAAACATCTCCCAAATATTATAGTCCGATAAATCAAGAATTTAACAAGATTACGCCAAACTAGTCCGTGAAAGGTAATTGTTCTTGCTTCTACTTAAGTTTGGCGTTGGAGAAGGTTGATGTGGCTGAGTTTTTTTTTCAAATATAAGGTATGTTATTTATCCCATCTTTTATGTTGAGTTATTTGAAGGTCCAGCAAGCCTTAAAAATGAAACTAGTTATGGAGAAAAGGTCATAGAGTGTTGTATTGTAGTTGTTGTGTTGCGGGGCTGTTTTGAACGTGTTGTGGCCATGTGGATGGACTGATTTACGCATATCAAAATCGTATCTAACATTGTTGGCGTATTGATGAGATTATACTCCTTGATTGAGATGGAAGAAAGTGCGTATTGTTGTTGTATGTTGAAAAACGTCGTGTGGGACGTTTATGGAATATGTTGGTATGAATAATAGTGTTGTTGATGTTGGTATTATTGTTGTTGTTGATTGGTTGCTGAATTGTAATTTTGGGCTAGGCATATAAACAGGGGAGATGCTGCCCGATTTTCGGCAGAATATAGAATAGTTTGATTTCAAACTTGGAATAAGTGTGCGATAAAAAGGCTAACGTTAGTGTAAATCCTCTTAAATGTAGACGTGCGAGCTCGAACGAATAAGCGTAGCTAATAAGAGGTGGAACAGGTATGTAAAGCTCACCCTTTCTTTCTTTTGGCATGTCTTAGATGTAAGTAAGATATGATACGAGCCTTGGGGTAACTCTATTCATAAGATCCGAGCATGTCTACGATTCTTATTCACTTCTTGATGTTAGCATTCCTAATATAGTCGAGCTATGGTCCTTGTGTCTTTTGTATGATTGGATAGCAAATGTTGCATAAAGAGTTCTTGTTCCTAAAGGATTCTATGTCGAATAAGGTCCCTAACTTTCACAAATGGGCTCGGATTGCTTTGATATGTTCGTAAAAGATTCTATAGCGAATAATGTCCGTAACTTTCATGGGCGGGCTCGGATTGGTTTGATACATGTCTACGATCCCTAAGATTCTCTTTAACATAGTCCTAATGGCAATTAGAACGGATTTAATATGACTATCGTTTTAATGCTCGAGCGTGATTACTTACTTATCTATCGAGTCTGAAATGATAATTTATATGCATATGGTTTCTCACTACTCGCTCGTGCGAGCCCTATTACTTCTTTCACCGCGTCCGGGCTAGAGGGCATGTATTCGTGCACAACTCCACGCATTATTCACCGCGTCCCTCACTAGAGGCCGGGGCACGTTATATATATATATATACGATATGGGGGAGGCGGCCGGGATGGCATAAGATGACTTCATTCACCGCGTCCCTCACTGAGGGCCGGGGCACGTTATATGTACATGTATATGATGATTTCATTTACCGAGTCCCTCGGGAGGGCGGGACACGTTATACATGCATATGTACATGATGATTATTTACTTATGCCAAGTACCCCATAATGGTCTGGATATGATATTGATACGCATGATTTATGTTTCAGAGGCAAGCCTTATGATTTTCTATACTCCTTATTTCAGTATGATCCTATTTCCTGTATTTCATGCTTTACGTGCTCAATACATATTCCGTACTGACCCCCTTTCTTCGGGGGGCTGCGTTTCATGCCACGCAGGTGTATACAGATGAGTAGAGGATATTAGTAGAAGATGTTCGAGCTGGATTGGCGAGCTCCATCTCCTTCTGGAGTGCTGCCGAGTCAGAGTATCTGTGTTATGGTATATTGATTTGTGTTAGAGACTTTGCAGACAGAGTCACGTATATAACATGTCAGTGTTATAAGCGGCTCTCCGTGCTTCGATGTATCATTATGCATTATGTTACAAATTTCATATGATTACTGATTTTACTTGAATTGAGAAGGACGAAAAGCATGTTTTTTAAGAAAAGTTTACATTATGCATTCATTTCATGATTTAAGAGTCCAGTAAGATTATGAGTATCACGAGGATTAGCAGGTTCGCTCGGCCCTAGGTAAGGGGTCAGGTGCCCATCATGCCCTATCAAAAGTTGGGGTGTGACAAAAAAATTGAGCAAAATCATAAAAAATGCACTTCTACCAAACACCCCCACCCCCAACATAAACTACCCCATTTTAAGCATATCTTTAGTTGTAAGTAATGCTAGGATAATGTGAACGACGAAATAATGCTAATCGAGGGAGTCTGGCAGATTCTATTCGTACATTTCCATGAAAATGCACTCATGATCATAAACATGCTGATGGAAAAACACCAAGCTGGTAACGTTGCAAGAATACGGTGTCATCCATCGTTAGAAATAAGAACAACCAATATAAACGAGCAAGATGCAATAAAATGTGCTACTCGAAATTATGAATGTAGCAACCCCTAATTCAATGAAAGATTACAAGGTAAAATAAACCTTTACTTTAAGAAGAAGAAGAAGATGAAGAAGAAGAAGAAGAAGATGAAGAAGAAGAAGAAGAAGATTACGAGGTAAAGCTACCTTATGAGTGTATAGAATTATATAATCTAATAAAACGACGTACTATAACTTTTAGTAATTAATGTTAAGTAATAGAAAGCTAGTCGAAATTGTTTGTCAGGAAAAGCTGGTCTGGCACTCAGAATCATGGACACAAAATATCAATTACCTAAATAATTAGTACGAGAAAATTAACTTGTTTTCTTTTCTTTTCTCAATTAGTGAGCAACAGAAGTTTTCACTACATAAATTTACCCTCTCTCTTCTTTCTGCTCAAGAAGAGAAGCAAAAGCAAATAAGCAAGAATAATTAAGTCAACAATTTATCCTACTCTTTGAAAATAATGACTGAGGTGCTGAAATAATCACACACGAGATCTAAATCTGTTAATTTCTATGACTATACTTGACTGGATGGAAGAGATTCTCATGGGGTAAGCACAAAATACCTTATCGGGTCCAAAATTACACAGTATCTAAGCTTCATATCTACTTAAAATTTCTATGGTATAAATAAGATTAGATAGTAAGTTAGCTCATCAATGTGTTAAGTGCTTGACGGACAAAGTAGAAAATGCAAACCTACAAAGTCCAAGAAAATCAACCTTCAAAAACATGAGTTATAGAAACACACGAATCCAAATTTTTACATAGACAAATCAGCATAATTGCTCTATTTCAATGCAATTGCAATCTGACAGAAACAGGAAACAAATCAACTTCATTCCGAAATATGCAAAAAAAAAAAAAAAAAAAAAGAGTAATCCAAAACTTGTAATATGTCGTAATATTAGACAGTTGTTGGAGAGTTCAATAAGATAATCATCACCGGTGTTGATATTTTTCCATTCTACTGGCAGAATAAGATTTTGTTCCTTATACAACAAATGATAGGAGAACATACAGAATGCAAATCAAAGACATTAGAGACTATATCCAAAATATCAGATACAATTTTATTGTTCTTGAAGAAGAGACCAGACTATTTCAGTCAAAAAATTAAAAAGGAAGAAAATCAATCACCTCTAAAAGCATGCTTCAAATGTTAGAGCTTGTGACAAATTTCCTCTATATGACCATAAAGGAAAAGCACAAAGAGTAATAGAAAAAACTAAAACCAAAGCTCACCTGCAACGGGTAAATCCAATCAAAACATGAGAATAAAACTTATGCTAGCGTATTGTTACACCCCGCACTTTCAGTGTTGCCCCCGTACCTCATAGAAGCATTAGTTAAATTTGAATGTAAGTATGTCGATATATGGCTAGGTAAAACAACTTTGGAGTGTGAGGAACGAAGTATTATTAAGTATATTGTTTAAGTAAAGGATGAATTATGATCTTGAAAGTCGTAACCGGGAAGGACGACCTTGGAACCAAAGGGCATGACCATTATCGAGTATGATTAGTGATAAATATCATGTATGGAGAGTTTCGGAAGATTTCGGGATCAAGCAAATCGAAGAAAATAAGTTTGATGAAAATTTGAAAAAACTTGGTAGGATTTTGGGCAGATTTTTAGTCAATTTTGGAGGGGTATATCTCCTAGTATATTGGGAGTTTTAAGGTATTTCAAGAGCCTAAAATGAAGTTCATCGAGTCTAGTTTCCAATGTAATAAGCCGCTCACCGATATGACATCGGAGTAGAGAATTATGGACGTTACAAGTTAGGTATGACAGTATAGCGAGAAACTCAAGTGCTACAAAGAATCTGCTACGAAGAACCGATTTGCTACGTCTTTCTATACACAGTGAACCCGACCGAATCTAGAACCTTATAAAAGGGGCAAAACCCCCTTTTTTCACCAAAAATCAGATTTTAGGCTCAGCACACACAAAGGGCAATTATGTCATAAAAAGTTGAGGGTTTGAAGTGATTTTGGTTAACCGAGGCTCGGGAAGTGCATAGTTATAGTTCTAGTATTGTTTTGCAGTGGATTTTGGCGTGAATTTGAAGTGGATATTGAGGATATTGCTGTCTTAACAAGAATAAGGTATGAATCTCTCCTTATTAATATTACTTTTGGTTTATTTACGAAAATAAAGTCGTTAAATAATCGTACAGCGGGTTGGTTAGTTGTGGAAATTGGCAAACATCGTGAGGGATGTTTTATGATACATAATGGTGTTAGAGATAATGTTATGGATGTTGGTATTATTACTATTGTTGTTGGTTGTTGAATTATGATTTCGGGCTAGGCATATAAATAGAGGAGATGCTGCCCGAATTTCAGCAACTCTAGAAAGATTTATTTGAAGGATTAAGACAAGCGTAAAAAGGTGGGTCTAACAATAGTATAAATTTTCTTGAATATAGATTTACGAGCCTGGGAGGACAAACGTTGAGTAGTCAAAGTTAAGGCGACCAAAAAGGTATGTTAAGGCTATTCCTCTTTCTTTTAAAGGCATGATTCTTTTCCTATGAAAGCATACACGACTTCCATAATACCTTATTTCCGAAAATACTAGCAGTTCATGATTCTCAAAATTCTTATGATTCTAAAGATAAATGTTTTTCTATAAGGACCATGATGAGGATTATGATGATCCCATTTCTGGAGATTCCAAAGTTATGGTTTTAATGTCATTATGAGATTACTGAGCTGGTTTCAAGATTTTGATTATGTTTGTTGATGTTGATCTCATCTTATGATTTTGCTCAAAAGGCATGATTCCTATTTTATGATTCCATATATGTTTTCATAACTCTCTTACTTCCAAAAGTTAGAAGTTCATGATTCTATAAAACTTCTTATGATACTTAAGATGAGATGTTTTCTATGATGAATATGATGATGATGATCTTAATTCTAGAAATTCCAAAGCTTATGATTTTAATGCTATTATGAGATTATTGAGCTTATTTCATGATTTTCTAGATTTTATTCATTGTTGTTGATCTCACCTTATAATAATTGTTCCTTCAAGGTGGGATAAACGATGATGATTGATCCATAATATAATCGGAGGCTACCGACCTTACGTCACTCCGATATAGTTGTGGCTTTTGATTGGGCTCTCACGCATGCTTTATATATATGTATGTATTTTCTCACACCGCGCCGCGCTATAGTCGGCCGGGCATGGCACGTAGATGTGCACACCACTGCAGTGGGAATGTTATGATATTGTCCTGGACGCGGGAGGCCCGGACGCAGGCTAATGATGATAACACCGAGCTTTAATGGCCGGGTATGATACTATATATATGACACCGAGCCTTAATGGCCGGGCATGATACTATATATATGACACTGAGTCTTAATGGTCGGGCATGGTACTATATATATGTATAATTTTTTTTTTTTAAAAGGCTAAGCATGCATGACACCGCCTTATGAGGCATCCAGATGTATAGGTTATCTCTCATATTCCATGTTACCTTATATATCTATATTATATTGTTATTCATGCCTTACATACTCAGTACATTATTCGTACTGACGTCCCTTCTCGTGGAGGCTGCGCTCATGCCCACAGGTAGGCAAGGAGGCTGATCAGAGCTGTAGGTATTCTATTAGCGAATTCTCAGGAGCACTCCACTTACTTTGGAGTTGTAGTTTATTTGGTATTGTCCTTATGATCATTTGTATTCTATGTAGAGGCTCGTAGACGTGTGTGTACAGTTAGATATTTTATAGCTCTACCGGTTCATATTGTTGTATAATATATTGGTGGCCTTGTCGGCCTTATTTTGAGCTTTTGATACTTTACCGTTAGCCTTGACGGCTTTATGATATACGTTATGTTGTGGCGACCTTGTCGGTCCGCATATGAACATATGTGGTGAATGATCGAATATTCCTATGTTGAGCCTTTTCTGTGTGCAGGTGTTCTTTGAGTTATGGTTTATAATGTTCAAAGTAATGGATAAGTCAGGTGGTTCCCGGCCTACGGGTAGGAGCCCGTCATACTCCTTGTAGGGGTGTGACACGTATGAAGCAAAATTGAATGTTCATGAACAAAAGCCACCAAGACTGAAACGGAGAGAGAGCAAAGAAAAAAAATAAGAAGAAAAAGGGTTGTAAAGATGGTGGAATCCAGTTGTATACCTAATGTGGAAGCTTATAACATGTGTCACCAACAAAGGAGATAAAAAGGGTTAAAAATAAAGATCTTCATAAATACGTAACACCTCAATGCAGTAGTCGTGGATTTTTTTCTGGTGCTGTATATGAAGTATTAGTCTATATTGTTGGCAAAATAGTAGTTATCAAGTAAATAAATTTGAATTAAACTTGAATTAGCTTAAGTTAACTTATATAAAGTAAACAAAATAAATAGAAGGAAACAAAGATGGCAATCTCAGTGAAACACAAAGATGTTTGTAACAAAATAATTAAAGCAAATGGCCTAACTGAAGTAAATATTAACCGAAATCACATAAGCACAGGTCCTTGTGTTCAATAATGGAGTGGTAGTTGGTGGCTAGGTCAATGTTAGCATCATTTTGGACCATCCAATTTTTGTGCTTAATCGCTCATTCCGTGGCATGTTCTTCGCCTTTTTCTACAACTTCTCATCTTCTGACATTGTAACATTTTTAGTACAATTAAATTTCATATTATAAAGTTTCAATTTCCCCCATTTATCCACCGGAAACTTCCCTGTGAGTTCTTATTGGAGAAATAAAGTTTAGCTCAATATTTCTATGACAAATTTGACAAGAACTTTAAGCTTGAGCCATCCATTTGTTGACTCGACATTGAATTTGCTTCCTTTCTGAATAAGTTTTTCTGAATTTTGACACCAACTTTAGAAAAAGACAGCTATTGTACTCTTAATAAGTTCATATATCATGTACAAAGAAGCCAAGATAAGTTCACCAAAGGGTATTATGCATGTTACACTTTCCAGTGGTTGCTACTGACTTGGAACATGGTCTAAATAGTTTGAAAAGTGATATACCAACTACCACGGCTCAAAAAAAGAGGAATACGTTGTTAAATCTTGAAATTGTAGGTCTGCTTGTTCTTCTAAGTTTTTTATGCCACCGATGTGCTTGATGGCCTTTTTATTATTCTACCCGATAGCAATATTGTTCAATGATAACTAACTCGGACAAAAAAACAAACATATGGCATTCGAATTTCCTATTACTAATCAGCTGTAAATGCCAACACAAGGAAAGCCATTTTTACGAAAAATAAGCTTTTAAATTCTTATAGCAGCATTAATACTATGGTCTCAAAGTAGAAATTTTGAACAGAATGAGCAACAGCTTGGCTCGGTTTGCGCCACTAAAAATCTAATTGGTAAACAGACTTATAGAGGTGTCTTTTCAAAGGGAAAAAGGGACATACAGAGATGTGATCCAGAAACGCAACCTAATCAAAGGGACAAAGGATTAGATATAGAGTCGAAATAATAAAGGAATCAGACATAGAAACAAAAGAAGGCGCTAAAATTAACCAACATGCAAAAAAAATTAGAATCATATGTGTCTCCCTATGGAAAAATAACTAAGATAGATAGTCGACAACTATTACATCTACTCCGTAGTATTCAAGTCTAATCTCCACTGGTAGATAAGTTTCAGCTGACAATAGCAATGTCTGAGCTTCAAATCTTTCAATTGTCTGGCTTTGAAATGAAAGTTTAATTAAATTATTACAACACAAACCTAAAACCTTAAAGTTAAAATCTCAAAATCAAAATTAACACAAATTACCTTATGCAATACTTCCTGGATGCGAAGAAGTAACATAAAAAAACCAATAATACAGAGAAACATAAGAGACAAATAATCAATAGAGGAAGAAGGAGAAGAAAATCAAAGAGAAAAGGAATAATGAAGAAGAAGGAAGTAAAAGACAGAGTAAACGGGACACCTATTTTGCATTTGAAAATGGATGCAGTGGCGGAGCCAGGATTTTCTGTAAGGGGGTTCAAAAATATGAAGAAGTAAACATATGAAGAAGCCAAGGGGGTTCAACACCTACCATATATACATAAAAAAATAATTTTAACCTTCAATATACACTGTAATTTTTCGGGCCGAGGGGGTTCGGATCGGTTACACTTGGCTCCGCCCCTGGATGGATGGACAGGTGTATCTCTTTGAAGCTTGTGATTAGTGATTTACCCTTCGTCGTCCATATGACCCACTATTATTATTATTATTACTAGATGGTGTGTGCCCGTGCCCATAGGCTAGCCATTATTGTTCATATATGTTGTTTAATTATTTTAGAATATAAAGATGAGAGAAACAAACTTAGAACTTTGTTTCTGCTAAAGTAATGATGGACGACATATGGGCTATAAATGAAGTATGGAACATCTTTGTCAATATACCATCAAAGAATGTCTAAAGCAAATGTGTTAGAAGATCAAATTGCTTTGGTCAAATCTTGAATCCAAAGTTCAAGCTAAATTTGGAAGCTAAAGCTACTTGACTCTTTTCCACAAAGGAAAATCATAACATTCATCTCAAAGTTAATTCTAACACTAACCAGCCTATTAGATTACCAAAAGAATTACCAAGGAACTAAAGAAGCATCAAGAGCAGCCAACTTCACAAATTTGAATGCCAACTTCACAAATTTGAACTCCAACTTCACAAATTTGAGTGCACCTCATCTGAAGCTTGTTCAAGTACCATGCATCATTTTTTGTCCGCAACATCCACATGTGCTCTATGTCTTCTCAAAAGAAGAACTACCTGTCAACCAAAAGTCAAATCTATAGGTGTCATTTCCTTTTCCTGTTCTTTTATTTTTTGGTTCTAGAAAGGTGTCATTTCCGCTCTAAAATGTACTCCCTCCATCCCAAAAAGATTGTACTCTTTTGACTTGGGACAAAGTTTGAGAAAAAAGGAAGAATTTTGAAATGTGTGGTTCAAAACAAGCCTTAGATATTTGCGTGACCGTAAATCATCTCATAAAGTTAAATTTTTTAAATTTTTTCTAAATATAGAAAGAGTACAATCTTTTTGGGACAGACTAAAAAGGAAAGGAGGACAATCTTTTTGGAACAGAGAAAGCAGTAAAGATTACTGGCACTATCTTAACATGGATAAGAAAAGGACCATATTTTAATTTCACCGTCGTAATCACAACTCATCTATAAATCTCTGTTTCATGGATTGTCCTGCAATCCCCTTGTAAGATAAATGGACTAGAGATGATGTACTCTTTGAAGAGGAGAAAAGAAAGGTTCCGAAAATTGTCCTTCGAAGCATATAGATATACTATTTCGAAAAGGATGGAGGGTTTAGTAACTCATCCAAGAAAGCATTCAATATATTTTATCAGCAATTTCTAAAGCATGCCTGCATCAACCAAGTCCTAATACAACAATTGCTATACCATGAAACATTATACTCAATAGCTTAGTTTATAGAACCGTAACAACAAATGTCAGTCTAAGTTCAGTGGACACATAAATTAATTGTAAATATTGCTATACATTGCCAGTGTAACCATGCTTCTATGAATAGTGAGAAAGTTTTTATTCGATGTATAAATATCAGTTACAAGATATTCTTTCTCTAGGAAAGACAATATGGCAGATTGTTCATATTTTTGCTTATCTCCTGGATAAAAAACAAAACTGAGTTTTGTGAGGCATTTTCAAGAGTGAAGTAATAGATGATTACCGAGGAATTTTATGCTTATGAAACTCATTTCCCGACAAAGAGTTGAATTGGTTTTCTTTCCCATCTTGCGTACGCTACAAACCGTAGATGAAGTAACGGACTCAATTAAAGAAGAGTGTTCACTTTCTTCCACAAAAGAGCACTCAGTTAGAGAAGAAGTAATTTTTTTAAATTTTTTTCCTTTAATTTCTCTTCTATCACCTAAACCATCACTAATGCTCAAAAGAAAATGTTCTCTTTTTCAATCTCAAAAGCTCTAAAATATAGAAAGCTGGCTTTTTAAAGTTCATCCTAATATGTTTCTTAACTCTTTTGACTTCAAAATTATAATTTAGTAAGTAGTTACTATTCAGTAACTAGTGAGATAGAAAAATATAACAATCATTGTTACAAGAAAAGGGATACATTTTTGGCTTAAAGTACCTTATAACGGTCAAGCAGTCGTGATCTTTTCAGCTTGAGTGGAGGAATAACTACATCTATTGCCATGGTAGAAGGATTTGGCTCCATATGAACTGTGTGTCACATTTTAACACCCGAAGCTATGCAATTATTTGGGCAGTGTTGTTGAGTCCATCCAAAATGTAATTACTCGCCTTCATCTCCTTGCATAAAGATGAAGTCTCCAGCTTCTTGATTACTTTAGGCCCCATCCTCAGTTCTTCTACAACTACCAACGCCAGCTAATAGGATTTCAAGAAGCTTCTTAGCTGAAGGCATATTATAAGTTCCTCAATGTTTTCAATCCCTCATCCAGCTTTCTTTCCTGTTGCAGCAGAAACTACTAAAATAGCAGGGCAGAAAGGAAACAATCAAAGGACAAAATATGTCGGTAACAATCCGAAGAATAGGCACCAAAAGAAAATGAAATTAAAGAACTTTATTAAAGAATATACGAAATCAGGTAAAAATGAAATAAAAGGACAAATGAAATCAGCTGATTTAGATGCACAGACACGAATAATCTCATAGTTATTATAAAGATCTCATAAAACAGAATGCTTTAAATAAAAGACTATGTTCCATCCCACTCTATAAACCTTGATGTCAGAGCAGAAAATTTAAATTAGCTCAAAAAGTAATTTTTTGGTTACAAGAGTCTATTAACATGTAGCAGCTTAGATGGGACAACGCATCAACTTTTTACCTTGCACATAGAATCTGTAAAGATTTAAGAACCCTTTCACTGGAATATTTCTGCTTAGTTTAGCGGCAAAAAGTAAATCACTTTCTAAAAGCAGCTCGTGCCAGCATGGGCCCAATTACAGTAATTTACAAGGGAAAAGCCAAACTAATTCTCTTTCTTGATATCAAAATCAGCGGATTTTAAACTTTGTCAAAGTGAACACTTTAGAGCTCTACACCCATATGTCGAACCAAATTTCAAATTAGTTAATGCTTTAAATAAAGATGAGCTCAGAATGCACATGGAATTTAATCCACCTTGCATCTGTCTTCCAAATTCTTCATCTGACATCCAAGCTTGCTTCTCTGTTTATACAACGTACAATTTTAGGAAAACCCAACGCAAAGGAATAATTACAAAGGGGGGTCTAGCTACAGTCAATTACCTCTCACAACGTGTTGCATTGGATGCTTAAGAAAACCCGGAGCTCCTTGTTCATAAACTTCCAATACATCTTCAAAGCTATAGAATCAATTGAATGAGGTTTCCTCAGCTTTGACAAGTTAAGGAGCAAAGAATTGTGCAATGTCTTTCTACTCATTACTAATGCATCTATCAGCTTTAAGGGCGAAGTTTTTCCATCCCCTGGGACTTAAATTGCCAGCTTGCTGTTTGTGGTAGCCGGCTTTCAATTGTAAAACAAAACAAATTGGCGTATGCAAGCTGTAAAAATAGCGCTAATGCTTATTGAAAACCTAACCTGTGTATGATAGCGGTCTTTTAGTTCTTTCCATTCGTGGATAAGGATATTCTGAAAATTCATACAGCTTATCCCTTTCGTTGAGCTTTCTAGTTCCATTTCCTCTCGAGACTCCAATTAAACAACTCTTCTTCTCTATACCAGCGATCTTAAAGAATGGTAGCCCTAATATCTATCCTACAATGAAAGAGCAAAAAGGATTAGGGAAGTATGGAGAAAGAATGAGGCAAAGAGAAAGAAGATTTAATCAGGTAACAGCTACCTTATGGTAAAAGGAGGAAAATAGTCTTACAATTACTATCAACAACAGTTATATGATGGAAAAGTTTGAGTACGATCATTCTAGGATGAAGTCAACTTTCAGTTATTTCCACTGCATCTTTTTGTTCAAAATAAAGCTTACTCAAAGTTTGTGTACTTAATTGGATAGCATGTACTCCTTAGTGCTTGAGATTTAAGAAATATTTGCAGACTCTTCAAAGATAAATGGCTGAGTTGCTAAAATAATCACACAACAATTTACATGCATATGATCGAAATCCATTATATCCTATGAATTTAATGAATACACTTGACTGTTAGTCTAACATGTTAACCAATACTATGGCTGGCCATCTGCCTGCTGAGCTTCATATCTTAGAATTTCTATGATATAAACACGATTAGACAGTAAATGAGCTTACCCACAGAGTTAAGTGTTCGACGAATCAAGTAGAAAAGGCATACCTGCAAAGTCCAAAAAAACAACCTTCAAAACGTGAGTTATAGAAACACACGAATCCATAAAATATAGAAAAATCAACATGATAGCTCTAGTTCGGTGTAATCCAATCAATTCACAGAAAGATGAAAGAAATTATCTCCTCAACTTTATTCCAAGATAAAAAAATCCAAACTTCTCACAATCTGTAACATTAGACAACTGTTGTAGAGTTCGGTTAAAGAAAGTGGCATTGTATCTCTTCGCATAATGGCTTCTACCCGGTCAAAACCAATCATTTAGGCTACATGGACCTACATTACCATGAACTCATACCAAAAAAAAAAAAAAAAAAAAAAAAAAAAAAAAAAAAAAAAATCCTACCTGAACCTATGTGAATCCTCTTTTTGTTTGATTAATTGTCAAGTAATGCCATAAATCACTACATTATCTGGAAGGGATATACTGACAGCATTTCCATTGTTAGATAAACTTCTAACAACAAAAAGTTCCTCAAGACGTGGCTTTGATTAAAGATAGCAAATTCGAGAGATAATTGATCCGACTTTTGCCAACAGAGTCCTCGTTTCTTCCAGCCTTAAAACTCTATGTTTAATATATTTGATTATTTACTTAACCAGTTTTATATAGTGCCAGTGGCTTTGCTGATCATTTAACAAACATCCACTCGCACCAACCTAAGTTTCATATACTTCCAAACATTTTAAATCAAGAAGATGAACAAAAGGAGCGGAACACAAGCATACCAGCACTACAAATGCTAAGAAATCGAGAATCGAAGTCATATAAAAAATGAAGAATAGCTAAAAATTGATGATCTTCTATACAACTCTGCAAGTTTTGCATGTTAATAATTGGATCAAAGATAGAATAATTGCATAGTTGATGTGAAAAAAAGGATTGCACAGAATGTACAAATACGATTATAGTCCTCTCGCTCCCTCCCTCTAAAATGAATAGCTCAGTTAGTTTAAATGCCATTAAAATTACTAATCAGCACCTGTAGAGTAGCTAGTCTTAGCCTATCGCATTACAATAGGAATATAAATGTAAAGGGTAGAGACAAACGGCAGAAGCAAGAGGATTGAAACAATGGGCCTACAGTAACTTTCAAAAAAGTAGTAGATTCAATTTTTCTCCTTCACTGTAACTTTCAAAAAAGCAGTACATTCAAATTTAGCATGCTGAAAAATACTCCTGCAATGATATCATGTGAAAACCACAAATATTCCACATAGTTGTATAGAATAACTGCTAGAATGGACTGCAACATGAGATATCAATACTCAGGTTGCTCCCCCAACTTACATTAAACATGTTGCTTCAAAGAAAGAAGGGATGTAAAATATGCCCACTAACTCCTGAGGATGTTCGCCTTATGCTTAGAGCACTTGGTTTTGGTAATAATGTTCATATTTATATAACATCAGGGGAAATCTTTGGGTTAAGATGATGTTGGCTCCTCTCAAGGCTGGCTTTCCGAATTTTGGTGCCAAAGAGGACACTTGCCAGCAAGGATGAACTGGCACCACTGTCTTCCTTTTCTTCAAAAATGGCTGCTTTAGATTTCATTGTAATTGTGATTAGATAAATGTTTCTTTTATCAAATAACAGCGGCAATAAGGCAAGAATGAAATTCCAGATGAAGGTATTCCCTAGCTGTTAAAATGTATCAAATAGGTTTTATGGGAAAAGTTTGCTTCGCATGTGCAAACATATCATATAGGTTTTATGGGAGACCTAATGGAGGTAAAGCTTGGCAGGGATGAGTTTCATGAAAATCCATCAACATGCATTTTGTGAAAGTTCTGATGCCAAGGCTAGAAAAGACATAGCTCATTCCTAAAAATCTTCTTTGTGAACTTTGAAAAGAGTATTGATTCTTCTGATGATGGTGCTAGGAGATTAAGAAGGTCTAGCTTGTCAGAAACTTCGAACAATTAGTTCATTTTGACTACCGGCTTCAATTGATTAATACCAACATAATCTGTAGGGTAGAAAGTTATAAATAAATATCCTAGCAGCTTCAAATGAAGTAAAAACTTTGTGACTCCTCATCAGCTTCAAGCTCAAATAATTCAGATAAATTTCTTGACATCAATTTCTGTAAGAAAAGCTTACATGTTCTACTACAATTCATAAATTGGAGAACTCAAATAAGGTGATAGTTGCTGGTTGCTTTCCATTTTGTAAACCCTGCTAACAGTGAAAGCCCCATCTTCACTGTGTTTCCATTTCAATGAGCCAGGTGCATTGTTGGTGCCAGGAAACCTCCCTATTTCTTCTAGCAATTTGGCCACTCTCTCCACTTCCCAATCATTTAGCAGCCTCCTAAAAGATAATTCCCAACCCTGTGGTGTCCAACAATCACTGACATTAGCCTCTGGATTGTTGCAAGGAATGAACATATCTGGAAAGGAATCTCTTAGAGGGGTCTGATTATTCCAGGCATCTCCCCAGAATTTTGTTCTCCCACTTTTATGTATAATTTGCCTTCAAGATTTGGCCATAAGTTTTTGATAGTTCTCCAGACCCCAACCCCATAAGTATCAATGCTGACATTACTGCACCAAGGATTATACGTACCATATTTACATTTGATAACATCCTTCCATAGAGCTTGCCCCTCTTTATTAGATAGTTAAAATTTCAACTACCTAATGTCATCAGGTAGTTGAAATTTTAACTATCTAATAAAAGTGAGTTTTGTCGTCTTAAGTTAAAATATGTCATTTCAGTGTTTTGCACTTTGCTTCTTCGGTCGTTTCCATGCTTTCTAGAAGTCTGGCATATCCATATCTGCATTCGTTGAGTCTTCCAGAGCATCCCCTCTCTGTCTCCTTTGCTTCTCTTTCTAGTCTCGCGCTTTTGGTTTTTCCTACTAATTTCATTACTTTGACATCTTTGTGTGCTTTAAGGAAGATTTCGGCTTGTTAGTGTGTTCTGAATGTTTCTTTGCTTCACTACATTATCAATGAATTCCAAATTTCAAGTTTCTGGTATGGTACTAAATTTGGTAGCTAGTGGCGTTGCTAATGTTAAGCTTTGGTGCCTTTATGAAGCTCGTCAGAAGAGGTTGAATAAGTCTGTAAAGAGGTAATGTGATGCCGCCTAACTGATTATCTTGCCTGACATATATACCAAAAATCGCACAAAAAATACGTTAGGGTAGGGGCGTGACAGTTTAACCTGGTTATTATCACTAAATTCAAATATAATTGCCTATAGTTGTTTCAACTATGTGTAGTCTGTTGCCTTTGTATCATAGTTGTTCTAGCTACGCTTTGGCTCCCCAAGATAGAAAAGGTAAGGTCACATTTTTAACTGCAGTTTAATTCTGATTTTATGTAGTGGATTATAATAAACTGCGATTTTTTACTTTCTCAAAAAAAGAAAACTGTGATTGTTCATGAACAGGTCAAGGAGGAATTGGAAGCCTAATGTGCAAGACAAACGTCTTTTCAGCTATATCCTAGATCGTCATATTCAGCTGAAGGTTACAACTCATGCCCCGCATTATATTGACAAGGCAGGTGGTATTGATGAGTACCTGCTGAAGACACCTTACCACGAGATGGACGCTGAATTAGGCGTCTTCTGGAAAGCTAAGATTGAGAAGTTGTACGAGGAGCTTGGGAAAATGGAACGTAGTTTGCTTTACACCTGAGGATGAATCAAAACTTGAAGAGCAATTTAGGGAAGTAAAATTGAAAGAATGAGCAGCCCGTAGGGAATTCAGGAGAAAGATGTATGGTTGTTCACCCAAATACGAGCTAAAAGAAGATGACGGAGAAGGAAGCTTACCAACCGACTTCCACGAAGGGATGGTTGCCAATGCTTGAAAGCATTTGTGTGACAAAATGTTGTTGGTTTCCAAGGTGCTTCGTCATATTGAAGGGCTTCTTTTTTTGGCTCTAGAATGTTTTTGTGTTCCTGTCTAGAGTACCATGAATTTTGCCTTGCATTTGGTTTGGTGTAAAACTTCTCTGCCTTGATAGCAAGCCTAGTAAAGGTGTTGTTTGGATTTAATAATGAAATGCCACAGCTATTACAATACTACTATGTAGTGAGCTTAATTAATTAAAATCATTTTTGCAGGTTAATAAAATACCTGATCATCAATGTAATACATTAATTGTCTTATATAAAGTACTATTTAAGCACTTACAAACTCCCCCCCCCAACACACACACCTTTTTTTTTTAATTCAAATTAACCATTTTATTCATAACTTATGGGCAAAAATAGGATAGTTACAAAGTAACAAATCCAACAAGAGTAACAGCCTACTCCTGCACTGTACAGAGGGGTTTCCTCTCCTAAAATTAAGCTTTCAAAAGGAGTATAGAACAAATGTTGAATCTGCCAACAAGGAGATTCATCATTTGTTCTTAACTTTATTAGCCTATTCCCTCCTTCTTTTTCCGAATCCTGAAATTGGCCATGCCATTTCTAATCTATAGGCTCCAATAGCAGACTTATGTAGGTATTGCGGATCCTGAAAGACACTATTCAGGCCCTTAATAGATCCTTGTTTAGACAGGATATCTGCTACGGAGTTTACTTCTCTATAGCAATGTTGAGCTGAGCCTTCTAGATTGTTCAACATTTCTTGTATGTCTTCTATCATCTGTTGGAAACTCCAAGATGGCTTGCTGATGCCCTCGATCATGTTCACTATAAGCTTTGAGTCCATTTCCAGTATGATGTTTTTCAGCCCCATGTTTGAGCAATATTGCAGTCCAATTTGAGCAGCCTTGATCTCTGCTAGTTTATTGCTGCAGAAGTCAAGTGATTCAGAAAATGCTAGTACAAACTCCCCTTATTTTTGTGTTCAAATGTTTAATGATGGACTGGAAACATACGTGCAAGCACGTACAATAGAGTAGAAAAACAAGTTTTTTTGCTGAGTGCCTTTAGAAGGAGTGGTTTTTAATTTTTACCCTTGGGTTTTAAAATATTTAGCTTGTGCCCGCCTTCATATTCCAAAGTTAGTCAAGTTAGGCCTTAAGACATCATTTTACTGTTCAAAGTTAGTCAAGCTAGGCCTTAAGACATAACTTTAGACTCCAAAGTTAGTCAAGTTAAGCCTGGGCATAGCATGTTCTCAGATTAATCGAAGTTAGGCCTTAAGGCATAACTTTAGATTCCCAAGTTAATCAAGTTAGGCTTTAAGGCATAACTTTAGATTCCAAAGTTAGTCAAGTTAGGTCTTAAGGCTTAACTTTAAATTTTAAAGTTAATCAAGTTAGGTCTTAAGGCATAACTTTACATTTTAAAGTTAATCAAGTTAGGCCTTAAAACATAATTTTAGACTCCAAAGTTAGTCAAGTTAGGCCTTTAGACAAAACTTTAAATTGTAAAATTAGTCAAGTTAGGCCTTAAAGTATGACTTTAGATTTCAAAATTAATAAAGTTAGGTGTTCAATTTTCTTCTTCTTTTATTAATTCCCATATAATCGTTCTTCTATTCCTCATTATCATATTCCTCCTTTTTTTTTTTTTTTTTTTTTTTTAATTCCATTAGAAAATGATGTTAGCAATCGAAGAACTTGCACGGATATGAAACAATTGAATGTGGACTTTCAATTCAACAGCATGTTTTCCGACAGAGCATCTTTCCAGTGCAATCCAATTGCAAAAATCAACCCGAATTAACTGAACCAACGACGAGGGACTCCACTACCTTAGTGGGAGTGACAGTTAGTAAGTCAGTAGCCCGTCAAAAAAGATAAAAATTATTCCATTCATGTGTGGAGTGGAGTAATTACTAGGAGTCTATTTTAGTGCTGCGTGAAAACTTATTTTAGTGCTACGTGAAAACGACGTTATTAAAGGCGATGGATGATGAACAAAGAAATTTGGGAAGGTACTGCTACTACTAGGATAGCTCCATCTCCCATGAATTCCAACTTAAAAGTTAAGGTATTTTCCCAGCTAAATTCCAAATATTTTCACTATCATTCCTTAGCCATTTCAGGCAAGACAATAATGGAGCCTTTCTCCTTGAATTTGTTAGTTCTAAGTCATTTTCTCAAAGTAATGAACTCATCTCCTTTGTTTCCACTGCCAAAGAACCAACAATCTACTTCCACTACTTCTCTTAATTCATTAAAAAAAAAAAAAAAAAAATCACAGAATCAAACTTGTTTAATTAAGAATGACTCTCTTCAATGCTGCTTCTCATTGGGCCAATGTGTTCGGCATTCTCGGTAATTCATTAGCGCATATAGTTATACATTTCCAATTATAAATTCACTTGTTTAACTAATTTGATAACTTTTTTGCTTTCTTTTATTTCAGGAAACATAGTGTCCTTCTTGGTGTTCTTGTCACCACTGTAAGAATTTTTTTTTCCGTTCTGATCAAGTATATACTTAAGAGGCCTTAATAATATTATTATGTACTAAACTTTTGTTAATTACAGGCTGACGTTCTATAGGATATTTAAGCGGAAATCCACGGAAGGATTCCAGTCAGTACCCTACTCCGTTTCCCTGTTCAGTGCGATGCTCTATCTGTACTACGCTTTTCTCAAGGGTGATGTCAACGAAAATGGAACCCTGTTAATAACAATTAACAGTTTCGGAATAGCAGTTGAAGTGATATATCTCGCAATTTTCATGAGATATGCCACCAGGGAGGCCAAGGTATACAACCTTTTAACTTCCCCCCCCCCCGCGACTCCTGGCTAAAACTGTAGATTCAGTTCAATATTTGTATTTTTACGGCTGTTAAATTCCTATGCAATGAATATGCTTGATAAATCAGTAACCGACTGAAGAAGATATTTTGTTCAAAGAGGAAGAAAGGAAATGTTCCAATGAATTGAATTGATTAGAGAATATAGCTGTGCACATGTGCGTATTTATAAGCCGAGTCAACTAGCTAACTAGAGTTGTAGACTAACTTGAGTTAACTAACTAACTTAAGTAACTAACTAGTAACAAACTGATAACTAACAACTAACGCAGTCAACTAATCACTGCAGTAACTAACAGCAACAGTAGCAGTGTTTAATTTAAGTAATCTGATCCCTTAAACCCCCTTTCAACCTTTAGCTGGTCTGACATAGTCCTTGAACCATATGGGATGCTTCACTGTCCTGCCTGATCTACTAGATACAGAAGCTTCATGATCAGGAGGGGCTGGTGCATCAACAACATGTGGCTGTGGAGTTTCATGCTCATGACGTTCTGCTGCAAGCACAGGTGCTGGTCACTACTCTGAGGGTCAGTAGATGTTGCTACAATGTCATTGCCTATAGTAGTGCCCCGAGAATCAATATGAACTGCACAATAATGTACAATAATGCTGATCCAATGGTTCAAAAATGTTAGTGTACTACTCCTGTATCCTATCCTGTTGCTGAAAAGGAAAGTGTTCTCATTGAACACAACATCCCTACTCACAAACACATTGTGAGTATGTAAATCCAAAACTTTATAGCCCTTCTGATGGGAGCTGTATCCAAGAAGCACTGATCTAACATGTCTAGGGCTGAATTTATCCTGTTTAACCAAGTGAGTGACATAATTCACAACCTACAACTCTGAGATGAGAAAGATTTGGCTCATGATTATAAAGATTAGCCTTCTTAAGTTGCAATACTAATTCTCTACCTACCACTTATCTGGGATTACATCTTGGGGCCAAGTTCAAGTCTGTTGAATCTGGAATGGAGTTATTGAAAGAATGGAGAAAAGGCTTGCTCCATGGCAGATGCAATACCTTTCTCTCGGATGTAGAGTCACTCTTCTAAATAGTGTACTGGACAGCATTCCTACTTACATTATGTCCCTCTTCCCTATGCCAAGTTCAGTCACTAAGCAAATTGGATGTGACTTAGAAGAAAGTTCCTATGGGAAGAAACAGTCAAACCACAAATTCTCTCCGGTCGAATGGCAAAGTGACTTCAAAGGCCGTAGGAGGGTTGGGGATCAGAGATTTGAAGCTGCACAATAAGGGATTGCTAACGAAGTGGCTATGGAGATATGGGCAACCTGAGGCTGGTTACTGGAAAGACATCATATTAGCCAAGGATGGTGCCCAAAATCACTAGAGCACTAACAGAAACAGAGAGCCACATGGTGTAGGGGTATAGAAACACATCAACAACCTTCAAGAGAATTTTTTTTCAAAAAATCTCCTTCAAGGCGGGCAATGGTCTCCACATTAAATTCTGGGAAGATTTATGGCTAGGTGAATCTACTATTAAAATTGCCTTTCAGGGGTTATCTGGGATAGCAAGCAATCAGATGCCTCCATTGCACTTTTATATAGGGAAGGCAATGTTTGGAGCCTACTTTTAGAAGAAATCTCCAAGACTGGGAAATCAATGACCTCCCACAGCTTTTGGGTGCTCTCGAAAACTACATATTAGCCGAGGCACCTGACGGGATCATATGGGGCAATCAAAGAAGGGGAATACACTGTGAAACAATGCTACGAGATTGGGTGTTCGAGAATGGTTTGCTTGAAAATTGACCTTGGAAGCATGTTTGGAGGACTAGGCAGCCCGTGAAAGTGGTTGTTTCACCCAAGACAGCTTTAAAAAGGCTGCCTGACCCAAGACAACCTCAGAGGGAGAGGCATCATTCTTATCAACGGATGCCATCTATGCTATCAGACCAATGAGATCGTGAATCACCTATTTTTGCCTTTGTCCAATGCTAGCACTGCCATGCGGCACTTCTTTTTCTCATTGTTTGGTCTTTTTCTATTAAAGATGCTTTTGAAAGCCAGATATTATGGAGAGTTGACAAATCCATCAAAAGTATCTGGAGGATGATGATCACAGCAGCCATCCTCTGGTGTATTTGGAAAGAAAGAAACAATAGATGCTTTGATGGAAGATCAACTCCTACCAGTTCTTTGAAAGGAATCTGCTTAGTTAGTTTGTTTAGTTTGAATTTCCATACTCCTGTAAACAATGTTGGTAACTTTTTGGATTTTGTTGGCTCCTTGACTCTTATTTAGCAGAGTTTCTAAGGTAGCATAGGTTTAGGCTTGTTTGCACGGAGTTTTTGGTCACCAATCTAGCTTCATGCAGCTCTATGTTTGAAGCTTAGGTTTCTCTCTGTAACTTTGCATCTACTTGATGCCTTTTCTAATGAAATTTGTTTACTTTACCCAAAAAAAAAAAAAAAAGATTAGCCTTCTTTTTTTCTTGGAAGTCTGATGGATATCCAATGAGCTGATAACAGTTCTCCTTGAGATAACCTGTGGCCTTGTAGTGATCACATAACTTCAACTTGTAACATTGATTCCTAGTGCGTCCCTTTCCATGACAATAGTCACAATACAAGTTTCCAAACCTCCTATTCTGCACACCTCTTCTCACCGTGAACAATGCTGTTAGATCCATCCCATCACTAGACTGAAAATGCCTACCGAGGATTATGAGGATGATTTTGACTTCCATCCTGTATAATCAATGCATAGGCTTGATTCACATTAGGAGGTGCTGTTTTCATCAAAATTTGACCACGAGCATTTGCATATCCATCATTTAGCCCCATTAGAAACTGCAATAGCCTTTGTTTCTGAAGATGCCCACCATATTCCTTCGATCTCGGACATTCGCATGACGGTGGAGGCACAATTGAATCATATTCATCCCATAGATCCTTTAACCTAGAATAGTAAACCGACAAAGATGCAGTTCCTTGAACTAGCGTAGCTATTTCGTTGTGTAAATGAAAAATTTGTGACAGGTTTTCTTTGTTAAATCTCTCGTGAAGATCTTCCCAAACAGACTTAGCATTAGATCGAAATAGAATCCCACTGAGAGGTCGCTTACTTACAGTGCTCATAATCCACGATATCACCATCGCGTTGCATCTCACCAGATCTGCAACATACTTTGCGAGTGATAGAACCATCAATAAGTCCAATTTTGTTCTTCGTCAACAGTGCAAGCTTCATAGCTCTGCACCAAAGTGTATAATTTTCCATGCCAGTCAGTTCAATTCCTACTTGAACAGCTCCAGGTGTATCTGAAGCTCCTAGAAATAAAGGATAATTGTGATCGATTTTTTGTGCCATCTCAATTCTGGACAGAAAAACCTCCAACAAAGATCGCAGCAAAGAAGCGCCAAAATTTCTCGATTTCTTCAAATGGAGATTGCAGAATATCTCAATCAGCAAGGAACCCCTAGATTCTATCAATTGAAAAAGCTATAATACCATTTTAAATTTCTATGCAATGAATTTGCTCGAGAAATCAGTAACCGACTGAAAAAGATATTTCATTCAAAGAGGAAGAAATGAAATGTTGCATTGAGCTGGATTGATTAGAGAATAAAGCTGTACACATTTGCGTATTTACAAGCCTAGTCAACTAGCTAACTAGAGTTGTAGACTAACTTGAGTGTACTAACTAACTTAAGTAACTAAGTAGTAACAAACTAATAACTAACCAATCAATCACTGCAGTAACTAACAGTAATAGTAGCAGTGATTAATTTAAGTTATCTGATCCTTTACAACGGCTAAAACTTTATTACATTTTCTAAATTACGAGTTCAAAATGAATTTTCTCTAAAAAATTTATCGATTTGCAGATTTACACGACAAAGCTGATTCTGCTGTTTAACATTGCCTCATATGGAGCAATCGTGGGCTTAACATATATGCTCGGCAACAGTTACTTGCGACTCGTCAGCATCGGATGGATCTGTGCCATATTTTCCGTCTGCGTTTTCGCTGCTCCTTTGAGCATTATGGTACTTTTTTTTATTTTTTATAACAAGACATATGATAAATTGTCGAGTTTTAACCAAAATCATCCCTCTTGGTTACTGGAGCAAGAGGGATGATTTTGGTTAAAAACTCTAAATTGTCACACTTGCTATTTTCTGCTTTCTTACGGTTTGGTTAACCGAAAATCAAATCAAACCAACTATATATATAAATACCAGTTCAAAAATATATTTTTTACATTTCGCCTAACACAAGCATTTCTTTCTTTTTGCAGAGACGCGTTATCCGAACAAACAGCGTCGAGTTCATGCCATTCCCCCTTTCTTTCTGCCTCACCATCTGCGCAATCATGTGGTTTTTCTATGGTCTTTTGATGAAAGACCTGTACATTGCAGTAAGTAACCTGCTTTATTTTCCTCTTTTCTCATTTCAATGTTTTCCATCTTTAAATTTCCTTATTATTGGGTGAACAGATGCCAAACATTCTAGGATTTTTATTCGGGATTGCGCAAATGGTATTGTACACGGTCTACAGAAACAGAAATAAAAACAATCCGAATGAAGACGCCAGTGACATTGAAGCAGTGGTGGTGGAGAGTCAAGAAAATGCTGCACCAACAACTTGACAACTTCTCCCATTGTGTTAATAGCAATTTTATCGAGCCATCCTGTGTAACAACTAATATTTGTTTGTATCAGAAATTGTTCTTATTTCTGCTCTTACAGAATAGACATCTTAGTGTTAACTGACAACTGTTTGTGTTTATCAATAGAAAGTAGCAAGTTCTTTATAAAGTTGGAACTATTACTCCTAATGTATTGCTCTGTCGTCGAGTTCTTTTATGAAATAGTTAATACTCGTCTTGTCAGGCATGCTCTCTTTCTTTGCAATTTTGAATGACTTCAGCATATGTATAGTTTTTTTCTCTCTTTCTTTGCAATTTAGAATGACTTCAGTATATGTATAGTTTTTTCTTACTTTCCACTGATTTCATCATGATATTCGGTACTGACAATCTTTCACTGCCCATAAATATGGACATGTTACCTCTGTTCACGACTTATGCTGATTCATATATTACTACTTACATAGAAGAAGCTAAGGGGAACAGCTTGGGGTTGTCGGGGGATATATTGGTAAATTCAGGTGGTTTTCACTACCTTAGGAGAGCTGTAAATAGTCATGCCTAGCGTTTTTGCCTGTACACGTGTTATGAATTTTGGACTCTCTTAGAAAACGCTTACTGTTTCTGAAGCTACTCTGTACTCCAAAGTTAACAACTACACAAGTTAAAATCTTCTGCAGTTGACTTCTTCTTCACTGTGAACTGGTTAGTTTTCTATTTGTACTGTGAAGTATGAACTATCTTGTTTCTTGCTTTTATATTTTAAATATTTTAGTTATTTATTTGAGTCACGGGTTTACATTTGTATTCTAAGTTGCTACTTGGCCTTTCTGGTGATAGTTTGATTGATTTTGATTTTTCCATTAGTTTAATTGGGTTAAAAGTGAAGGAGATGAAGGAGTTGAAGTGTTTGGTGAAATTCCTGAGCAAACTTTGGCTTGATTGGTGAGAGAAACCAAATTGGACCAAAAACTAATCTTATCATACTTCTCTTCTTGGTCTTGAATCCAAATATGCCCCATGATTTTTCAAGCATTTTTTGGATCCAAACGTCAGATTGTTGACAGAACTATTTTTGTTGCTTTGTATTTATTGTTAATCGAACATGTAAATAAAAAAGGGCAGTCTTATGCACAAAACATTCCAGGTTAGCAGGGCCCCGGGAAGGGCCACACCCGTTGCCTATCCTAAGCATTAGTGATTGTTTCCACAGCTCGGACATGTGACCTAGGCGTTGGAAAAAGAACGCTGGCCTAGGGGGAATCTATATTGCGCAGCGACTGTTCCATCCCTCATCTCTGAAGTTTGCTATTATTTCGAAATTTGCTTTTGCTACTGAGCCAGCATCTTGATGTATTGACAGAAAATTCTCCATATTATGTTGCTTCTCTATATTCAAGTTGTTCAATATATAATACCTCATTTCTTTTCAATAGCTGGGACATTGTACCAGAAGGTCGTGATGCTTATAAAAACATTTTATACATCCTCAATTTTACTGATGATTCTTATAGCACTGATAATTTATTTAATACAATGCTATGTGTCCAACACATTCATTTCGAACTTGAGTGCACTAATCACTGCTAAGTTCTACAATTTTGTCAAAGTTTGGGGAAAAGCGGCGTAGAACTCGATTAAATAACTCTACAAAAAATCTTCGATTAAGGTTTTTTACTATGAACTTTTGTTATTATTTTGTTATATACATTATATTCTAAGCATGCTTAACATTTAATCCTTGCTATGTTTCAAAAAAAAAAAAAAAAAGTTTGTTCTTTTTTCATGGCAGTTGGCTTTTGCCTTTGCTCCATTTTTTTTTTTTTTTTTGGTTTAATTCAATATTTGTTAAATGTTTATGAATTGTTAATTTGTTAAAATGTTTATGAATTGTTAATTTGTTATATGTTTATGAGTTGTTAATTTGTTAATTATTTATGAATTGTTAATGAATTATTATTTTGTTAAATATTAATTATGAATTTATTAGTTGTTAAATATTGTTTATGAATTGAAAGAAATTGATTGGTAATGAATTATTATGTTGTTAACACTTTGATTGGATGATTGTTATGTATTATTTTGACATTTTTCGTATTGTGTCATATTGTATAGGACCAAATCAATGGTTACATAAAATAGGACCTTTCGTCGTTACATAAAAATTATCTAAAAAAGTAACAATCAAAACAAACATTGTATTTAAATTAACAACATAATATAATACAATAGGTAACAACCATCCAGATAAGTTGTAAATGATTATGAATTGTTATCTATATAATTTTAAAAGCGTGAATATATATATATGTTAAATAAAAAAAGATTATCTAAAAAAAAGAATAGTTAAAGTTCTTCTTTTCATAAATACATAAGTTAACGATAAAAATGTAAAGATTATCTAAAAAAGTAACAATCAAAACAAATATTGTATTTAAATTAACAACATAATATAATACAATAGGTAGCAACCATCCAGATAAGTTGTAAATGATTATGAATTGTTATCTATATAATTTTAAAAGCGTGAATATATATATGTTAAATAAAAAAAAATTATCCAAAAAAGAATAGTTAAAGTACTTCTTTTCATAAATACATAAGTTAATGATAAAAATGTAAAGTATGTAGAAAAATATGTGGTCGATGAATATACTCTTTTAGTCTAATTTTATCGTAGCTGTGTTGGTTATTTGGTCAACTAAAAATATATCACATATTCAAAATAGAGTTCTAAACAAATATTACTGCTGAATTTCGATTCTCAAACTAATTAACTTAAGATGATTCTCAAAAAAGTCTTTGCCATCACATATGTGTCCTTACTATCACATATTAAATTTACTGCATATCCATGTTAATTATTCACAAGATATAATACTACATAATTCACATATTCCCTACAAATTATTAATTAGTTAATATAATTTATCTTTCATTTCAAGATTAATGACTAATTTAGTTTTGTACAGACCGGACTCTTTCATGGATCCGAATGTTCCTCCTGGGCCCGATGTTCCCCCGGGGCCCGATGCTCATGCGGGGCCCTCTGTTCACCCGGACTCGATAGATCGCATTGTCTTTTACAAGACAATCATAGATCGACTTATTATGGGTCGGTACTATAGGGATATCTACTAAGCTCCGCCCCCGTAGGTTGCAGAGAGCTTGGGCTCTTTTACGCGAGCACCCCCCACACCCTCGCGTCTTGGAGATATTGTTTCGGGGCGGCATCTACCGTTGCGTGTCCGTTGGTCGAGTACAGCATGATTGGGCGCTCATCACAACCATGGTTGAGCGGTGGAGCCGAGACACATACCTTCCATCTTCGCACCCGAGGCCACGATTACACTTCGAGATATGGAGGTCCTATTTGGACTGCGGGTAGATGGAGAGCCATTATACACTCGGTACGAGCCTCCTCCTGGTCAGACGTGGGCGACAGAGTTGACTAGGCTCACCCACTTCGTGCTGTTGCCCGGGGCGATTTCGGGGACGAGTCGGGTTCGGATTAGTGCACTCGCACTTTTTTGGAGGGTCTTGATGGCGTTGATGACGGCACCCGCAGACGCTCGTCGATCGTCATGCCCGTTTGTATCGCTATTATATTCGGGGGGCATCTTGTTCCCGAATTCATCGGGTGCCTTTGTCGGCTTACGTTATTTGGTTTTCTTGGAGCATCGGGACCGCCTCGGGGAGACTACAAAGGGGGGGGCTGCTTTTGGCGTATCTTTACGGATGCTCCGTGTCGAGCGTCTATTGGAGTTGTCACGCGTATGTGTGTGGATTTTTTGCTATTCTCCGGGTAATATTTTAAGTATGCCTTCCTTTAATGTAGACAAAACTGCCTGGAAAAG
Source organism: Lycium ferocissimum (assembly GCF_029784015.1). Taxonomy (NCBI): domain Eukaryota; kingdom Viridiplantae; phylum Streptophyta; class Magnoliopsida; order Solanales; family Solanaceae; genus Lycium; species Lycium ferocissimum. The sequence continues at coordinate 12,671,217 of NC_081342.1, read as the reverse complement.
ACGACTTAAAAATCGTATTTTCTAATATCGCTGTACGTTATGGGCATGGGAGAGATGCTGCCTTTTCAGCCCGTACCTAGGCATCACCTCGACATTGACATGCCTTATGCGAGGAGGTGGACAGCGGGTTTTGATCGGGATGTGGATATGCACCACAGTATTCTACCATTCCGGACCGCCTGATCACATGACGGACGATGCGGTAAAACAATTTAAATTTACATTAATAATTTAATTAAACGTTTTTTCGACTTGGTGATCACCGATTTGTATGTATATGTTATGCGCCTATTTATATGGACGCCGTACGCTTGCTATATTAGATGGTTTGTCGCCTTCTCGTAGGGCGGGTCGGGGGTTTGGATGTCGCGGTGTCCATTGATACACACGGACATCGTGAGGAGCACATGCCGGCGTGTCTTACGACGGTTTGGGCGCGCACGAGTATACCCTCTCGACGTCCGTCATGAGCTCCGATACTACCGGCGGGACGATCGGGCTGCCGTCGATGATGATTTCTGGTTTTCATGGATGTTCGGCCTCCACCGTTGGGAGAACAAGGTTGGGCACTTTAGTCGTCGTCGGCTATTTGACTCCCATTCAGCATTACATGCGCTGGTATCATCAGATCACACGCCGATTGATCGGCAACCCAGCTTTGCGTCCCCCTGGGGATGTAGGATACTCAGCACTCGCCGGGCAGTACGAGGCATTGGTAAGTTTATCGTATTTAGATTTATTTAATCGCATTGAATGTTACGTTTTAAAAAATAACTTTTTTTTTCTGTTGAACACAAATGCAGTGGTGGTCGTACGTTGTTTACGCATGTTGGGGTTAGAGCATATGCCTTACCCGGGCTTGCGGGGGCTTGCGGCGAGAGAGATGGTACGGATATCGGAGGATGGTATGGCGGGGCGGGCGAGATTAGGCGCGGGGAGGAGCCTATTCGGAGGTCGACTATCGAGCGGCGCCGGGAGGGGACCGGGTGCTCCCGGAGGAGACGGCGGCCGGGCAGAGGGACGCCGTGCGGGGACACCGTGCACGTAGAGGCCGCGGTGTCGCGCCGGAAGGACTGGTGGTGGAGGACACCATCCGGTAGATGAGGCGGATGAGGCCGATCCCATTCCGGAAGGACGTTCACGGTCTAGTCCATCCGCGACCATTCCGGCCGGTGGCGGCGACTCACGGGGACTCACCTACGTTTACGCGGCGCTCTGCTGGCCGAGATACCGGGTCGTCATCACGACCAAAGAGAATGCATACATGGAGGAGCGTGATAACGTTGATTGGGCGGCGTTACGCGCTTCATTAGCTAATGAGCGGCCTGTGAGGAATTTAGAGGGACTCAGGATTCTTGACTTCGATGAGTTTTTGATCCCGATTAGTATTTAAAATGTTTATTTGTTCATTTAAATTATTTATTTAATATATATATATATATATATATATATATATATATATATATATATATATATATATATATATATATATATATATATATATATTTTATATTTAGTAATATTTTATATTTTAGGATTCGGGTCCACCCAAAGCCACCCACTCGTGCGTTTTCTCATGGGTCCGTCGAGCCCGGTGTCTTCCCATATGACCACCGAGCCACGAGTAAGCTTTTTATTAAAATTTCTTTTATTCAACATAAGGTCAATATTTAATATATATATTTGATTATTTAAAGTACTTATTTTAAATATGTATGTTACTTATTATTTCGTTATTTTGATATTTTAGGATTCGACGTCGGCGGGTCCACGTGGGAGCAACCCATTCGGAGCATTCGGTCGACCTGCCCGAGCGAGGTGTCTTCATGAGACTACCGAGGCGCATGTAAGTTTTTTACTTAAAACTACTTTTATTCAATATAAGGTAAATATTTATTTAATTTTTATAACCTTTACTTGGACTTCGAACAAAGATCTCGTCCAGAGATTACCTCATATTCACCACCACACCCATCTGAGGAGCCTACAGACCCATCTCAGGAGCCTACTCAGGCGCCCGTTGACACACGAGTTTGATTAAATAAATAACGTTAATGTATTCAATATAAATAAGAAATGGTACTAATTATTATATACTTTTCAGTTCATCCTTCGGCGCCCGAGGTGGCGACTCCACGAGGAAGTGGTTGAGTCTCGGACCTAGCTCGGCTCGAGGTTCCGAGCGTGCCGGCGGAACAGTATCCCAAGAAGAAGCACGTTCTAGTCAAGGGCGCACGGGCTAGGGGAAGAGGAGATGATCATGACTTGGAGCGTCCGGTTATTAAGAGGAAGAAGGACGATGGAGACGATGGCGAGGGCGGTGGGGATGACATGAGCCTTAGGCCTAGGGATAGTCTCCGGCATACTACATGTGGGACTCATCCACGATAGTGTATATACATTAGTGTTATACAATTTATCGTAAATATTATATATTTTTTGCATATTTATATATATTATCTTAGTTTTTATTATTGTTTATAGTTTCACATCTTAAATTGATTAAAAAATAAATAAAAAAAAAGCTGACATGTTCGAAATAAAGTTAAGCATTAATTTAAAAATAAGACGAAACCCTAAAAGATAAATAACGTAAAGCTAATGAATACAAGTCTTCAAACAAAAAAGGACTTCGAGCACTTTTCAACCACTAAAACGACAATCCAAAGTATTGCGTATTCTTTATGTATTGAGCCTATCTTATTAATTGTACAAATATAAGTAGGTTCTATATAAAATATTGAAGTTTCGGAGTATCAAAGCATGATTAATATACGGCTAAACTACGTAAAAAGGAGTGAAATGAAAAATGGCGGACTACTATAGCGCAGTAAAATAATGCGCTATAGCTAAAACCCATCTATCTATAGCGCATTAAAATACTGCGTTATAGGGGAGAGAAGACAACTCCTTTATACTGCGCTAAAGCACTTAACGGTACCGTTACGGTCAAGTGCTTTAGTGTAGTAAAATACTGCGCTAAAGGTACATTGGTAACTTTTTTTTTTTGTTGGGGTATTTTGGTTCAAAAAAAAAAATTTTAAGCCATTTTTGTTCCGGACTCAGTTATTGATTGGTTCAGATCATATTCATTTAGAGTGCTTGGAAGCTGGAAAGCTACAAAGGGTGGTTCTTGTTATCATGAGCAACGCCTTTGGTGAGATATTAGAGAGGTGGAATTTTCATGCTGAAACTCATAGCGAGGTTGGGGGTCAGCTGATTATAATCTTTCTAATCTCTGGTTATAGTTGTCAGAAATATTGTATGTTGGATTGTTGGTTAATTAGCATTACTTTTTTTTTTTTTGGGTTTCCAGTGTTTCAAGAGAAAAGTGATAAAGAAATAATGAGGAAAATTCGAGCAGCTACGACACAAATAGCTTCCTGCATCACTTATTTGCCTTGCCTTGAGGAACCATGTTAGTCCTTTGCTTGGAAAGAAATAAAAGGGCATGATTGCTTAGGATAAGATTTCTTGTTTTATTAATGTGTCAGCCACAGGTGTGTTTGATGTGTTATCAGACATTCATATATTGCAGTTCCATTCACTTAGATTGACAGTGATTCTAAACTAACTGCAAATCCACAAATGGGAAGCCGCATTCCTTTGATACCAAGGTAGGAGCAATCTGCATCTTGATTCTGATATGAAAACTCGGGATATTTCAGAAACCTAATCCGAGTTTTTCTTTCTCTATAGAGATTCACAAGGTTGCTACTTTGGTTTCACATAAAAATGATGAATGGGAATAAGGTTTACACCATCCTTATTGTACTTTACTTGGTTGACATTGTGAATTAGTGATTCACATCTTTCGATGTTAGATTGTGTAAACCTTAAAACATCTGTTAGTTGTACACTCAATGAAGACTAACAAAATTGAGCAGTTAGATCAAATTTTTTGTATAAACTTGTTTTGCCCTGTGAATTCGAACAAATTTGCATTGGTTTCTCTTGCTGTCCACAAATGTGTTTGATGTGCTAGCCATGGAATTTTTTTAAGCTGACTTGGATTTAAAATAACCCCAAATCATCGCATACTTCTGATAGATATGCAGCTCAAATTATGTTGTAAATTTTGGAAGTGTATATTAATGATCAACAAGTTATTCGGCCCGTGCAGAGCACGAGCAATAGCCCACTAGTAGCTTAATATATTCACTGCTTAGAGATTTTTGCAAACATCCCTCGACACTGCTATTTGGTTATTCCTGCTGTTATATCTGTCATATTCTCCATCTTCTACTCTATTATCATCTGCCGGCTGAAGGCCAAGGCAGAGTTGGATACTCTTTCACCTATAGCCCTTGCCTTGATGTCAAGCCTTAATAGGAATCTTTGGGATTCTTGGAAAACATGAAAGTTTTGAGGAAGTTTGGGATTATTGGCGTTCTGTTTGGGTTGGTACCTGCGCTTTGAAAATGAATTCCTGTTCGCCATATTATTTACTAGATGTTCTGGTTTTCTATGATTAAATTATGCACTTGAACTGGTTAGTCCTTAACGACGCATACGATTTTTGTGTGGTTGTTTTGTGTAGAGTAGGCACTTAGTTTATTTTCGTTCATTGCTACCATGTTAAGCATTATAGGGAAACGTATACTCTGGAGATACCTTCTAAACCCAAGAGACATAAAGTAAGTTTGTAAAAAATGAAGCTGTATAACTTTACCATGAGTTGATGGACATGAAATACAATGACACTTCTTATTTATTCAAAAAGAATATATTATGTAAATTATATGCTCTAAATAAATTATAATTTGTAAACTAACAGATGACTAACCCAGATGTGTGTCTGTTAATAAGCATTGTTTATTTTTCTAGGAAAAAAATGGAATTGTATCTAAATTCGTTATCAATTTGTTAATTCTCTTTATAAATTTGCCATGATTTTGACGACCGCGCAAAGCACGAGCAACTTTACTAGTTACTCTACTACTATATAGAAGCATAAGTGGAAGGGTTTGTTATATCCCGTATTTTTGTACGTCGGGATATTTTAAGCTGATCGCGACAAGTTAAGGACAAAACTATTTTAGGATACGAGATAGAGATTTTTAACCTCCGATTTTGTTTTAATGCACAAGTTGCTTATAAATTTTATTTGGTATAGAAATATTGTTGGAGATTAGGGATTAATTAACCATGATTGGATTGTTAAGCGGGGATTAGGGATTATTTTAATGTTAGATTAATCCAAATTAGTCATTAAGTGGCCGTGTGGATCCCACCCATGGCTTGGCCAAATTTGATTGGCTCAAGCCATGAGTGGGACATGTGTCCACCTTAGAGGAATCATATTTAAGGAAATTTGATGACAAAGCAAACCATTTCATCTTCACAAACATAGAAACCTTTAGAGTTAGAGAGAGAGACTCTCGGCCATGGCTGGCCGAGATTGAAGTTCATGAGGGTTGATTAAAAAATATTTTCTTCAAGCAATTCAACTCTTTAGAAGGTGTATATCAACGTGGGATTGATCCTAGATAGCAAGAACAAGTATTAAATTCAAGGCACAAATTCTAGTCAAGTTGAGAAATCAAGTGTTTAAGGTAAAGTTTAATCTTCTTTTGCATATATTATGGATGGTTTGTGCGTGTTGTAGTGTGTAGAAATGAATGAAACTCATGGAACTTTGTGTGTTGGTGTTGAAGCCGTGTAGAGGTTGCTTGTGTAGGAAGTGGTAAATTGATTTTGCTTGGTATTTTGGTTGTTGTTGTTATGGATTGTATGGTGAGAATGAAGGTTTAATGATTCAAGTTGGAGTTGTAATTGTTTGTGGGCTGTTGTAGAAGCTAGTATGATGTTAATATAGTTGCTTGCATTTATGTAAATGATGTTGTTAACGTGTGGTTGTTGGTAGAGTTCATGAAATTGGAAGAAAAGAATGTATTGTTGTTGTTCTTGTTGAGTTTGGAAGACTGCGGGTTGTATTGTATGTTAGTTGGGTTGTTTGGAATATTGTGCGGGTTGTCCGAAGTGTTCTCGAGTCTTGTTTGAATGGTCTCGGGTTAGCACTTAAACGTATGATCATTGATGTTGGCTTGATTGTATGTGTGGTTGGTTTGAATGTAAAGGAAATGTCGTCAAATTATTTAGAAAGGAGTTACTAACGTTAGAATACATTTTGAATTCTTCGTAGCCTTAACCGTAGTTCTTGACATCTTAATATAGGTTAAAGTACTATTGGGCGGCGTATACGTGTGTGTTGCGAGTAAACGCTAAAGGTATGTAAAGCCTATCCCTTCTTTCTTTTGGCATGTCCTAGATGTAAGTAAGATATGATATGAGCTTTGGGGTAATTCTATTCACAAGTTCCGAGCATGATTTATGATTCTTATTCACTTCTTGATGTTAGAACTCTCAGGATAGTCAAGTTATTGCCCTCGAGTCTTTTATATGATTGAATAGTAAATGATGCATAAAAGTTCCTATTCCTAAAGGATTCTATAATGAATAATATCCTTAACTTTCATAAGCTGTCTCGTATTGATTTGATACATGTCTATGATCCCTGAGACTTTCCTTCATATAGTTCATAATGACCTTTAGAGAGAACTTAATATGGTTATCATCCTGACACTCGAGAATTAATTAGTCTACTTATCTATTGAGTCTCAAAAGATGATTTGGGTGCGTATGGTTACTTACTACTCTGCTCGTGCATCTTTGTTACATCTTTCACTGAGTCCCGGGCCAGGACATGTTTTCGTGCACAGCTCCACGGCATTATTCACCGAGTCCCTCACTAGAGGGCCGGGACACGTTATATGTATATATATATGATGATATGATGACATGATGATATGATGATATGGGGATGGCGGCCAGGATGGCATATGATGACTTTATTCACCAAGTCCCTCACTATAGGGCCGGGACACGCTATATGTACATGTATATGATGATTTTATTTACCGAGTCCTTCACTAGAGGGCCGGGACATGTTATATATGCATATGTACAGGATGATTATCTAATTATGTCACTAAGTCCCATAACGGGTTGGGCATGGTATTGACACGTATGATTTATGTTCAAAGGTAAGCCTTGTGGTTTTCTGGTTATTGTACTAGTTTTCTATACCCCTTATTTCAGTATGATCTTGTTTACTGTATTTCATGCTTTACATGCTCAGTACATATTTCGTACTGACCCCCTTTCTTCGGGGGGCTGCGTTTCATGCCCGCAGGTACAGACGCTCGTTTTGGTGATCCGCCAGCGTAGGATATCCATTCAGCTATCTTGGAGTGGTCCCTTGTTCATTAGGAGCCCAGCTTTTGGTACAGATCCTTTTGTTGTACATATGTGTCTATTCGGGGGTACGGCGGGGCCCGTCCCGTCATATGATATCTTGTTGTTACTCTTAGCAGGTACGTAGACATATGTGTGGGTTTGTATATAGTTACTATTCAGTTCTGTCTGTATGATTTATGTTTGGGACGTCCCCATTCGTAGTGGCAGCCTTGTCGGCTTGCGTATATATATGTTTTGGGATGTTGTGTGTAGTGGCAGCCTTGTCGGCTGGCGTAGATATAAACATATATGTTTTGGGAGTCGTGTGTTATGGTAGCCTTGTCGGCTCGTGTATGGCGGGGATGTTCCCTTATATTATGATAGCCTTGCCGCTTATGTACTATGATATCCGTTGAAAGTTGTAACTCCCCGGGGAGACGAGTTGCCATGATACGTCTATATAATGCGGCAGTTTTGAGACGACGTCTTGCCTTTTTATTTATAAGTTCCTTATTATGCTAGTTGTGTATGATTGTAGTTAACAGGTGTATACGAGTGTCCAGCTTGGGCACTAGTCACGGCCTACGGGGTTGGGTCGTGACAAAAGTGGTATCGAAGGCGATTCAACCTCGAGTGTCTACGACCGTGTCTAGTAGAGTCTTGTTTATCAGTGTGTTGTGCACCACATCTATAAACAGGAAGCTACAGGACATTTAGGATGTTATCTTTCCTTTTTACTCTAGATCGTGCGATAGAGCTGTATTATCAGGATGATTCCTTCCTAACAGAGTACTATGTTTACAGCGATGCCTCCAAAAAAGCAACGCCTGCCCGTAAGGGCAAATCGGCCGGAGAGACCGGCCCGGACCGGAGAGTTACTAGGGCCGTGCCCGGCCCCCGAGCACGGGGTTGTGCTCCAGTCAGCGAGCTCTACTACACCGTCACTACCAGAGGAGCATAGGGCGGACCGGCGATCGGTGGGGGTGGCTCCACCGCCGACTCCCGAGGTTCCGGTGCACCGAGCTCCGGCTCCTCGGCCGGGGACGGAGGATAGGGCCATGAGAGATGCGATTCGATTCGCCGACCGAGATTAGTGTCGGGCGGCGAGCTCGCGAGGCATGGATTAGGAGGTGACTATGCGGACAGACATGATAGTTTGAGGGCCCGTGATTTCTTGACTTGTAATCCCCCGAGTTCTACGGGTCAAAGCCCGCGGAGGATCCCCAGGAGTTTATTCGACAGATGCAGCGTACATTGAGGATAATTAGAGCTTCTGAGACTGAGTACGTTGAGCTGGCTTCATATCGGTTGCGTGATGTGGTCGTTAATGGTGGTATGAGTCACGGGAGTTGTCTAGGGGCGAGGATGCTCCTCCAGCAGTATGGGATGAGTTCGTGGAGGCCTTTTTGGGCTATTTTCTGCCTCCGGAGATGAGGCGAGCCAGAGTTGATAGATTCCTACATCTGAGGCAGAATGGCAAGAGTGTTCGGGATTATAGTCTCGAGTTTGATTCATTGGCTAGACATGCGCCCACTATTGTAGCTGACATGGCTGATAGGGTGCATCATTATGTGATGGGGCTGAATCGTTACTTGGTTGATAGCTGTATGATAATGGCTTCTCAGCCCGGTATGGATATTACCCGGTACAGGCTTATGCACAGGGGGTGGAGGATCGCCATAGGGGGCGTCCGTCAGACAGAGATCATGACAGGAGCCAGCCCAAGAGGGCTAGATCGGCTAGTTATTTTGGGGAGTTTCGGCGGGCGGCCTCGGCGGTATAGCGAATGTCTTCTCCGGCCAGCACGGAGTGCACCCGCGATTCCCGGGTAGGAGGTTCGATAGCACGGGGGTATTCAGGAGTCGGTCAGAGCTCCAGGGCTTCGAGTTCACAGATGCACAGGAGTGCAGGTCAGACGAGGCCATCTATGCCTCAGTGCTCTCGATGCGGCGAGGCGCCATCGGGGGGAATGCGTCTCGCTGCGGCGCTTGTTTTCTTGCGGCCGTCGAAGGCCATATTATGGGAGTGTCCGTATGGGGGTAGTCCGGGTGGTGCGACTCGACCCTCGGGTCGATTCTTTGGTTCATATTTTCGTAGCTATGCGCCCCTATGGGGCGGGGTATGCGGGCCGAGCGCCGTGGCGAGAGGCGGTGGCGGGCTTCCGGTTCTGGCGTCCTTCGAACCGCGTATATGCTTTGGTTAGTAGACGAGGATCGGGAGGCGTCACCAAACGTGATTACGGTATATTATCGATTTTCTCTCGAGACGTATATGCATTGATAGATCCGTGCTCCACCTTATCATATATATCTCTCTTTGTTGCTAGTAGAATGGGATAAAACTTTGAATCGATTGAACCATTTGAGGTAGCTACACCGGTAGAGATATTACGTATAGCAAAGCAAGTATATAAAAGGTGTTCGGTGAATATATGTAGTCGTCATACCTTGGCAGATTTGATAGAGTTAGATATGACGAGTTTGATGTTATTATGGGTATGGATTGGTTAGCTTCCTGTTATGCTAACGTTGATTGTAGAAACAAGATAGTTCGGTTTCAGGGGGAGCCAACTATTGAATGGTTAGGAAATACGGCATCCGTTGCGGGTAAGTTTATTTCATACCTCAAGGCAAGGAAGATGGTTAGAAAGGGTTATATTTATCATACGGTTCGTGTGCATGACTTGAAAGCGAGGCACCGACTCTTCGCTAGTCCCGTAGTCAATGAATTTCCGGATGTATTTCTAGATGAACTTCCTGTGTCTTCCTCCGAGCGGGAGATAGAGTTTACTATAGATGTGTTGCCGGATACTCGACCCATATCTATACCTCCTTACGAGAATGGCACATGCGGGCGAAAGAATTGAAGGAGCACCGAGAGATTTGTTAGAGAAGAGCTTCATTAGGCCTAGTACATCACCTTGAGGAGCGCGCGGTATTGTTCGTGAGAAAGAAAGATGGGTCGGCGCGGATGTGTATTGATTATAGCGGTGAACAAGGTGACTATAAAGAATAGATATCCCTCCCCGGGATTGATGATTTATTTGACCGATTGCGGGTGCTAAGTGTTTCTCGAAGATAGACTTGCGGTCGAGCTATCACCAGTGCGGGTAAGAGAGGCGGATATTCCAAAGGCTTGCATTCGGGACCGATACGGGCACTATGAGTTTAGGGTGATGTCTTTTGGGTGACCAATGATCTCGGCGGTGTTTATGGACTTGATGAACCGAGTGTTCAAGCCGTTTCTAGATATGTTCGTGATTGTATTTATTGATGATATCTAGTCTATTCACGATCGGAAGAGCATGCGGATCATGCGAGAACGGTACTTGGGGTGCTCCGGCCCGAAATTATATGCTAAATTCTCTAAATGTGAATTTTGGTTGACTTCGGTAGCATTCTTGGGGCATATTATTGGGGGCGTGGCATTCGGGTGGATACACGGAAGATTGAGGCCGTAAAGACTTGGCCTAGACCTACGACACCTGCAGGTGCGTAGTTTTATGGGGTTAGCGAGGATATTACGGAAGATTTGTGGAGAAGTTTGCTTCGATTTCGGCGCCTTTAACAAGGCTAACTCGAGCGACTAAGTTCCGGTGGGTGATGCTTGTGAACGAAGCTTCCGATTCTTGAAAGATAAGTTGACTACGGCTCCGTTCTAACCCTTCGAGGACCGAGATGGTTATGTCATTTATTGTGATGCTTCGGTGTTGGGCTAGGTTGTGTATTAATGCGGCATGCGAGTTATAGCCTATGCCTCCCGGCGGCTCGAAAGCACGAAAGAAATTATCCCACTCATGATGCGGAACTAGCGACGGTGATTCACGCTTTGAAGATATGGAGGCATTATCTATACGGCGTGCATGTTGATATTTATACGGATCATAAAAAGCCTCCGGTATATCTTTAAGCGAGGAGAGTGAATTTGCGGTTGAGAGAAGATGGCTAGATTCTTTGAAGGATTATGATGTTGATATTCTATACCATCCGGGAAAGCGAATATTGTAGACCCCATTCGAGACTGCGCACTATTGGCGGTTATGTGTGCCGTAAGTCTATGAGGCGGACAATTTCACGGACATGCAACCGGTAGGATGGTATGAAGAAGGATATAGCGAAAGGAAGGAAATAGTCCGTGAGATTCATCAGCTTAATTAATAGCCTTGGAGTCCGTTTGGGCGATTACGGTGATCAGCCCATTTTCTTCCGGTCGAGGACTAGGGGACTTTTTATATATTAAGGAGATAGTAAGATTCTTTGAATCCTCTATTATGGAAGAGGTAAAGCGACGTCGGTCACCCTGAGGACCACGTACAGTACGCGGTATAGAGATACAACCCTTCGAAAAGGAGAAGACCCCATTCGAGATTACACCGATGGAGTGCTCATTGATAAGGATTTGGGAAAGGTTATGTGTACACGAGGTTGCGGGGGTGCGGCGACGAGGTTATGGGAGAGCGCACTATGCCCGTTATTACATTCATCCGGGTCTACAAAGATGTACCATGACCTCGGATGCTTGTATTGGTGGGATGGTATGAAGAAGGACATAACGAGTTTGTTGCTCGGTACTTAAATTGGGCGCCCAGATGAGGTTAAGATCAAGCATCGAAACTGCGGTGGATTATATACGGAGATAGAGATTCCAACTTGGAGAGTGGGAAGCAATCAATATGGACTTCATTACGGGTTTACCTCGCACTCCACGGAAGTGTGATTCTATATGTGTGTTATTGTAGATATGGGTGACAAAATCGACCCATTTTTCTTCAGTCGAATGGCCTACTTATTCGGTGGAGGATTATGCAAAATTATATATTAAGGAGATAGTGAGACTTCACGGAGTTCCTAATTATGGAAAATATATCTATTATATACGACGTGAGGTGCCCGGTTTCTGACTAACTTCCGGAGATCATTCCGGGGAAGGATTGGGGACACAGGTGAGTCATAGCATAGCATTTCACCCTCAGACTGACGGGCAGGCCGAGCGTACTATTCAAACGCTAGGAGATATGTTGCGGACCTGTGTTATTGACTTCAGAGGCAGCTGGGATGATCATCTACCACTTATTGAGTTCGCCTATAATAATAGCTACCATTCTAGCATCCAGATGGCACCGTATGAGGCTCTGTATGGCGAATTCTTAGTTAGTGCGGGTCACCTATTGGCTTGGTTTGATGTTGGGGAGACTAAGCTAATCGCCCGAGATATGATTCGACGAAAGCCATTGATAAAGTAAAACTTATTCGGGAAAGGTTATTAGCAGCTCAGAGTCGACAGAAGTCGGATGCAGAAAATCGACGTCGACACTTAGAGTTCCAGATTGGCGATTGAGTATTTTTGAAAGTGTCACCCATGAAGGGTGTAATGAGATTCGGCAAGAAGGGGAAGCTCAGCCCGAGATATATTGGGCCTTATCAGATTGTTCGTAAGGTAGGCAAGGTTGCCTACGAATTAGATCTACCATCTGATTTGGAAACAGTACACCCAGTGTTTCATGTGTCTATACTTCGCAAATGTATTGGTGATCCTTCCAGAATATTCCCCGTGGATGATATCCAAGTGACGGAGGAGTTATTGTATAAGGAGAACCGAGTTTAAGTATATATATATATATATATATTTAGCTATCTTGGATCGTCAAGTGAGAAGATTGCGAACTAAAGACGTGGCTTAGTTAAAGTATTGTGGCGGAACAATAACAGGGAGGAGATGACTTGGGAAGCTGAAGAGGAGATGAAGAATAAGTATCCCTACTTGTTTCCTATGCCTACAGGTAATCTAAACTCCTCGTTGATTATATTGATTGGTAAATAAAGCTATATGTTATAACAATAAAAGAGACTCCCCCGAAGTCCCTGTAAGACCTTGTAAGACTAGTTTAACATTCGAGGACGAATGTTCTAAAGGGGGAAAGGATGTTATATCCCGTATTTTTGTACGTCGGGATATTTTAATCTGATCGCGACAAGTTAAGGACAAGACTATTTTGGGATACGAGGTAGAGATTTTTAACCTCCGATTTTATTTTAATGCACAAGTTGCTTATAAATTTTATTTGGTATAGAAATATTGTTGGAGATTAGGGATTAATTAACCATGATTGGATTGTTAAGCGGGGATTAGGGATTATTTTAATGTTAGATTAATCCAAATTAGTCATTAAGTGGCCGTGTGGGTCCCTTCATGGCTTGGCCAAATTTGATTGGCTCGAAGCCATGAGTGGGACATGTGTCCACCTTAGAGGAATCATATTTAAGGAAATTTGATGACAAAGCAAACCATTTCATCTTCACAACACAGAAACCTTTAGAGTTAGAGAGAGACTCTCGGCCATGGGGCGAGATTGAAGTTCATGAGGGTTGATCAAAAAATATTTTCTTCAAGCAATTCAACTCTTTAGAAGGTGTATATCAACGTGGGATTGATCCTAGATAGCAAGAACAAGTATTAAATTCAAGGCACAAATTCTAGTCAAGTTGAGAAATCAAGTGTTTAAGGTAAAGTTTAATCTTCTTTTGCACATATTATGGATGGTTTGTGCGTGTTGTAGTGTGTAGAAATGAATGAAATCCATGGAATTTTGTGTGTTGGTGTTGAAGCCGTGTAGGGGCTGCTTGTGTAGAAAGTGGTAAATTGATTTTACTTAGTATTTTTGGTTGTTGTTGTTGTGGATTCTATGATGAAAATGAAGGTTTAATGGTTCAAGATGGAGTTGTAATTGTTTGTGGGCTGTTGTAGAAGCTAATATGATGTTAATATAGTTTCTTGCATTTGTGTAAATGATGTTGTTAACGTGTGGTTGTTGGTAGAGTTCATGAAATTGGAAGAAAAGAATGTATTGTTGTTATTCTTGTTGAGTTTGGAAGATTGCGGGTTGTATTGTATGTTGGTTGGGCTGTTTGGAATATTGTGCGGGTTGTCCGAAGTGTTCTCGAGTCTTGTTTGAATGGTCTCGGGTTAGCACTTAAACGTATGATCATTGATGTTGGCTTGATTGTATGTGTGGTTGGTTTGAATGTAAAGGAAATGTCGTCAAATTATTTAGAAAGGAGTTACTAACGTTAGAATACATTTTGAATTCCCCTGTAGCCTAACCGTAGTTCTTGACATTTTAATATAGGTTAAAGTACTATTGGGCAGCGTATACGTGTGTGTTGTGAGTAAACGCTAAAGGTATGTAAAGCCTATCCCTTCTTTCTTTTGGCATGTCCTAGATGTAAGTAAGATATGATATGAGCTTTGGGGTAATTCTATTCACAAGTTCCGAGCATGATTTATGATTCTTATTCACTTCTTGATGTTAGAACTCTCAGGATAGTCGAGCTATTGCCCTCGAGTCTTTTATATGATTGAATAGTAAATGATGCATAAAAGTTCCTATTCTAAAGGATTCTATAATGAATAATATCCTTAACTTTCATAAGTTGTCTCGTATTGATTTGATACATGTCTATGATCCCTGAGACTTTCCTTTATATAGTTCGTAATGACATTTAGAGAGAACTTAATATGGTTATCATCCTGACACTCGAGAATTAATTAGTCTACTTATCTATTGAGTCTCAAAAGATGATTTGGGTGCATATGGTTACTTACTACTCTGCTCGTGCATCTTGTTACATCTTTTCCTGAGTCCCGGGCCAAGACATGTTTTTGTGCACAGATCCACTGCATTATTCACCGAGTCCCTCACTAGAGGGCCGGGACACGTTATATGTATATGTATATGTATATGATGATGTGATGACATGATGATATGATGATATGGGGATGGCGGCCCGGATGGCATATAATGACTTTATTCACCGAGTCCCTCACTAGAGGGCCGGGACACGCTATATGTACATGTATATGATGATTTTATTTACAGAGTCCCTCACTAGAGGGCCGGGACACGTTATATATGCATATGTACAGGATGATTATCTAATTATGTCACTAAGTCCCATAACGAGTTGGGCATGATATTGACACGTATGATTTATGTTCAAAGGTAATCCTTGTGGTTTTCTGGTTATTGTACTAGTTTTCACACCCTTATTTCGGTATGATCTTGTTTACGTATTTCATGCTTTACATGCTCGGTACATATTAAATCTTGACCCCCTTTCTTCGGGGGATGCGTTTCATGCCCGCGAGTACGGTACGCTCGTTTTGGTGATCCATGACTTAGGATATCCATTCGGCTATCTTGGAGTGCTCCGCTTGTTCGGAGCCTAGCTTTTTGGTACAGATCCTTTTGTTGTACATATGTGTCTATCCAGGGGTACGGCGGGGCCCTGTCCCGTCATATGATACTGTTGTTACTCTTAGAGGTCTGTAGACATATGTGTGGGTTTGTATATAGTTACTGTTCAGTTCTGTCTGTATGATTTATGTTTGGGACGTCCCCATTCGTAGTGGCAGCCTTGTCGGCTTGCGTATATATATATATATGTTTTGGGATGTTGTGTGTAGTGGCAGCCTTGTCGGCTTGCGTAGATATAAACATATATGTTTTATATATATATATGTGTTATGGTAGCCTTGTCGGCTCGTGTATGGCGGGGATGTTCCCTTATATTATGATAGCCTTGCCGGCTTATGTACTATGATGTACTGTTGAAAGTTGTAACTCCCCAGAGACGGAGTTGCCATGATACGTCTATATAATGCGACAGTTTTGAGACGACGTCTTGCCTTTTTATTTATAAGTTCCTTATTATGCTAGTTGTGTATGATTGTAGTTAACAGGTGTATACGAGTGTCCAGCTCGGGCACTAGTCACGGCCTACGGGGTTGGGTCGTGACAGGGTTGGATCGACATAGGTGCTTAATCGTAATTAGAGTGAAAAGTAATGGCATTTTTACATTTTACCTTTTGTCTTTCAACATCTAAAAAATTGTGTTCCACGTTTCTTAATCCAAAAGACACAACAAATGAGTAAGCGTTTCCTCTTTCTTTCTTTACAATTCAGTTAAATGTTTTTTTAGTTCCAATCCTCTGCATCTTCTCGGCTGGCTATTCTAATTTCAGATGCGCTCTTCTTTCAATTCTGCCAACTTTTATTCTCCTCTTCTCTTTATCATTTTTTTTGTTTGTCTTTTCGTTTTGTTGTGCTTTTATTTTTCCTTAACATGTGTTGGTGACGACCTTTCATCTGAATTTTAGAAGTTATTCTTCCAGTCTGATTTTAATTTATGTGGTAGAAGACGAGCCCAAATCTGCTTAAATTGAGTGGAAAATTGATCCTCTGTTTTCGTCTATGTGTGAAGATGGACAAGAAGTTTGGAAGTGTACACCTTTTCGTCATGGAATACTGCCCTGCAGGGGATATCCACACTCTTAGACTGAGACAACCAGGGAACAAGCAATGAAGTATGACTTCCTTTCAGTCTTTGGAATATGATTTTTCTTACTGCTTTCTGCATGATCATTGTTTTAGAAATTTCAATAGAGATTGACAATTAAGAAGGCAGCGACAAAACACTCAGCGTTGTTCTTCTTATTTGGAAGTGCTTGATTTTGTTTCCTTCAAATGCCTTGGTTTACGACTTTGATATCGCACTGAAGTTTAGGCAATAAGTTTACAACTTTTCATATAATGACTTCCATCATATAAATGAAAACCCTCAATATGCCTTCCGAATGGCAATGTAATCAACCCAACGAGAAATTATTTAAATTGTTCGGTACCAAAAGTCTGAATTAGAGGGTGTATTATGTTTTATCTACATGCAGAAAACAACATGGAATGCACAAACAAACAAAGGCAAACTGAGCAATTAGCAACATAAAATAGGATAATATAAAAACAATGCGGGAGAACAACAGGCAAAGCAAACAAACAAAAAAATAACAACACTAACTTCAAGATCGGCTGTTGAATTTGTTGTATTTGGTTTTTGATCAGTGGAGTCTTATATTTGATCTTTGGATTATTGATTGAATTGGATGTTTTGGTCATTTTTATGGCATTATATGATTTTACTGTACTTACTGTCAATTTTTGCCGATACTGGAGATAGCTTCACTGTGAGGCAAGAGGATGCACGAGCTACTAAAAGAAGAGTTGATTCTGTGATGAAACATATCATTCAGGACTATGGTATATAAAGGTCAGGTATATGACAGGTACTTGAAGTTTAAGCCTCGCAACTTCACCCATGTTCTTTTACTCTCTCACATTCACTGTATCTCATGTAAGCCTTCCATGAATTTTTGTATATTTTAATCTGTTATTGATTTGGATTGAAGTCAACAATGACTTTCTGAGTTGTCTTCCTTGGTTTAGTCGTGTGGTTTAAACTCTATTTTTAAAGGCACCTGCTAGCCTTTAACAACTCAAAGTGTGAATTTTTTTTTTGAGTAAGAAAAAGTCCAACGCGTAACGTCATATCAAATTCAGTGTTACATTTGGTTACTCAAAACTAACTGAAAATCTCATATTATGTGCTTTCTATGTGGACTTGATAATTGATGCACCACTGAAGTCCAGTTCTGGTGATGGATTCTGAAAAGCTCATGAATTTACTAATTGAGAGTTTCTTGTGATTGGACTGAATTTACTTACTTCTTAATTTGTTGGCTGCTAAGTCACATATTTGTTTGGGCTTCCTTGTAACTCGAGTTCAAGAAACTCTGTAGGTCTAGAAAATAACTATTACAATACATCCAAATAAGAAACTCTTAGGAATTTTCAGACCTTGAGGAATATAAAATTCTCATAGTATCTGATAAGCTACTATATATAATAGTAAATCATGAAACATCTCCTGTACTAAGAGTCTTTCCATCCTGGGAGTCCTGTGAAAAATTACCTTGTGCTACATGTTTTTCACAATCACTTGATGTGAAAAGTAAAATATATTTTTCAAGCAACTTCAATGCCAACAATTTTGTACTAATAGGGCCTGCCAGTGAAAACATATCCAAGAAAAGCATGTCATTTGTTCCCTTTTTGTCCTTTCTCCGGAAATACCTCTCATAATCCACTGCAAATTACCATTCTTTTGAAAAACAAACAGTAGTAAAAGTAGCTACGCCAAAGTGGTACTTCTACTGCTTCACTGCCAAAGTCGAAGGACATTGACCTTAGTATAGTAGATGACTCAACTGGGAACTAGAAAATATATAGCTCTGTCTATGCTATATAAAAAGTTAGTGATCAAAATTTGTCGTTTTGATAGTGATTAGAACAACAGCTGATATAGCTGGGTTTGACATAAAAATGACTGTATGTTGCCAGATTTTTTATTCTGCTTTTAGTCAGCAGTGAACTTGGGCCTTTGCTGCTGCCTGCTAACATGAAATAGATATTGCAATTCTCCAATCCAATGTGGCTATAATGAGAAATACATCCGAAACATTTCATTTGACCCAGCTTTGTAACCATTTATATGTATCTGTTATGTTTGTCATCCTATTGTAGTTCATGTTTATTCGGACTAAATATAAAAGCATTGATGCTTTCTTACCTTATAGATGGTCATGTATATAACTTATCACCCAGTTTTTATCTTCTGTTACAACCTTCTTGCCAGATTCTTACCCTCTCATTTGGTTTTCCGAAGAAGTTTTTGAAGCAGACTGAACCTCAAACTGCTATCTGCCTCACTCCACTGTCTTTTTGAAAAGTTGGGTTACAGAAAAACAAGAATCTAGACGACGCACGATGCTTTGAAAAGGTATGTCACAAAACTAACCTAATCTACTGCTACTACACTCTCTGTTTCCACCATTTGAACACTTCTCATATTTTAACAAGCAACCCATCATTATAGGTATTTTGTCAACCACGGTGTCACCAGCTACAACGGTAACTGCAAAGAACAAGAGACTGCCAATGGCATAGTAGCCGGTGCGTTACTATTTTGCCTTTTGCCAATACCAGTTTTGGTCAATATGTAAAAAATGTGCATATATACATAAACAGTGCGAACATGAATGTATATATGGCTACCGTCAAAACAATATGCTTCAGCTAGGCAATACTTTCTTCTGTCAATATATAAATAAAATGTGTAACAGTTTAAACCATATGCTTCAGCTAGGCAATACTTTCTTCTGTCAATATATAAATAAAATGTGTTAACAGTTTAAACAATATGCTACCCTACCCAATACAAGTTCTATATCTGCATTAAACACAGTTTTTCTATTCTGCAAAAAGGTAAGTATTGGGCACGTGCATGCACGAGCGTCTAGTATGGACATAGGCCGGTGACATGGCGCAACTCAAAAGCAGGAAATGTATTTATTCCTTTTGTCAGATTTTTGCCCTTTTTCCACTATTAAAATGATAAAATGTTTTATGTTGGCTCCCGAAACGTCGCTTTTATTTAATTATCCTAACTAGCATAAGTATCCACGCGATATCCAGTTAATAATGAAGAAACGTAATCACGTTGTACATTATGCATGGACTCGCAGTAAAGAACCAAAGGGCGTTCACTTTTAACAATATTTTTCTACAACTAAATTAGTTGTAAAATGAATGGTTACCCAATTAATTATGAAATGTTCACAAATATCAACAACTGGAATAGTTTCTCAGGATGTCTAAAGGCATAATACATAAATAGGCTCTGAAAATTGGCCTCGAATTTGCGAGATCCGCACAAGTAGGCACCTCTATATATATAGATTAAGTTTTCTCTGGGTCTTTAATGTTTGTCCTTCAAATGAGCTGCTCTTTAATATTTTCCCTTCAAAATCGAACTTATGCCTAGAGAGGCATAAGTTTTTTAAAATCGTTAACATAACTTGTGGATATTATGCTGCATAACTTATGTCCCTCTAGGCATAAGTTCGATTTTAAAGGAAAAAAATTAAAGTCCAACCCATTTGAAGGGAAAAAATTTAACTTTTTTTTTTTTTGTTTTTTTGTGCGGATTTCCCTTCAATGCACTTATCTTTAATTTTGGCCCCTCAAATTGGTGGTCTTTAATTTTTGCTCTTCACCTAATACCATGAGGTTTGGTCCTAAACCCCGGTTCAGAAAAAAAAAATCGCAAGACAGAGTTTCGTAGCAAAATTAGGCCTTAGATAAATTTTTGCAAAATTCCAACTGAGTAAAAAAAAAAAAAAATTGCCTTAATGCAAGCCTTTACCTTAAACTCTTCCTTAAGTAGAGTTTGCAGCCAAACTCTACCTGAAGGTAGCAAAACTCTGCCTTGTGACTTATTTTTAATTTTAACTAAGCTGGGGTTCGAACCTGTCACAACCTGAATCCGATAGGGTGTGACGGGCACCCGACCCTTACCTAGGGCCGAGCGAACCCGCAGACTTTCGTAACGCACATAGTCATACTGGGCCCACAGAACGCGTCAAAAGGCAGAAGGAAATTTTTTTTTCGGAACACAAACATACTTTTCGTCTTTATCAAATCAAACAAAATCTGTAACCATAACAAATCTGTAAACACATGAAATTCATAACACAATACGTACTGATACATCGGCTTACATAGCCGTTTACAAACGGACATCTCATACACATGACACTGTCTGCAAAGCCTCTAACATAACTCCGAATACCATACTAAACATTCGACTCGGAACACTCCGGAGGAAATGGAGCTCGCCAATCCGGTAGGAACGAACACCTTCTCGCTAACCTCATCTACGCTCATCGCGGGTACCGCGCGGCATGAAACGCGACCCCGAAGAAAAGGGGTCGATGCGGAATATGCGAGTATGCAAAGCAGAAAATACAGAAAACGAAATAAAGTGTACCCAAACGCGAGCATAATAGTCCAAATACCAACGTACTTACATCTGACATCCAAGTCATACATACACAAATCATACACACATACCGCGGCCAGGAACCCAGCGGTAATATCACATACATGCATACACACATATACCGCGGCCAGGAACCCAGCGGCTAATATCACAAATATATAAGTATACCGCGGCCAGGAACCCCGGCGGTTAATATCCCAAATATATAAATATACGCGGCCAGGAACCCGGCGGTTAATGTCACAAATATATAAGTATACCGCGGCAGAACCCCGGTTAATATCCCAAATATACAAATATACCGCGGCCAGGAACCCGGCGGTTAATGTCACAAATATACACGGCTACACGTACATACATACACACGCGGTCAAGAATCCGGCGGTCATGTCACGGCCCGCGGTCAAGTATCCAGCGGACGATATCACACATACACATGCCGCGGCCAAGTATCCAGCGGTCATGGCACAGCCCGCGGTCAAGTATCCAGCGGACAATATCACACATACCGGCCCGGGACTCGGCGAAAGAGGCAATAACAATACACACGAGCAGAATCGTAAGTAGCCATACGTATATAGTTTCTTTTATTACAAACTCAACAGAACAACCAAAGCACACCATCCCTTAAAACCAAGACAATAGTTAAATCAGGTTCTTTTCCGAACATTATTCGAAAACATATCAAGGCGAACTTCGAGAGATCATAATCACGTATCAAAGTCACGTATGCATGAGTAAATAAATAATTAAGTTGCCTTCCAAATCCGATGACCAAATATATTTACTAACATCGGTGAGTGCAGAAACAAGTTTCAGGTTTATCGGAATCAGTATACAATAGTTACAATCTTCTAAAATCGTTCTTATGAGTCAAAATGTATTATCAAACCCAATGAGGTAGTTAGAATAACTATTTTATAGTAATCGGAGTGGTAGTCAGTAGTTCTCTTTTCAAATCACACAAATATACCAAACAGGGCGACATGGGGAGATCTCGGAATGCGTGGGCCCCACCTCAGTCAAATTGAGGCGGCATACCTCAAACTATGGTCGTTAGGCCTTACGAATTCATAAACAAAGGATTCTAGGCCCTCCAATATCATTTTCAATACAATTTCCATAATAACCACAACTAGAATGCAACATAAAATTCAACTCATCTCATCTATACCATAACACACACACACGGCCACTTACATACATGCACACCCATCATGCAAACTTTCATATTTCCATGAACTCTACTCATTTCCATATACTACAACACAAACAAACCTTCATAACATAAATAAAAGGGATGAATTCTTACCTTTTCCTTCCAACTTCTTCACTTAACTCAAGTGTTGAATTGATGAAACAAGGACTCAATCTTCCAAAACAACTACGCCAAGTCGGAAAGGGACCTTGAATTAGTTTGAATACCACAAGAAAATAATTTTTGAAGAAAGATTTCCAAGGGACAAATATTGGAGGACATGGCCGAATGCCATGTCTCCTTGCTCTTCATCTGTTTGTTATTCTCCTTCTCTTATTTTCTTGAAACTTCCAAATGATAAGGCTCCCTTATATAATTGTCACATGGAAAATTAATTAAGTCAAGTGGGCTTGGCCATGCATGGCCGGCCACCCCTCTTTATTGGGCCTCATTTTTTTTTTTTTTTTTTTTGAGCCCAATTGGTTGCAAATCTCGTTTCGTAATTCCCGAAACAAATTCTCAAAATTCCAATTTTGCCCTTGGCCTTCCTCAATATTTCGCATTCATATTTTTCAAGAACAACAACATACATATTGACCAAAATCAACATATTGCCTTATTCTCACAAGTCACAATTATTTTCGAATTTCCCGAATATGCAAAAGTACGGGATATAACAGAACCCGAAACCAAGGAGTTTTAGTGAAGGAAAAAACTTAAAGACCACCAATTTGAGGGCCAAAAATTAAAGACCGTCCCAAATAAGGGCCCAACTTTAAAGACCAGCACAAATAGGACAAAAGTGCAAATGACCTTTTTTGGCACGGGGCAGCATGCAAGTGAAACCCAAATAGCTTGGGCTTTTTTCAATGGGCCACTATTTCGTTTTAAAATTCGCAGAATTGCCCTTCGTTTGGGGTGGTCTTTAAATTTTGCCCCTCATATTTGAAATCTTTAAATTTTGCCCTTCGGCTAAAACCCATAGGTTCCAAGTTCGAACCCACGCGCAGTCAAAATTTTAAAAAAAAATCGCAAGGCAAGTTTAAATTTCGCTATGCCCCCAACGGCATACACTTGTGAAGGAATTACCAAAGTTATGCGGACCGACATACTTATGCCTTATGGGTGAGACTTGGCATAAGTATGCCGGGTCCGGCATAACTTTGATAATTCATTCAAAAGTTTATGCGGATCCGACATAAAAGTTTGCCCATTAAAAGTATGCCCCACCGGGCATAACTTTGTGAAGGAATTACCAAAGTTATGCGGACCGGCATACTTATGCCTTATCAGGCAGACTTGGCATAAGTATGCGGGTCCGCATAACTTTGATAATTCCTTCACAAAGTTATGCGGGTCCGGCATAAAAGTTTGCCCATTAAAAGTATGCCCCACCGCATAACTTTGTGAAGGAATTATCAAAGTTATGCGGACTAGGCATACTTATGCCTAAATCGCCCATAAGGCATGAGTATGCGGGTCCGCATAAAATGTGTAATTCCTTAACAAAAGTATGCCGGACCCGGCATACACGCGACCCAAACCTTGTCTTGCGATTTTTTTTTTAATTTATGTGAGCGGGGTTGTTCGTAACCTCATTATTTAGGCGCGAAAGCTCAAAGTTGCAATGCAAAGGGCAAAAATTAAAGACCAGCAATATGAGGGGCATAATTTAAAGACCACAAATATGAGGGGCAAAATTTAAAGACCACCCCAAAAGAAGGGCACTCCGCGCAAAAAAATGATGAAAAATTGGCATATATATAGAGGCCTCTTAGCAACAATTAGGGAAAGTCACACAAATATAACTTTTTGGAATGGTAATTAAAAAAATTACAATCACTTTCTAAAAATTACATAAATACAACTTATTCAAAATTTTAACTTTTTAATTACAAAAATACAACTTTTTACATTCCTAAAATATCAATAATACTTAATTTTTGGAGTTACTACCGTTAATACATATCCACTTTTTACTTTCTCTCCCCCCCCCCCCCAAAAAAAAAAAAAAAAAAAAAACCCCGCCCCAAAAAAAAAAAAAAAAAAACTATGAAAAGGGCATGAGAGAGAATTTAATATTTCAAATAAACAAAACAAAATCAACTTCAGAATCCCATATTCCATCTACCATTTCAAAAACATTTTTTCCTTTCGTTTTCTCCTCTTTATTCTTTTTTTTTTATTTTTTTATTTTCACTTGATAATTGATGCAATTATTTTATTTTCACTTGATAACTGATGCAATTATTTTTTTGTGACCAAAAGAAATTATTTGACTATATTAATATTAAGAAAAGTACATGAAAAGATATGGTATATGGTATAAGAAAAGCACATGAAAATATACCTAAAAAAGTATATGTTATATTCAAATTGGAAAATTTTACTGAAAAGATGATAACAAAATATTTGTGGATATAATAGTAGAATTATTTTTTTTTTTTGGTAAGTATAATAGTAGAAATTAGTATATTTAAGTTTGTATATTATATATAGTATATAATATAATGATACCTTTTGTGTATATAGTGTATAATATTACAATATACCTAATATATGAATATATTACTATACGTGCCAATTAATTCTACTCTACAATAACATATCTAGTATACAATATACAATATATAGATGGAATAATACATATACTTGTTCACATATAATAGATATAATAATATACTTGTTCATAAATAACTTTTTTTTTTTTTTTTGGTTAAAACTCATGAATTAGCTTGTTAGTATATTGTGCTGGAGCTTTTTAGGTAAGCAATTATTGTGTTTTTATATGCATTTAATTATGTTATCACTAATCTGTATAAGGTATCTCCTTATTTTTAGCTTTTTATTCATAACAATAATCTCCTTATTTTTAGCTTTAAGGTGCATAATTTGTAATATCTAAATTAGTTGTATATTATATAATTAACTCTTATATATCTTGCATTTATAAAAGTTCCCCCAGTTGGTTAAGGCATTTATAGCCCAAATTAAACACCTCTCCAATGGTCTACAACATGATCACATCATCTCAAATACTAGTCGCATTTAGCAAACCAGATTTACAATCACAAAATTCTGTGGTTGTAAAAATTGGGTTTTCATGCATATACTTTTGCGAATCACTTTTTATTTTTACAATTTTGGCTAAAACGTAACAAACTGAAAGTTTTTTCTTTTATAGTGGATTAAGTTATTCTACAAAACGTGATTTTATATATTTGATAATGCCACAAATTGCTTCAGTGGGATCATGTTGTTTGGTTGGTGCAATTTCTGAAGGTAAATTGTATGTGGCTAATTCAGGGGACTCTAGGACAGTCCTTCGACGTAGAAGTTTTGAAACGAGAGGGTTTGGAGGGGGTTGTCCAAGCTAGGCCTTCATGTCGATCAAAAGATAATTTTCTTAACATGATCAAATCCGACCTGAAATTTATCAATGAGGAGGGGCAAGTGTGGTTCAATTTTTAGACGGAGATTTAATTTTGATATCATGAAAAGATAACATAGAGTTGCTCTATTTCTGATAGTTCAGAAGTATTTCTAGCCTTTTTTGTTTAATCAGAGCCACCTTCAAGGCAGGGACACAATACATTTCACTTTATATTAAACGTAACGTAAAATTAAAATAATAAATTTATCTTCCAAAGAAAAGAAAGTTATCCTTAAATAATTGCAGTATTATGAGAAGATATTAAATGGGAATGGTGTAGCATCATTGACACGACATTCAATTTCTAGAATGGTGGCTGAAGTATACAGAAGTATCCAGAAAGTCAAATTCTTAATTGTCAGAAAATGATTTTGGGGACCTAACAATAACGTAAATACTTAATTTTTCCACATGCTGTTCACATCAAATCAAATAAATCTTAGGAGTTGCCATTAAAGTGAGTGTTGACTTAATCATGATTAGTTGATAAAGTTTATAGAGTTTATGTAATATACACTGTTAGTGTAAGTAAATTTATACCATTCCTGTTATAACAAGTAACTTATCTTATTTTCAAGGTTTTAAATTTTACATTTAGGGAAGCTTGCTTGTAAATATTCTTTCGATTACTTGATGGTGTACAAAATTATTTATACCGATAATGTATATAATTCAAAGTTAAGTTTATATGTACAAGCATATATTTTACATCAATTGATTTGGTGTAAACATCGGATATATGTAAAATTTTCTGTGGCAACATAGGGGCTCTCGCTGTTGATGATATGTACAAAATGAAACTAGAAAGATGGGGCAACCCAGATTTTGTAAAAGAAGACAAGAACTTTCCAATTAAAAACATCCACCATATGGAGTTTTCCTTTTCATAATAAAGCATCCATTAATATTCCAGCTGGTCTATGGAGAATTGAATGCAATTAACTACTGGCAGAAGATAAAGTGCATTATTTTCCTTGCCAAATTTGTCTTTGATATATACATGTCACCTAAAAATCAATGTTTCATTTAGTGCAAAGCCCCACTGCATCAATAAACGTGGCTGTTGCAAAATCTGAATAAAGAAAAAGATTATTAATTACCACTCGTGTAAATATGCTCAAGTTATAAAGAGTTCTCATAATAACAAATGAAAGAATTAGGCCTATATCTGTATAGACTTAGATAGAGCGGAGCATCTATGTAATATTTATATTTATATAATCGATCTCAGCTGGTGCAGAAAACATATTGCAGTTTGATAAAGTAATTTATTTCCTTATGAAATTTAAATTCCCACTATTCTGCTACTAGGATTGTGACAGAATTCCGTCGTGATTTTGTAAAATCAAACAAAATTCAAGTTTAGCAAAGTATGAACTTCCCCAATAAAATGAAGTGAAAATCTCAGAGCATTGGGAAGAAAAGATATTTTGATAGTGTATATCGTGTAGAACATACATAACTCTTTGCAGAAACACTTCCAATCATCATCGAGCTTATTTAAAATTTAAGCTCTTTTGGATATTTAATTATACTACATCTCCTATCAATTATAGGTTTCGTTTTCAATTATAATTCGGACTCCTCTTCATCTGATACCTGCATGGTTAGTCAAAATTAATTTATCAAAACTTATGGTGGTTTGGAAACGCTTGGAGTTGATGGACGTTCAAAACACTCCAGAGAAGTTAGTGTTCGTCACCCTTAAGTGTTTTGTGTTTATGGTTTTCTTTTGGGTTAGAGTGTTGATTGATAAAACTATATAAAATTGAGAGGATTAATTTCACCTGTAATTTATTTTTTGGTTATGAAGTTTTTATCTTCAAGAAAATTTAAAGTATGACCAAAGTAAACATGGAGAATTAATGAGGTCGAATAAGAGTTTTATCGATTCCATGAGGTCTAGAACGTGATTTAAGACTTAGTCGAGTAGTTGGTTCAAATCCTGAGGGGCTCGAGTGTGATTTGGACAATTGATTGAGAACTAGTTAAGTTAAGGATTTGGAGATGACCACGGTCAAAATTGTCAAGGCGATCCCGTGTCGGTGTTTTGAGTGTGCGAGCAAGTTCGTAGCATGTTTTATGACTGAAATGCATATTTGGCTTGTGTCCGAGAGGTCCCGGATAAGTTTCAGGTGCTGCTAGTTTTTGGTGTAGCATCCTTCATCGCAATCGCGAAGGTGTCTTTGCGTTAGCGAAGAAGGGTGAGGAGGGTGTTCATCGCGATCACGGAAGGGCTACCGCGTTCGTGTAAAAGGATTCGATCTGGGCGGGGTCGCGCTGACTCAACGCAATCGTGATCGTCTAGTCGCGTTCGCGATGGGTTGGACCGGGTTGGGTCGCTTCGTGATACCAACTTGTCACGACCCAAATCACTAGTCGTGTGGGCACCCACCATTTCCCACCTTGGTAGGCGAACCCATCCCTTAATCATTAATCCAACAACAATAAAGTAAATAGAGCAGATTAAATAGAAGTCTAAATCATAAATAACATGAGTGCGGAAATACGAATGCAATCCCCAAGGAACTGGTCTGAATCGTACTAGAGCAACTATGTAAATGCCTAAATATACAAGTCTATTAAATCAAATAAACAATTGTCTGAATGGAAGAATATAAAGACAGGATAGATGAGTATCCAGGCAGCAGCTCGTCAGATGCTCACCCTAGATACTAGCAAGCTGGGCCTCGGGAATCAGTCACGAGGAGTGGAAGTAGAACCTGTCACATACTCTGCACTCAGAAAAGAATGCGGCAAGGTAATATCAGTACAAACACTATGTACTGGTAGGTATCATAGGCCGACAACAGTTAGCTAACATATATAAAGGAAGAAACTGAAGAATAGACATACTCGCAATCAAGTACAAACATAGCACAGTCCAAGCACAATAACCCAAGTATAGTAGCATTAAGTCACAACCTAGGTGAAAGTCTCTAATCCTCGAGTCCATCAAGTTTCTAAGTAAACATAATTACGAAGCAACTCGATTGAATGATCAACCAAGGAATCAAAATTCAATGTACCATACAAGGATGAGAAATGCAATGCAAGTGAAATGTGATGATATGCAATGCACTGGCCAAATGTAGTCTCCGTACACACACGCTATGGATGGAATACCTCCATGTGTCGATAGACATGACCCTATGGGCGACCTGTGAAGCTCATGTACCAGTCACTCCTCACACAACCCACAGATGACTCCACAACACCAACCACATCGCTAGCCATTCCACACACAACCCAGAGATGGCTACACTATCAAATATGTTCCAAGAATCGCAGATGTTTGCTTCTCACTTATAATCATCAACACCCATCACAGGTAATATCAATGTAACATGGAAATGAGGATGAATGCAATGCACGATAACAATATCAAGTGTATCAAGTCAATCCCAATCATGTCACACATGGACATATATCACAATATCAATATCAAGTCAAATCCTTTCCTCTATCCATGATAATGTCAAGATAAGTGAGAGACAACCGTATCATAATCGTGATATGACAACTAAGTACAAGTCCAATATCATACATATGGATACAAGCCAATAAATTATAAAGAGGCGACAAGCTCGCAAATCAGTCAACAATACCAAACCTAAGTAATCCATCCCAACTTCATACCCGAAGTCGTAACATGCTTTCTCTGACAATCACTAACTCTACATATGCTTCGCTAATAGAAGTCTAACCAGAAGGTAAGCCGTAACCTACCTGGCTTCCGAGCTGGAGCCACCAACAATCAAACTTTTTCCTTGCCTTTTTGGAGAGCCTCCAAGCACTCAGAATCTATCCACTATTGAACTCTAAGTTAGACATAAGGAAAAACGACACCCATATTGCTTTACTATCGTTCGAATAAAAAGCAACTATAAGAAAGGGGGAAATGGGCCCACAAGGGTAAAACGGGTATTTCGAAGGTCGAATTGGTAACTCAACGTTCTAGAAGTTCAATTCTACTCCTCAATTGCTAAATTACTCAAGAATATGTCAATTTCATCATTCAAGTCAAAACCCCAATTTGGATTGGGTATAAACCCTAACTTTCAATCTTTCAATTCATCAATTATAATGGAAGATTCAAGCCTATTGGTCACTAATTCATCAAATTCCATGCTTAGATTAGTCAAATCTATCAACTAATCTCATATTAAAGGACTAAATATCAAATAATGAAGTAAGTATCAAAACCCATCTTCTTCCTTAGTTTCTATAGATCTTCTATCATGGATTCATGCTTAAGAAGGGTAAATGAATGAAATCAAGGTTAGAGAACCTACCCTTAAGAGAAATCTGCTTCGAACCTCTTCAATTCGCCTCAAAGACACTTAGGAACAATAAATCTGGGAATAGGAAATGAAGGGTTTTACTTAGGATTAAATAAGGTTCTAGTCCGCGTCACCCGCCACAGTGGTAGAGGGTCCACTACAACGGGACCGCTCCTACGGCTTACTCTTCGCCACAGCGTATTCGCTATAGCGGAGCCCTGTCCGCTGTAGCGGATCACTACGAATCCATTCCAACAGCCATAGCAGACCAAGCCTTGCCGAAGCGGGTTCGCTACATCGCACGGCCTGGCTGCTCACTGCAGGCCGGACACCGAAGAAATTCGATTTTCCACTAACTCATTCTCAAAACCCGACAATCACCCGAGACCTCCCATATACAAACCAGACATGTAACCATACATAAAAACGCGCTACGGACTCACTCATAGTCTCAGAATTCCCAACGGAGTCTATTTGGTCGGGTCAACACCCAATGACCAAAGGCCACTTTCCAACCAATAACCCAAAACACTCTTGAGTGCCTCGGGAACCAAACTGAATATCCCACCAAGTCATAATCGACCATCCGGACCTCACGAAATCGAAAGATTTTCAAAAAAGGCCCATTTACTCAAAAGTAAACTATTGATCAGTAGTTTTTCACTTTAACGCTCTATTTCACATAAGTCATCATAAAACCCGTCCAACTACCTCGAGAATCGTGCCACCCATCCCCGCGGGTCAAAATCATACTAACAGACCTCGGGAAAGTGTCAACTGGGGTAAATGGGTCAAAAGCACTATAAAGACCAAACGGGTCGTTACATCAGATGCCAATTGAACAATCGCTTGTCTTCGAGCGACAATGAAAAGAATGGGGGAAAGTAGACCTGGATCAAATAAGACGACGCTGTCCGATGACAAACAGAAATGATACCTGAGATCACAACATCAAACGCCTCGGCCTCTGGCCTACCGGGAAAAAGGTAATAATGAGCACCACCACGGTCACTTTGGCCGTACTGAGCTCTTCCAGAGGCTCGAGAACCACCTGCATTCGCGATAACCACCCCAGAGGAATGCGAACCACCTCGGTCAGCGAAAAACCGCCTCCGGGCCGAAGAACCACCCCGGCTACCAAAAGATGCCGGATGCTAAGAGTCTGGAATCTGGAACCTTGCTGGGTCCCACTATGTCTCGGTCGGGTGCACTCTCTCCCAATGTGTCCGAGATCACCACAAACATAGAAAGTTCTAGGTGTCGGAGGATGAAACATTAAAGTTGAGGAACCGGAGTAACCACCTCGGTCTGCTGGTCGAGAATAAGAACCTCTCGAGACTTGCCCTGAACCATAACCATTCAGCCTAGAAGGGCCATATGAAGATGCCTGAAGCATTGACTAAATAGGGCGACTAGATTGTGGCTGATAGGTCCTGGATAACTGGCCCCTACATCTAGAACTAGACCCACTGTATCCATCATACTGACGAGGCTTCTTCTCACTAGCCCCACCAAGAGATCAGGCCCTAGCCGACTTAACACCTGCAGCATGATCCACTTCAACCTGGAAAGAAGACCCCAAGGCTACAAGCTGAAAACAAGCAACATGAAGTGGAAGCACCAGTCCATTCACAAACTTCCTAACCCTCTCTGCCTTGGTCGGAATCAACTGCGTCGCATAGCATGCCAAGAAACAATCGAGCCTCATACTCGGCCACTGACATACCCCAATGATGCAAGTGGATGAACTCTTCCCTCTGCTGATCTAAATAGGTCTGGACAGATTAAAACCCCCAATTCGAATTTCATTGTTCCTAAAACGATTTTGAGAGTTTGAGGGTAAGTTTCTAACCTTAATCCTAGTATTTCTTCATGAATCCATCCTTTAATTAGCATCTCATCCATGAAATTAGGATTTTAAAGTAAAATATTGATTTGGATGTCGTATTGAGATCAGATTTAGATGATTTTCGAGATTCATGACTTTTAAACTATAAAGCTGATTTTGTGATGAAATTACAGTATTGTCCTTTCAGTCTCGCGATTGGTTTTTGGGCCATTTGGGACTTAAATATTGTAGCAATGTATATATGATAAGTGTTGCCTATTGTTTTATGATATAATTCCAAGTGAGCTTATTGCTACAATATTTAGATAGCCAAAAGCTCTATTCAAACTACTCTCCCTCTCAGCACATAATCATCACGATTGTCTTCTTGATTGGGTCCTTTATATTATCTGACTCGAAGTATTCAATGTCCTTGAAATATTGATCCTCAAACTTAGAGGACTTATCCTTTTCACTCTCAGTAGGCTGATCCACCAGCTTGAATTGAGATCTCCCATTAGGGGGATTCATCGAAATATCATAACTCTTGCAGAATAGTTAAACCGATAATGAAAATGGTAGTAAGCCACAAACTCAAGCAACTGAAAGTATCCCTTGTCTCACTCGAACCTTAAAACTGAATACTCCACATCGCACCTATAAGCCTTCACGAAGCCCTTTCACCAGAAAGTACCCATCAACTCTGGTTACTCCAACAAAATTATTATTCACTTTATTTAAATTTGAGCTAAATGATATTGTGAATTTCATAAGCAAAAACTTTAAAAATAGATTAATGTCAATTTTGTACTCAATTCATTTTAAAAGAAAAGGAAAAGAAAGGAATTATTAAAAATTTCAAATTATCATTATAGAAATATAGGTAGATAAGTCCTATTTAAATTTGAGATGATCATAATTTTGCATGCTAAATTTGAAAAAGGAGAATGTAATTTAATTCTTGATATAGATAAAGCCAGAAAACATCAATAGTTGCTTTAATAAAAGTTCAATTCTTTTGTAAAATTAATAATGTAGATGACCATAGCTAAAATAGAAACAATGTTTAATAGTAGAACAAAGGAAGATGTATACCAATAATAACAATTAAATTTTCTTAAATAAATAAGATAATAAGTTTTGCAATTTTTTTTTTTTAAATTGATCGCGCTTCGCGCGGGTACTAATACTAGTATTATGTTAAAAGAAGGATAGTCAAGCTTCATATTAAGTCAGTTGGCGTATTGAGAATAAACCACTTGGCAATTTTAAAATAAAATCTGAAAATATTTTAGACAATTCTAATAAGAATTGGGAATTAATTAGATAAGAGATTGGGGAATTTATTAGATATGAGGAAGATTAGAGAATTAATTAGATAGGAGATTTTGTTTCAATATTTTGGTAACTTAATAAAAAAACATTTGATGAGGTGAATTCAATTTCATAGCAAATACGAGATATTCTATTTTTGTTAGCGATTATTTTCTTCTTAATTGAGTGAGATTACTGTTGAAATTGCATATCATTCCCAAAATATTTTATCTCTACATAATATATGTTCTCTTAAATTTGTTTCCTCTAAGGGAAGGAACCAAAATTATATGAAATTTCAGAGGAAAAGAAAACTATTACAGTGATAATGGGAATTATCTGTTTTTGGGTGAATAGATATGATAACAGACTTAACATTGTTTACGTGTAGAAATATATAAATAATGTTAGCATAATTAATTAGTATATCTTATTTATGTAATTTGTTTTTATTTTTCTATTCAAATTTTTTAACAAATGTAGATTAACTTTTTTAAAAAAAATATATAAATTTTAGTCAATCTCTAATTCGTCTTTGTCTATTTCTGATGTAAAGCAATTTTCTATTTCTATTTTATAGGTATAAATGCTTGAAACTAAACTATTTAAAATCTCGAATATTGAAAACATAGTTTAATATGAATTCAAAGTTTTTGCGGTTCAACTTCTCTCATGTTATTACGATGTTTTATTAATATAATTTCTCAATTTGT
This sequence comes from Lycium ferocissimum, assembly GCF_029784015.1. NCBI lineage: Eukaryota > Viridiplantae > Streptophyta > Magnoliopsida > Solanales > Solanaceae > Lycium > Lycium ferocissimum. The sequence goes on along the minus strand of NC_081342.1, from coordinate 12,637,475 downwards.
TAGCACTATTCAAGATGATCAGAACTTAAAGGCAAGATTGTTACAATATATATTCTCTCCGCTCTTTTCTTTCTTTAAAACGATGTGCGCATCGCGCCGGTACTAATACTAGTAGTTTGTTAAAAGGAGGATAGTCAAACTTGATATTGAAGTGGCGTATTGAGAATAAGCCACTTGACACTTTTGAAATAAAATCTGAAATTATTTTAGACAAATCTAATAAGAATTAGGAATTAATTAGATAAGAGATTGTGGAATTAAATAGCTATGAGGAAGATTAAGGAATTAATTAGATAGGAAATAGGATATTGGGTTTGAATGTTATTTTTGGTAACTAAATAAAAAAACATTTGATGAGGTGAATTGAATTTCATAGCAAATACGAGATATTCTATTTTTGTTACCACTTATTTTCTTCTTAATAGGGTGAAATTACTGTTGTAATTGAATATGATTGCCTAAACATATATATTCTACATAATAAATTGTTCCAAATACCTTATTTAGGTTTGCTTTGAATTAGAAGGATAAGATTTGTTCTTTTTATTCAATTACCCAAATTAAAGTCTGGGTGGTGTTGTATTAGCAAAAATGAGTAGAAGATAAGATTTGTTTGAATTTGAGATTAAAATTTTTGAATTATTATGAGAAAAATTATAGTATAGATAGATCATGTAACTAAAAAATTTAATAGAATTAAAAAATAAAAAACAAGCCTTGATAATCAGAACTGTATAATGACACAAGTTTAATCACCACAAATTTAAAATTAAGTTATTGTAGCCAAGATTTTATTAAAAAAGAAGTCTCCTGTGCTTGGAGAAAATATAACCATCTCAATAATATGCTGACTCAATCCTATTCCAGAATAAGATTTAAATTCAACCGAAGATATTTCTCAATTGCATTTTCTTTTTGCCATGATAATGATAAGACGAATTCCATTATCTCACGGGGAATATTTATGAGAATCTGTGTTTATGTCGAACAACTCTACGCTCTTTCATGAAGTAGAAAAGAATTGAAGATTTTAATAATTATGATGAACAAATAAAAAATGAAACTATAACGATCATTATACACATATTCATTTTATTATAATATATTTTTATTTGTTTTGCATCATATTATAATTTATGTAGTTCTATCACAAACTATATGATCATGATATTTATTCAAAAGTTATTCGGTTGTCATATGATTCATTTATTTAATTTTTAAAAACACAATAACAGTTTGATGTGATTAATATTCTTTAATATTATCCATCCACAATATTATGCAAGTTCCGCTAATGCCTACCTATAGGGCGAAATTTCAATAAATAAGTACAAGACTGCAACTTGCTAGGTTTATGGATTTAGTCAGCTAAACTCCGTCAAACTCCTCATTCTAATGTTTTTTTTTTTTTTTTTTTTTTTTTTGGGTTTCTCTTCCGGTCTCCGGTATCCACATTGGAGCCCGACTATATCCTGATTTGAGCCGCATAGGGCTCCATTTGTGGGGTAGCGCTCCCCACCAAGTATTTTTTTCATACCCAGGACTCGAACCCGAGATCTCTAATTAAGGGAGGAACAGTCCCATCCGCTGCACCACGTCCTTTGGAGTCCTCATTCTAATGCTAAGTAACTATATCATGTACTTTTGCCATAGCTATGAAGAATTAACATTAAGAGTTGCATATATTTCAAAGAGGATTTATGGAGGAGCCAAAGAACAAAATATAAATTTTTAAAAGCACTTATACTTTTATTTTTAGATTACTTCAAAATTGAAATTTAGCGTCAAGTATGATATAATTTGGATTATACGCAAAATATTTGGTAAAAACTAATTAAAATATCAATCACATGGGTGATTTATGAGCACGAAATTAATTAAAAAAACAAATCGAGATTCACAGGGAGTAACGCTTATACACGATTAAATCATGTCAATCTGGTCTTAGATCCAATTTAATTAAAACAATAATCAATTTACTAATGGATGATAATTAAATATTTGGAGAAGTGAATATTCCGTGTATTGTTGTAATAATACTTCTTCTTCTTCTTCTTGTCTACAAAAACCTAAAGCTATTCCAAAATCTCAAAAAGTTTTGGCCAAAAGATTAAAAATAAGCAAGAAAGAAATTATTATTATTATTATTATTATTATTATTATTATTTTCTTTTAATTTTACAAGAACACAAATTAAAACTCCAACTTCCTAATTATCACCAACCACGATACTTGTACTTCCAAATAGTTCCATCTTTCTGATGGTATCCCAAATAAAAACCTTCCGGTCTCACCACCCATACACATTCGGTTTTATGATCGGGTGAAAGTTTTCCACCATGGATACAGTGATTTTTATCGTTAAACACTTCAAAACTACTCTCTTTTGATCCCCCACAAAAATACATAGTACGATTTAAAACATGCTCGCAAAACGACCAACTGAAATCTTTGGTATTGGCTAGAAAATGAATTCCAAAGTCATCTTGTTTAGAAGCACAATGAAGTTTCAATTGAGGGGAACCGGAACCAAGATCGTCTATGACCTGTAAGTGATACCTCGGATGTGGAAAACAAGCTGTTACAAGGTGGTTAAGGGGAAACATAGATAACTAGATGAACAGGATAATGATATAGGGGTGACTCATTTTGGATCGATGCTAATTAAAAAGGTGTAGGGGGTGATGCAAATTTACACAATATTACATTGCTAATTTCTAGCATAAGATTGATTGTATCAATTATAGTCAAATAATATTTACCACATTATCACAACTCCTATTAAAGACCTAAAAGATCCTGCACAATATTAGCATAACCCCTATTAATGGCCAAAAAGATACTATACGATATAATATAACGGAGCCCTTTTATATGCTTCATCTTCCAAAATCTCAGATCTACTCCAATCAAACACATAAAAGAAAAATTCGTGTTCATAAAACTCCACAAAATCAAAAACAGATCCTTGAATACTACAATATGTAGAGTAGAGTAGATAGTTCAGTTTTTTTAATTAAACATATATATGTGGTATAATCTTGTTATATTACATACATAGTTTCGTGTACTCATATATACATGGTATAATAATGGTATTTGGTTGGATTAGTGTGTTTTTCTATTAGATATTTTTTGTCGCATAACATATTATCTTAACTGACTATATTTTCTATTTCAATTGTATATGCGACAAAAGCTTATATTAGTGATATATATATCAAGTATAATGCGGGTCTAAAAATAGAATGTATGATATATTTAATTTATTTACATGTATTAATAATGATGAAAGAGAAAGGAATTATGTATTAATTAGGATGTATATTAATTTTTTAATTAGTGGTCCTTCATTAGCAGTAGAGAATCATAGAATCTGCTAAAATGGTAAAAAAAAAAAAACTATTATTTTTGGAATAAACAAAAAGTACTATATTTATGAGAATCTATAGATATAATAAAGCTAGGCATAGGAGAGGTGATGTGGCATGCCTCTAAAGCCAAGAATGGCATTTATCTTTTTTCTCAAATTTTTGAAATTTTTCTTAATTTTCCTATTTATCTGATTTATTAAAAAAATCTCAAAATTATTCCTTAATTACATTCTCTTAATTACCCATCTCTTTTTCAGTTTAGAAAGTCCAAAAGTCGTTATCATTAATTTAATGATTTAGTGATCATTTATTATGCACTAAAACAACACAAACGTAGAAATATGCATGGCTCTAGGAATCTCCTCCTCTTGCCCCTACCTTTCGTCTTGCAGGTGGTAATTATGCACTTCGTTGCACCTATAATTGATATTTATGTCGATAAAATAAGCCTTTGTGATAAATGATATTCAATATTTTCAAGATGTGTGAAATGGTAACGCCTAGCAAATTTATAATGCCGGTTAACTCTCCTAAGAAGCACTCTAGCTTCCCTTTAAATTCATGCTCGCATAATCAGAATTTTATGTTGCCTAGCAGTTCGTTTTTCTCTTCTTTAGGTTCCTTCTTTACACGAGTTATTTTGCCTCTTTTTTTTTTTTTTTTAAATTCTCGCATCTACTCAATTTTTTTTCATCTTCCTTTCTTTTAATAGTTTACTGTTAAAAGCTTGAGAATGCAAACAAATTGTGAAATTAGTATACAAAAAGTTCTTCCGTAACTCGGGTAGTATTGGTTGTTCACTTGATTGATATATATAGTGAATATATTGCTTTCTTTTTTTTGTTTATGGTTTAAAGACGTGTTCCTTAATAGTCGAATACTATCTAGAACTCATGTCTCTTCCATTCACATTTTTTTTTTTTACGTACTCTCTGCTACGGTTAAGTGTCTCTATGGCTAATAATAATTTGTTTTTCTCCCCATCGCTTATCAGGTATTTTTAATTTCTTTTGTTGTAATATTTCTTTTATATATGATTTTGCACAGGTTTATTTTGTAAATGTGAATAGCATGTGATATTTGATGTTTTCTAATACTACGAACACAAAAACTTTCTTAGCCTCTTGTATTCGAATATTTTTGCTTCTTCTTCTTTTTTTTTTTTTTTTTTTTTTTTTTTTTTTAAAGATTTTGCACATGTTTGTTTTGTAAACTGAATAGTATGTGACATTTGATATTTTCTCTAATACTACAAACACTAAAACTTCCTTAGCCTCTAATTGTATTCTCATCCTTTTTGCTTTTTTAAAGGGTTGATTTCTTCCTTATTATGACTAATTTGTTTAAATTTCCTTTTCTACATTTATTTGACAATTGATTTTGCATAGGTTGTGTAAGTTCTAATGTTATTTGATATTTGATGCTTTCTCTTTGTACTGTGGATTGTGCCGTTTGGACACATATTAAAGAATAACTAAGACAAATGTGATGTTATGGAAAAATTTAACTATTCATATATATACTTCAAACAATTTAATTAAATAATTGGAGCAATATAATTTAAAACAATTAGTCTTAACAAATTATATTAGTCTACTTATGATAGATTGAAACGTACTCTTCTGATGTATTTGTGTTATATTTACATATAGTATGAGTTTCAAACATTTCTGCCAACGTACTCTTCTGATGTATTTGTGTTATATTTACATATAGTATGAGCTTCAAACATTTCTGCCTCCTCTGTTCTCATAATTTCACATAGCTTCTCTATAATCAATTAATCAGACAAGACAATTTCGTCGTACTCTCTCTTACTTTCATTTGTTTTCTTTGTCTATTAATATCCTTCTATCATGTATTTTTTTTTATTTTTTTTTTGTAAGTTTTATTTGAAAGAAATACAATTTTGCTTAATCTTAATAGAGCACAAGTGGCACAATTCATAGTACTATGAATAAGGCTTTAGAGGAGGAAGAAAAAAGCAGGAACTGCTTATTCTCTCTGTTTCATTTTTTTTTTTTTTTTGGGTACTATTTTTCTTTTAGTCCATTCTACTATTAATAATAAAATTTTATAATTCTATAAATATTACATTTTAAGATAACAATTGCAAAAGTCTTATAGTCACACAAATAGTATAGTCGATTTAAGATCACAAATTGAAATGGAGAAAGTACCATTTTTTCTCTTTCTCATTATTCTTTTTGTTTCCTTTTTTCCTTATCCAGGTTCATACTTACTGATTTAAATGTGTTTTCATATTTAATGTGTAATTTCTATCAAATAAACTATATATAGGAAATTAAAGAATCATGAAAAAAATGATAGAATTCTAAAAAGACGTTCTACTAGGAAAGATTGAGTTTTAAATATTTATGACTTTAATATTCAACTTTTGTTCTCGACCGCGCAAACCACGGATATGTACACTGCACTTTTTAAAAACTGAATAGCCACGTAAAGATCTCTCGATAGAACCTCATATAAGCTCTCTTTTTTAATTTTCTAATTAGCACCATTAGTAGAGTTTAACCAAAAATACATAATAAGATAAAAATTAATCTCAACCTTTCATAATAACTCGGACACGTGTCATTCATCAAAGAGTGTATTGACAATTAACGGAGCAAAAATTAATGGACCAGAGCCGAACCCGTTATAAACATTAAGTTTTGATAAATGATCTTCTGTACTAAAATTCTATAAGTAAGTATTTGTGTGTTTGGATAAAAGTGCTAAAATTGAGATGACCAAATTATAATTTTTGACTAATTTTAATTTATAAACACTTAGCTATTTTTAAACGCTTATATAAGCAAAAAATAAATCAATTTGATCAGTTTATAAGCTTAGTCAAACACCACTAATTATAAAGACTGAGGGACTACTAATTACATTAGCATCAACTAGTTTGATATTAAAACTAATTAGTTGATTGAATTGAATGCAATATATCCCCCAACCGGACGCCACAGGTAAGTGACAACTACCTCATTTATCCATCATAATTCTTGTCTGTCGTACTCTCTATCTCCTATTCAATGACATTATATGCACGCAACAATATATATAGAGCCTGTTATGTACTTCCATCTATATATAATAGTAAAAGCAGTCCCCCAGTCTTTATAATTTATCTCCAATTCTTTCTTGTAATAAATATTATGAAGACACTGGATCTAAGCAACGGGGCAGAAAAAAATAGATGTGAAGAAAGGGTTAAGTGTAGAAGTTATGAAATGGTTTTAAGAATGATGGGGCTAGTTTTCACTCTAGTAGCTGCTATTGTGGCTGGTACTAACAAGGATACCGAGTCAGTTGCCGTATCTCTCATAGATGGCTTACCTCCTTTGCACCTTACTCTAACGGCCAAATGGAATTATATGTCTTCAACTGTGTAAGCAAATTCTAACACATACTATATACACAAATTAGTCATCTATATACTGAGTTAAACACATACATATGGTAACAGTGTAAAGAAATTTTATATCGTCAGTATATTTTTAATCTATTGTAGCAGCTAATTAACTGCCTAATTTTTTAAGATTACGAATTCCACTTTTCACTACCTTTACGCAGCTAACTTGTCTTATTTCGTAGATTACTAATTTTGCTTGTTATAGATGGTTACGTGCAGTTATCTTTTTCACTAGCTTTACACAATTAACTTGTCTTATTTTTCAAATTACTAATTTCATTTATTATAGACGGTTACATGTAAATATCTTTTTCACTAGATTTACACATCTTTTTGAGCATGTTCAGCTTCCAAAAGTCTTTGAGTCCTCACTATGAAATTACACAAAGAAAACATCGCTAGTAGATAGTTATTTTATCATCTTACAAAGCTATCAGTTCTTCTAATCAGGTTAGCACTTATATCGCCTCATGCAACTATATTCAATCAAATGATAGAGAGGCAATTGAATCAGTTGTCACTCTTGCTAGGAAGCAGTCAATTTCATCTCAAGGGAGCATTGTTCTAATCATTTATGTAACATTTCTCTTCAATAAACCTTCCTTTTGCAGCGCGTCAAAAAGGATCTTTCAGGCTTTTTTCCCTTCCCTCAGTTAGGGAATTTCAGTGTATAGAAGTTAATTGAACTCGTAACGTAATCAGCTTTTTAATAACAAATTGTATAATTAAAATTATTTACACTTGTCAGTGCATAAAAGTTAAACCTTTTGTTGCTTAATGACAGGTACTTTGTGGTAGTGAATGCGGTGGCATGTGCATATGCAGCGACATCTATGGCGTTTCAAGCTCTAACGGGCGGAAGCAGAGGAAAAAAATGGACAGGCTCAGTCTTAGTTGTTGCTCTAGACCTGACTATAGTTGCACTCCTTTTTTCGGCCAACGGTGCGTCAGCTGCAGTTGGACTCATTGCTCTAAATGGCAACCCTCACACTCAGTGGCACAAAGTTTGTTATGCTTTCAAGAGATATTGCATCCAAGGGGGAGCTGCTCTTGCTATGTCTATGCTTGGTTCTTTCTTCTTTCTTTGCCTTGTGCTACTCCTCACTTTGAATCTTCACAGAACTACTTTAAATTATTAAGGGTCTATATCGAAAGATAAAAAGTGTGCTGCATTTATATGTCCAAAAGAGCTATGATGAGTCTCGAAATAGAATTGGAAGTTTGTTCATAACAATTAACACCAGCTTCTACTCATATATATATGGTCGATCTATTTATGTTATTTGTCAGCTATACATGTAGGAATCCGCGACTTAAATAGCACAAAAAAAAAAAAAAAGTTGAAAAAAAAAAAAAAAAAAAGAACATAAGTAGTATTCGCGCACGAAATTCGTGCGTAAAAGGACCAAACTACAAAAACACAGTTTTGGCCTTTCACGCACGAATTTTGTGCGTGAATGGGGTGACCAAAAAAAAAAAAGAGAACATTAGTAGTCACACACTAATTTTGTGCGTTAATGTTGGGGCCTTTTTTTTTTTTTTTTTTTTCTCCTTTGCGTTACTTTTCCAATCACGTTTTTTTCCATACTTTGGGCAAAGATTAGTCATGTTTTAAAATCCCAAAATATCAATATTTTATATAAAACTTAATATTTTTTTTTACGTACAATAATGTCGGCTCATTACATGAAGTCCACCTAAACGTTTGGATCGTCGTTTTAGGGGTTCTGAAAAAGTGCTTAGAAGCAAGCTTTGAAACTTGTAATATTTATAGGGTTTTGATTTAAGTGTTTTATTATATTTGAATGTACAAATTTAAATATTTGATTTAATAATAATTCATCAATACGAGAGGTCTATACTAATTAAAAAATAATTCATTCCATTTAATTACAATACTAATTCAAAGCAATACAATTGAATTAGTATTGTAATTAAATGGAATGAATTATTTTTTAATTAGTATAGACCTCTCGTATTGGATGAATTATTATTATTAAATCAAATATTTAAATTTGTACATTCAAATATAATAAAACACTTAAATCAAAACCCTATAAATATTACAAGTTTCAAAACTTGCTTCGGGCACTTTAGAACCCCTAAAACGACGATCCAAACGTTTAGGTGGACTTCATGTAATGAGCCGACATTATTGTACGCAAAAATATATTAAGTTTTATATAAAATATTGATATTTTGGGATTTTAAAACATGACTAATCTTTGCCCAAAGTATGGAAAAAAACGTTATTGAAAAGTAACGCAAAGAAAAAAAAAAAAAAAAGGCCCCATCATTAACGCACAAAATTAGTGCGTGACTACTAATGTTCTCTTTTTTTTTTTGGTCACCCCATTCACGCACAAAATTCGTGCGTGAAAGGCCAAAACTATGTTTTTGCGGTTTGGTCCTTTCACGCACGAATTTCGTGCGCGAATACCACTTATGTTTTTTTTTTTTTGGTACTAGTTTGGTTCAACTTTTTTTTTTTTGTGCTATTTAAGTCGCGGTCTCATACATGTAGACTACATAGCAAGGTTGACAAATCTCTGCCTCATATATACGGCAATGGGCTGGCTCTTCGTCCATAGAGACTGCACCCACTGACTTTAACTCCAATTGTATATGTATTATCACCGGTCCATATTATGTGCCTTTTTAAGATTGTTGCACATTTCCTTAATAAGGGAGCTTTTGCCCAAAGTAAGCCATTATTTCAGCCAATTCAGCAAAATAATGTCTTTTTGAAAATTTACACAATTAGAATATATGTATTTCGCAATAACGTATTAGGCATTATTTTATTCAAAAACTTCAACGGACAAAAAAGTTAAGAGGTTAACGGTGTTAAAGGGTAATTCGTTATTGTGAGTAACATTTTATGGTTAATACGTTACTATGAGTAATGAATCTAAAGAATACAAAATCTGACGGTGGTTGATCTTAAAGTCGTAACTCAGAGTTACAACTTCGGGGTAAAACATGACTGACAGTAACGTTTCTACATAATATAGGCATGGGCAGTCAAATCCTGCAAAGAATTCTGCAAATTGCAAACCCTTCTGATTGATGTACCTATAAAACATTGCCGACAGTATTGATTACCCTTTAAAAAAGTATTGATTAGCCTTAAAAGAAGTACTGGTTAGCCTGACAAAAAAAATACTGATTAGGATTAAAAAATCATTGATTAGCCTTACAAAAAAGTACTGATTGGCTAAATAAAGTAGCAGTTTTTCAGTTTCAAAGCAACACTAGCAGTTAGAAATTATATAAGCAGAAGTTGATTAATTCTCCCTTTTAGCATTTTCATGTACATTTTAAAGTGCAAGATGGTTAAGCCCCAAAGAAATTAAAGATACAATGTCTGAAGTTTACAACAATAACTACTAGTAATTAATACTTATATATAACGGTCTTTTCATATATGAAAATTAAGAAACAATCATCTTTCATATCTCTTTGCTTAAAGAAAAATACTCCATACTCCATCTTCTAGAAGTAAAACAACAACTAAATTTGGTGTCCCAATTCACTTCACTGGAACTAAATTTGTATGAAGCGAAACAACAGCTAAGAGTGGTGTCCATCAAGCTGTAGACTAAGAGACCTTAGTGAATCATATATACTCCATAAAATAAAGCACTCAAATCAGCTAGGATAAAATAAAGAACTCAAATCAGTGAACATTGAAACCAAATTAATTAACCATAAAATGTTACTCAAAGTAACGTATTAACCATAAAACGCTACTCACAGTAACGAATTAACCTTTAACATTGTTAACCATTAACTTTTTTGCCCATAATTTTTTTTTAATAAAATAATATCTAATACGTTCTTTTGCAGAATACGTTTATTCTACTTCCGTAAATTTTCAAAAGAATATATTTTGGTGAATTGGCTGAAATAATGACTCACTTTAGTAAAAAATTCTTAATAAGGACATTAATGTTTACTTCATATGAAGTCCGCATCTCTAGTCACAAAGGGAGTAATGAATATAGTGGGATGGATCCAAAGCTTAGACTTTCTGTCGTTGAGTAGGAATAGGCTGCGCCCTACCCTGTCAGACTATATACTCCAATAAAAGCTCATTTCCTTTTTTCCTCTAAAGCCCCTCACTTCACTCACTTTTAAACTTTTAATCAGAAGTCACTCGATTAAAAGAAGATCATAGTTCAGTTCAAAGCGAGAAGCCAGTTAGACAGAGACATAATGCAATTGGAAAAACCAACTCTAAAATGTAATTTACTTTAAAGAGGGAAAAAAGAAAAGCTAAGGAAAGAAAATAACCAAAAAATACCAACAGAGGATATTAAGAAGTCAATAGTTAATGGGGGAGCAAGAAAAATTCAAACCCATTAGGATTTGTACCCTGAAATGATATGCTCCATATGGCAAACAAGAACGGAAAGGCGACAGTGTTTTTGAGTGACAAACACATGATATGTTCCACACAACATATCGGCTGACTTGGAAAGCCACATGGGCATTTTAACTGATTAGACATGCCTACTTGGCTTTCCGACGAGATTTAATGGACTATTCCGATCAAATTGCCATAAGTTTAGCGATTTTAAAGTGACAAACATGACTTTTGTAGAAAGATAATAAGTTCGATAACCTTCTGAGAAATTAACTCCTAAGAAGGAGGAGAGGAAGAGGTCGATGTCGATGTAAAGAAGCACGGAGACAAGTAGACCTTTTTATAAATAAATGATTACAACTGGAAGAGAAAAAATGAAGCTTAACAAAATAATTAACAATATACGAACCAGCTGTGAACATAGAATGCAAAAGTTGACTAATTTGATTAGACATTTTAATGAGGCATGAGCTGAACAGCAAAAGCCTACATACCACAGCAAACTAGATAAAACATCTATACTAAATCTCACTTTTCCCCTTCTCTATCAGGATAGCTACATGTTTTATCAACTTTAGCTTTACAAATGACTATAAACACATGCTGAAAGAAAAGGCTCTCTGTTGCCTCAACAGAACCGGCGATCAAGCTGACGAAAGATTTGCAGTCCACATGACAGAATTAACAAAAACCTTCATTACAGCACACCGATGATCCAGCAGAATGTCCTGGATTGTTTGCTTTTGCAACCTTATTTGTAAATGATAACCTTTGACACTATTGAAGCAATGAGGAATCCTTGTAATCCATTTTGGCAAAACACCCCTTGATTCGCGTCCTACTTTCTGACCGAGCCTTCCTTGACTCATACCTAGCTATAATATGCTTCTCATACCTGATGAAAACATCTCAGTCAAGCAATATGATAGTATATACCATATAATAAAGACAATACCAATCAAGATAGCGAAGCATCTCTTCTACTTTTTAACCTACAAGCGAATGAAAAAGCGAGTGTATATACCTCCTTGTTTTCTTCTTCTCTTTGTACCGTGACACGGCAGTCTCTCTTCTTGGCTGTTTAACTCACGATGAGCAACTTTAGGTACCATTTGAAAGGTTTCAGCAGTAGGAGGATTATGAGATTGTTCTTCATTTGCTCCACCAGAAGTATCACCAACATCTGAATCTCTGTCGGGAAGTAAACATTTTGTCTCAATGAAGCAATCTGCTAAGGAAGAAGAAAAGCCTTGAGCTGCGAATGCGCCAGTATCACCACACCAATGAAAGCCACTTCCCTGCAGGCAAGGACCATGATCAACACTGCAACTGCTACAATTCCTTTAAATTTGAGATAATTTTCTACGTGAAAGTTGAATGCAGTTAATTGCTCACAAAACTATATCAAGTGATGATAAGCTTAACTGTTGATAGGACATATCCAGCTATAGTAGATGCTATAGAAACAGTTAGGTAATTAGAAATGGATTGCTTGAGTGTCCTTCATTCCTATATGCAAAAAGATCTATACAGGTAAAGTAAGCATAAAACTTTCTGGAAATTATGTGGAAAACTAATAAAACTTTGCAAGTGGAAATTTAACTAGTCCATTCAGTAGTCTCAACTCTCAAGAGATGTTACTTAATGTTGAGATATAAGTAAAATAATTAAGTCATTAAAAGTGTGTCCTCTCTAACAACTTAAGTTTTTCGACATATGGTCACTCAATCCAACACTTGACAACTATAATTCAATGGAGCATGCTTTCTTTCCCAAGAAAAAAGATAGGGAAACATACAAGATGTCAAAATTGGTCATGGAGACGATGGATAATCTAATGGTAGAATAGCTTGCCACATAATGGCTAGTGACTGAGCCATAACACAAGAAATGCACCTATCGAGTAAACGAGTAAACATATGCGAAATACAGGAAAAAGAGAGACACAAGTAGCAGTTCTTTTCAGTACTTCTTCCAACAAGTAAAATATTTCTCATTTCCTTTAGAGCAAGCAATGTTAAGATCACATTAAACAAATAAGTTCAGATTTTCCTTTTTGGTAAATTATAAATGTGTTAGCCAAGTTGCCATACACCTTTTGGTATCAAAAATAAACTTTTCTTACTTTTTGAACTATGCCAAGTAAGAGAACCAACCGAGATGAAATGACCTTAACTAGAGAAAGAAAAAAGAAATTAGGTAGGGAAAGAAGGTTTACCTCAGATGAAGGAACAACATGTTGCTCTGAATTCTGCATAAATCCCGAACCTTTAATTACCGATTGACGATTCTGGGTCGGTTCCATAGATTGAAATCCTATAATTGGTACAGTTTCATCTTGATCATCACTGGAATTTGGTTCCAACTTTGATAGTTCACGAAGTTGAGAAAGTATTTTTTCCTCATGTTTCCCACATGCAGCATTTCGGTTCTGATTTAAAAAATAATTAGGGAAAAACCCTTAGCATGTAAGAATCCAGCATTTATTTTGTTTCAGAAAACACTAGAAGCATATGGTGAAAAAGGAGCCAGAGAAAATATATCTCTACATATCGAAGACATAATTAAGTAGATTAAAATGTGTTCTCCCTAACAGTCTGAGGTTTCAAATGAGTTTGGTCACACAATTTGACATGATATTAGAATTAAGTTCCTAGTCTTACCACCGTCCATTATCATAATAGTAAAATTCACGGTCTTTGTCCCATTCAGGCTCTCACAGGCATGGGAGGAGCCATCACTTTAGCTATGGGCCAGAAGAACCAATTGTTTTTGCTCAAACTTTGAATTCATGTTAAACAATCATTTGACATGTATAAATAATCTATCCAAAATCCATTAAATAAAAATGATTGCGATTCAGGACCCATATAGAAACATATGGTGCAAACAGAGCAAGGGAAATAACCAAAGTTAGGACTAGCTTTGTTACTTCAACTAAGGAATGAGGAAAAGGAAGTTTGGATACAGAGCAGTTTTCTTCCAAATACTTTTCACATAATAATTCATTTTGAGTTTTGTTCTTAGATGTGGCCATAAAATATGTTTGCTCTTGTTTCTTTCTAGATAGTTCTTGAAGAGTTTTTCTCTTTACTTTATTACTTGGATTTTTATTTGAAAAGGTTAACTTCATAAGTTCTGTTAGAAAAGTGTGTGTTTGTGGTGAAAAATCTAGATATGCTTCAAGCTGTGTGTCTTTCTTGGATCACTTTTCAAAGAGAATAATTTGTCCCTCACAAATACTTTCCCGGGATAGAATGAAGTAAAGCTAAGAAATAATGTAAACAAATCTCTGAATACACAAGAATTAATGCTGCAGTCACTAAACTTATGTAGTTTTTCTGAAGGAAGAATATTGATTCTTTGAGTATTTCTGATGATAGAAATGTTTCAGGATGTTCCTCTATTTATAGAGGATGTCTTTAACTCTTGAACCTGAAATGACGCAACTTTTAGGGAAGAGATGTCTTTCTTTCAGAAAGAAAAATACTTTTTCCTTTTTGCAGAAAGAAAAGTACTCTTTCTTTTTATCTATTCCTTTTATTTTCTCTTGAAAATTCCAACAATTCCCCACCATTTTCAAGTGCAAATAACAGCCCAACACTTCCTTTAGAAATTAAGAGACAAGTGAATCCATGCATAAATAAAGTATCTGTAATGACATGTGCATTTTGATCATTTTACCCCTGCTAGTTCCTTTTCAAGACTAGAAGCGAGTCTAGTGATAACTTAAGGAGCTAGAATTCTGAAATAAAGGCCTTTGATTTCTCTTGTGCACTTGTTTGAAAACTTGACTTATTTTTGTTGGGGGTGACTTAGTAAACTTGACCTCTGATGGGAATTCCGAAGCCAAGAGTGAGTCTGTAGCATGTTTTTACATTGATGTGCATATTTAGTTTGCGTCTGTAGGGCCTCGATTTGATGTTGGGATTTTGGGTGAAAAACCAAAGCTCATTGGTCAACTGGGACCATTGCAGCGGGTGTCATACCACTGTAGCGAGTCCGCCGTCGTGTTTAGCCGGTCGCCGCCGCGGGATTTTGGGTTTAATGAGGTCCGCCGTAGCGGTGGGATTTTTCGCTACAGTGAGACCGCTGCAGCGAAGAGGGGACCACTGCAGCGATCGACGGGAGACAGAAACTGACTTTTATATCACCAATTTCGAAGTCATTCCCCACATAACACCAAAACACTTCCCAAGAACAGTTAGAGGTGATTTTCTAAGGCTAGGGTGAAACCCCTCTTTGAAGGTAAATTCTAATCTCTACGTAGTTCATTCCCTATTCTTCTTCAGGTTCCATGACTAGCTTAAGGTCCTCTAATGGTGTATGAAAGATTAGAACCCTAGAAATAGTAAACCCTTGGATAATGAATGGGTTGTTGATTTTATTATTGTTTATTCATCTAAGAATGTAGAGTATCACTTTCTAGGATGAGAATTGATTACTTATGTGGAAATTGCGTATGAGACTTAGGGTTCTAATAAAAATGAGAACTTTAGCATAAAAACCGTTTGAAAGGGGTTGAATTGATTAGAAAACCCATGAATTGGAATAGTATGATTGTTGGGATAGAAATTATGATAAGTTCATCACTAAATGATGGGTTCACCATTTGAAAAGGGTAGAAGTAATTGGGTTTTCTTTCCCAATTTTTGTTCTTGTTAGAGTAAATGATCCATTACTCACTTAGCGTCATATTGCTAGACTTTGAACATTCCGAAGCTTTACGAAAGGGAAAAGCTGTTGCGGGGTAGCTTGCATTGTTCCAGTTCTACATCTGAGGTAGGCTACGATTTACTTGAGTTAGATCTTGATTAGTTCAATGTATATATAATAGAATTGATGGGAGAAAGCACGTATAGGTCTTCGGACATGAAGTCTGGTCTGAAATTCCTAGGTTGGTACTGATTGATTGATTGATTATGTGGGCTTGTCACCATTACTTTATGTCTTTGAAACCTGAGGTATAATTGTTATGTTATAAGAAGGAAGGAGTTCATATATACTCTTCTTGTTGATTGAGATGATTACATATTCACTATGTTGATGAGTTAATTTACTTGAGTCTTTATATGACTTGTGGCGTGATGCCTTATAATTCTTGACGTGATATTGTTGGCTGATCATATTCCATATTGACTGTTAGACTAGAAATACGTTAAGATTCATATTATGGTGAGATACAGAAAGAATGCATATACAAAGGCACATTTGACAAGGGGTGAGGATGTGGCCTAGTTATGGGCTCGTGATCCGAGGTCAATTTCGGAGCGAGTAGTATATGGACACCATGGGTCCCCTGCAGGTCATGACTAATTGGGCAAACATTACTAGTTGGCATGCTTGTACAGGGTTGAGATACTATTATTGTTGCATTGCATTGCATCAGACTTGTATTATTCCTGATGATGGTTGTGGCTGGACTTATCTTAGTTCTGTGTTGGCTGATTTCGGTCGATGACATTATTTGGTGATGTGATGTTGTGCCTATCTGCCTATTTTATTAATTTTACGAATGTATGCATGATACTAATCTGTTATATCCCGTATTTTGTACATTGGGATATTCCGAGCTAACAGTGATAAGTTAAGGACAAGACTATTTTGGAATACGAGGTAGAGACTTTTAACCTCCGGTTTTGTTTTAAGGCACAAGTTGCTTATGATTTTATTGGTATGGAATATTAAGAAAAATTAGGGGTTAAAAGTGAATTATGGAAAGTTAATATTTCATGAACCAAGCCACAACTTGGCCGTGTGGAGTGAGTGGCTCCCACCCATGGCTTGGCTAATTTTAATTGATCCAAGCCATGTGTGGGGCATGGTCCACTTGTATGAATTATATACATAGGCAAGAGATGACAAAGCAAGATAATTCATCATTTTATACAAGCTCTAAAAACTTGGAGAAAGAGATGGAGACATTCGGCCATGGCTTGGCCGAAATTGTTGTCCAAAAATTTTGATCAAAAATAATTTTCTTCTAGCTTTTCAACCAATTGGAAGGCCCTTATTAACGTGGAGTAGTTGTTGGAGCAAGCAAAGCACTCATTCTTGCAAGGCACAACCTAGCCAAGTTGAAGAACTAAGTGGAAAAGGTAAGGTTTAATCTCCTCTTTCATGTATTATGGATGGTTGTGCGTGTTGTTAGGCGTAGAAATGGATGAAATTCATGAAATTATGTGTGTTGGTGTTGTAGCCGTGAGTGGGCTGTTTTGTGTAGGAGGAATGAATTAAATTTTCTTAGTATTCTTGGTTGTTGTTGTTGTAGATTCTATGATGAAAATGAAGGTTTGATGGTTCAAATTGAAGTTGTAATCGTTGTGGGCTGTTTTAGAAGCTAATGTGATTTTAATATAGTTTCTTGTATTTATGAGAATGATGTTGTTAACGTGTGGATTGTTAATGTAGTTCATGAATTTGGAAGAAAGAAATGTGTTGTTGTTGTTCCCATTGAAGTTGGAAGGTTTCGGGTTATGTTGTATGTTGGTTGGGTTGTTTTGAATATTGTGCGGATTGTTTGAAGTGTTCTTGAGTCTTGTTTGAATGGTTTCGGATTAGTACTTGAATGTGTGAGCACTAGTGTTGGCTTGATTATATGTGGTTGATTTGAATGTAAATGAAATGTCGTCGAATTGTATAGAAAAGAGTTACTAACGTTAGAATGCGTTTTGTATTACTTTTTGATGTTGTTAGTATGGTTGTTGGTATTGTTGTTGATGATTTGGCCGAGTTGAATTCTCGGGGTTGTTGAATTTGTAGGGAAAATGCTGCCCAAATTTCTGTAAATAAAGTGATAGCTTGGGATTGAATCCTAAGTGCCTATGACTAATGGTTAGTATCTAACGACGTTGTTGTAGATCTTGAGAAGCCGAGACTTAAGTTCGGATTAGCTTAGGAAGCGGACAAGGTATGTAAAGCTTACCCTTTCTTTCTTTTGGCATGTCTTAGATGTAAGATATGATATGATACGAGCCTTGGGGTAACTCCATTCTCAAATTCTGAGCATGTCTACGATTCTTATCCACTTTTTGATGTTAGTATTCCTAATATAGTCGAGCTATGACCTTTGTGTCTTTTGCATGATTGGATAGTAAATGTTGCATAAAGAGTTTTTGTCCCTAAAGGATTCTACGTCGAATAAGGTCCCTAACTTTCATAAATGGGCTCGGATTGCCTTGATTCGTTCGTAAAGGATTCTATAATGATTAATGCCCGTAACTTTCATGGGCGGGCTCGGATTGGTTTGATACATGTTTACGATCCCTAAGATTCTTTAATTTGACAGTTCTAATGGCATTTAGAACGGATTTGACATGACTATCATTTGATACTCGAGCGTTGATTTGTCTTCTTATCTATTGAGTCTTAAAAATGATTTATGTGCATATGGTTTCTCACTACTCTGCTCGTGCGAGCTGTTGTTACATCTTTCACCGAGTCCCGGGCCGGGTACATATTTGTGCACGGTTTGCTTTGCATTGTTCACCGAGTCCCTCACTAGAGGGCGGGTACGGTATATATATATATGATATGATGATGGCGCCGGCCAGCGGGATGGGCCGAGTATGATATACATGATGGAGACATGATCTCATTCACCGAGTCCCTCACTAGAGGGCCGGGTACGGTATATATATGATGATATGATTCTATTCACCGAGTCCCTCACTAGAGGGCCGGGTACGGTATATATATATATATATATATATATATATATATATATATATATATATATATATATGATGACATGATGGTATGATGACATGATGATATGATGATCTTATTTACCGAGTCCCTCACTAAAGGGCGGGACACGTTATATATACACGTATGTACATGATGATTATTTACTTATGTTTCTAAGTCCCATAACGATTTGGATATGATATTGATACGCATGATTTATGTTTCAAGGCAAGCCTTATGATTTTTTTTATTGTACTTGTTTTCTACCTTATTTCGGTATGATCGTGTTTACTTGTATTTCATGCTTTACATGCTCGGTACGTATATTCGACCCCCTTTCTTCGGGGCTGCGTTTCATGCCACGGTGTATACGGATGAGTAGAGGATATTAGTAGAAGATGTTCCAGCGGGATTGGCGAGCTCATTTCCTCGAGTCTTTTGGGAGTCGGAAGTATCTATGTTATGGTATCTTGAGTTATGTTAGAGACTTTGCGGACGAGTTACGCATATAACATGTCGGTCTTGTAAGCGGCTACGTAAGCCGATGTATCATTATGCATTATATTACAGATTTCATATGATTACGATTTTCTTGGTTTGAAAGGACGAAAAGCATGTTCCTTTTTAAAAGCTTACATTATGCACTCATTTCATGATTTAAGAGTCCGGTATGATTATGAGTATCACGAGAATCGGCGGGTTCGCTCGGCCTAAGTAAGGGTCGGGTGCCCATCACGCCCTATCAAAAGTTGGGGTGTGACAAATTGGTATCGAAGCGGTTCGTCCTAGGGGTTGTACGCAAAGTCGTGTCCCGGTGAGAGTCCCGTTTATGGTGTGAGCGCGCCACATTTATAAACGGGGAGGCTACGGGGCATCTAGGGTGGTTACTCTTCTTTCACATACGAGATCGTGCCATAGAGCCAAGTCATAGGGAATGAGATTCCTTTATACTAACCTTTGATTTCGGCGGAAGAATGGCATCGACGGACAAGAAAGTGACTAGCGATATTGGAAGTTACAAAGCACGCGGTAGGCAAAGGTATGAAAGATATATGTCGGGTAAGATATTGAAGTACGATTGAAATACAAGTTGAAGATTAAAGGGGAAAGTAAACAAGAAAGTGTAACAGGTGCAGTTTGAGTTGGGCATACGAGGTATGTTTATCATTTAAATCTTTGTTGTTGATATTGGGAGCGTTGTGTGATTTGTGATATGATATGATATATATATATATATATATATATATATATATATATATATATATATATATATATGTGCGCGCGCGTTTTGGGGGGGGCATTGTTGGTATTTTCTGCGTGCGAGTATTTTGAGATAGTAACAATTACAGAGGAAACTCTGCCAAAATTTTCCTAGAAATAAAAAGAGAGAATGAGATATAGGTTTGTGATATGACTTGAAAGGTCGTACCAATAGTAATGATAAGATTTGATTAAGTTGCGAGTACGAGTACGACATCTTGATGGAGTGATTTAAAATTGAGAAGTATAATTATGCGGCTATATAGTTGGAAGTAATAGTATGATTAAGACAAGAGTACAGAGGAAAAGAATTGTGACGGACATGAATGTATTGATAAGATAGCTTGTGAGATATTAAGGATAAAGTGGACCAGAAAGGGTAAAAGGTTAAGAAGTGTTATATTATAGGATTGATTACGAATAAGATATCATGTGAATATAATGGGGACTGTTATGAAAATAAGTAAAGCCGAGTGAGAAGGTGGCCAAAGCTATGATGTGATCTATGTAGCTAGGATATAAAGGCAAGTGTGAAACGGAAAAGCGAGCTATGGAACGAATAAGGAAGACTTATCAAGTTCTGTAGGAGAAGTTTGGAATAAGGGTTATATAATAACGAAAATGATAGCGAGTGTAAGAAAAGAAAGGGTAATTGGAAGAAGGAAATAAGAAGAGAGCGAGATAACAGTGTAGTAATAGACCATGACATGTGTAGCCAAGGATACGAGTACTATAAGTGTGGGAATGTGAAAGACTCGGTTATAGAAAGGATGAGGAACGAGGTAAAATGAGAGCGAGAAATCAAGGCCGATAACCAAGTATTTATAAGTAACGGCGATCGAGGTGTGTTCATCACCTTTGGGAATCTGAAAGTCTAGGACGGAAAGTAGTCATATCCATAGGTGAAAAGTGAGTATTGAGGATTGAAAAAGGACTAAAATAGTAATTGTGCAGTCAGAAGAGTAAGAGACCCTTTCTAATTCGGAGAGAGATGTGTTATGAGAACGTTTAGAAATCATTAAGACTTGACTTACTCAGTTATGTGATGAAGGTCATGCGGTGAGGTGGACGCTATCATACTAGTATTAAAGCATCGTATTTCATCGAGTTCCAAGGTTAAGCGTCTTGGAGTGAGAGAAATTTTAGGATGGGTGACCCACAGGGAAGTGTACTAAAAAAGTCTTATAAAGTCGGACACGGGGAGAACCAAAGGGGGAGCTAGAGTAGCCTAAGGGAAATTAGAGTATACAGAGTAGGCGAAAACCTTAAAAGGTCACATAGGACGGGCGGATTAACCGGTGAAAGAAAAAGGGTGCATCACGGCTCTAGAATTAGGGTAAGTTGAATAGCGTTTGGAAATATTTTGTAAGCAAGATAGTAGAAATATATATGTATATATGGTATGCACACGATGTGTATCCCATATATGGCTATATCAGCGGATATGTGTATTCCGGCAACCAATGTTGCGATACATGGAAGGCAAGGGGATCAAAATGTCGGAATAAAAGTGCCGCCTAATTGAGATTGGAAATACGGACATAGGGCAAAGTATAATCGGATAATAGTATAAGTACACCCTTAAAGGGGGGAAGCGGGTGCGAGAGATGCAAGTGTAAGATGGAGACAATCGACACTACGATATATTTGATACGGATGCTCGGGCTACAGGTAAGATTCCTTGCCGAGACAAGTTAGTAAGATCTAAAAGCCAGCAATAAAGGGGTAGAAGTCAGGATGATAATTGAGGTAGTGCCGAGAACTAATTGTAGAGATCTTGAATGATATGACATTGGAAAGTGGATGCTTAAGAGAAGAGAGAATACGACAAGAGAATGATAACGAGTAACTTACAGAGACATTGTGAAAGACAACACTGTTATCTTTGGATTAAAGGTTAAGATGTGGGCAATAGAGTTGTTCGCTAATGATACTACGACCCATAAGTAGCAAGGGAGAAAGACAGAAAACCTCCTATAGTAGGAAGTGAGAAAAGGAAGGGAAGGGAGTATGACAAGATAGGCTATAAGCGGATGTGAGTACGGAGGGAATATGTGAAGTAGGATGAACCAGGAGGAGGAAAGATCGTGACTAAGATCGAGTATACTTTATACAAGTTGTACAAGGGTAGTTATGTTACCTATGAATATTTATATGCTAGGGATGAGGCCAAGCAAATACTTAATGAGAAAAGTTTGGATTCAGTGACAACAGTACGGTTATAATATTCTGGGTGCATTAAGGAAAGATGTAAAGATGGTTTAAGCTTAATTACCGAGATAGAGTTAGTACTGAGGACAAACAGGACATGGCTATGGTTGGACCAAAGATCGACCCCGATACCGGTTGTAAGATAAGAGAGGCGAAGACAAAGTAAAACATAAGAATGAGTGAAGCTACACTAAGGTATTTCTTGGGCTAATTTGAGCACCTTCGTATATTCGCGTAAAGATTGCAACATCATGTGTGACAGGAAAGTTGAGAGCAAGATCTGAGCAAAGGGACAATAGAAGGGTTGAATTAAAGATAAAGAGACGACACGAGATAAATGTACCGGAATGTTACGGGTTGAGTAAAAGGGGATTATAAGACGATTTAATCAAGGTGATCGAACTATTTTGGTTACTAAAAAGGGATAAATTTATATGCCAATTCTTTGAAATTATGCAGTCGATGATAGTTAAGAGACGGGAGCGGCTAGGTAAAGTTATTATACGAGGAGACTTCATCGCTACTTGATAACCAACTCCAAAGATAGAGACTAAAAGCAAAAGGTAGAGTGTCAGTTAAAGTCTTTTAGAGGAGTCTCAATACAGTATGTCACCCTCAGACTGAAGGACAGACCGAGCGTACTATCCAGACGCTAGGAGATAAGTTGCGGGCCTGTGTTATTGATTTCAGAGGCAGCTGGGATGATCATCTGCCACTTATGGAGTTTGCCTATAATAATAGCTACCATTCTAGTATCCAGATGGCGCCGTATGAGGCTCTGTATGGCAAGAAGTGCAGGTCACCGATTGGCTGGTTGATGTTGGCGAAATTAAGTTAATCGGCCCAGATATGATTCAGCAAGCCATCGATAAGGAAAAATTTGTTCGGGAGAGGTTATTAACAGCTCAAAGTCGACAGAAGTCGTATGCAAATAATCGGCGTCGACACTCAGTGTTCCAGATTGGCAAGTGGGTATTCTTGAAAATATCACCCATAAAAGGTGTAATGAGATTCGACAAGAAGGAGAAGCTTAGCCCGAGATATATTGGACCTTATTACATTGTTCGTAAGGTAACGGAAGAGTTAACGTACGAGGAGAACCCTGTAACTATCTTGGATCGTCGGTAAAAGGTTGCGTACTAAAGACGTGGCTTCGGTTAAGGTATTGTGGCGGAACAATAACTAGGAGGAGATGACTTGAGAAAGTGAAGAGGAGGAAGGAAGAAGAAACATGATTGGTGCATGAGCGCATGTATAGTAATAAAGGAAACCCCTGAGATCTTTATAAGACCTTATGAGGCTAGTTCAACATTCGAGGATGAATGTTTTAAAGGGGGGAAGGATGTTATATCCCGTATTTTGTACATTGGGATATTCCGAGCTAACAGTGATAAGTTAAGGACAAGACTATTTTGGAATACGAGGTAGAGACTTTTAACCTCCGGTTTTGTTTTAAGGCACAAGTTGCTTATGATTTTATTGGTATGGAATATTAAGAAAAATTAGGGGTTAAAAGTGAATTATGAAAGTTAATATTTCATGAACCAAGCCACAACTTGGCCGTGTGGAGTGAGTGGCTCCCACCCCATGGCTTGGCTAATTTTAATTGATCCAAGCCATGTGTGGGGCATGGCCCACTTGTATGAATTATATACATAGGCAAGAGATGACAAAGCAAGATAATTCATCATTTTATACAAGCTCTAGAAACTTGGAGAAAGAGATGGAGACATTCGGCCATGGCTTGGCCGAAATTGTTGTCCAAAAATTTTGATCAAAAATAATTTTCTTCTAGCTTTTCAACTAATTGGAAGGCCCTTATTAACGTGGAGTAGTTGTTGGAGCAAGCAAAGCACTCATTCTTGCAAGGCACAACCCTAGCCAAGTTGAAGAACTAAGTGGAAAAGGTAAGGTTTAATCTCCTCTTTCATGTATTATGGATGGTTGTGCGTGTTGTTAGGCGTAGAAATGGATGAAATTCATGAAATTATGTGTGTTGGTGTAGTAGCCGTGAGTGGGCTGTTTTGTGTAGAAGGAATGAATTAAATTTTCTTAGTATTCTTGGTTGTTGTTGTTGTAGATTCTATGATGAAAATGAAGGTTTGATGGTTCAAATTGAAGTTGTAATCGTTGTGGGCTGTTTTAGAAGCTAATGTGATTTTAATATAGTTTCTTGTATTTATGAGAATGATGTTGTTAACGTGTGGATTGTTGATGTAGTTCATGAATTTGGAAGAAAGAAATGTGTTGTTGTTGTTCCCATTGAAGTTGGAAGGTTTCGGGTTATGTTGTATGTTGGTTGGGTTGTTTTGAATATTGTGCGGATTGTTTGAAGTGTTCTTGAGTCTTGTTTGAATGGTTTCGGATTAGTACTTGAATGTGTGAGCACTAGTGTTGGCTTGATTGTATGTGGTTGATTTGAATGTAAATGAAATGTCATCGAATTGTATAGAAAAGAGTTACTAACGTTAGAATGCGTTTTGTATTGCTTGTTGATGTTGTTAGTATGGTTGTTAGTATTGTTATTGATGATTTGGCCGAGTTGAATTCTCGGGGTTGTTGAATTTGTAGGGAAAATGCTGCCCAAATTTCTGTAAATAAAGTGATAGCTTGGGATTGAATTCCTAAGTACCTATGACTAATAGTTAGTATCTAACGACGTTGTTGTAGATCTTGAGAAGCCCGAGACTTAAGTTCTGATTAGCTTAGGAAGCGGACAAGGTATGTAAAGCTTACCCTTTCTTTCTTTTGGCATGTCTTAGATGTAAGATATGATATGATATGATACGAGCCTTGGGGTAACTCCATTCTCAAATTCCGAGCATGTCTACGATTCTTATCCACTTTTTGATGTTAGTATTCCTAATATAGTCGAGCTATGACCCTTGTGTCTTTTGTATGATTGGATAGTACATGTTGCATAAAGAGTTTTTGTCCCTAGAGGATTCTACGTCGAATAAGGTCCCTAACTTTCATAAATGGGCTCGGATTGCCTTGATTCGTTCGTAAAGGATTCTATAATGATTAATGCCCGTAACTTTCATGGGCGGGCTCGAATTGATTTGATACATGTCTACGATCCCTAAGATTCTTTTTAACGCAGTCCTAATGGCATTTAGAACGGATTTGACATGACTATCGTTTGATACTCGAACGTTGATTTGTCTTCTTATCTATTGAGTCTTAAAAATGATTTATGTGCATATGGTTTCTCACTACTCTGCTCGTGCGAGCTGTTGTTACATCTTTCACCAAGTCCCGGGCCGGGTACGTATTCGTGCACGGTTTCATCTGCATTGTTCACCGAGTCCCTCCCTAGAGGGCCGGGTACGATATATATATGATGATATGATGATGGCGCCAGCCCACAGGATGGGCCGAGTATGATATACATGATGGAGACATGATCTCATTCACCGAGTCCCTCACTAGAGGGCCGGGTACGGTATATATATGATGATATGATTCTATTCACCGAGTCCCTCATTAGAGGGCCGGGTACGGTATATATATATATATATATATATATATATATATATATATATATATATATATATATATATATATATATATATATATATGATGACATGATGATATGATGACGTGATGATATGATGATCTTATTTACCGAGTCCCTCACTAAAGGGTCGGGACACGTCTTATGCATACACATGTACAGGATGATTATTTGATTATGTCACTGAGTCCCATAACGATTTGGATATGATATTGATATGCATGATTTGTGTTTCAAAGGCAAGCCTTATGGTTTTCTGGTTATTGTACTTGTTTTCTACACTCCTCATTTCAGTATGATCGTGTTTACCGTATTCCATGCTTTACATGCTTAGTACATATTCCGTACTGACCCCCTTTCTTCGGGGGCTGCGTTTCATGCCACGCAAGTGTATACAGATGAGTAGAGGATACTAGCAGAAGGTGTTCCAGCTGGATTGGCGAGCTCCATTTCCTTCCGGAGTCTTTGCCGAGTCAGATTATCTATGTTATGGTATCTTGAGTTATGTTAGAGACTTTGCAGACAGAGTTATGCCTATGACATGTCAGTCTTGTAAGTGGCTCTGTAAGCCGATGTATCATTATGCATTATACTACAGATTTCATATGTATACAGATTTTCCTTGGTTTGGGAAAGACGAAAGGCATGTTCTTTTTTTAAAAGCTTACATTATGCACTCATGTCATGATTTAAGGGCCCAGTATGATTATGAGTATCACGAGAATCAGCGGGTTCGCTCGGCCCTAAGTAAGGGTCGGGTGCCCATCACGCCCTATCAAAAGTTGGGGTGTGACATAATCTTAGTCAGCCTATGGAATTTATCGTTACATAGTGTTTGTACTGATACTACCTTGCTGTACTTTTTTTATTTGAGTGCAGTTTATGTGCTAGACCTTATATTTAGCTTGAGGTCAGTTCCTGATCAGATTAAGGGTGAGCGCCTATCCATGCCATGCCGCCTGAATATTTTTCTTATTTGATGTCTTCTTTCATTCCAGACATTATTTACACTTATAGACAGTCGTTCATTCTTTAGAAACTTATGTTTTAGAGTCCTTGTACGATGACTTTCGGATTTTGGGATTGTAATAGTTTGGATTTTCGCACCTTTATTTATTTAGGGCTTGACTAGACATATTTATGATTTAATTTTGGTTATTGATTTATAATTGTTTAAATGGTTTGATAATTGGTTAAGGGGATGGTTCGCCCACTAGGAGAATTAGTATAGGTGCCACTCACGGCTATTTGGGTCGTGACAGTATCTGGAGATTAAACTTTACATTAGCGGAATATAATTTCTATTAAACTGAATAGTCAGGTAAGACAAGTCTTTTGAACCGACCACAATTTTGTAAAATAGGATGTATCTCGCATATGAATTCTATTACATTATTCCTTTATAACCAACACCATAAGCCCTTGTGTTCCAATCCTCTCGCGAATGCATAGAAAACAAACCCGAGCTTCTTGAAGAGGCCCACTTTGCATCCACATAGGTAAACCCTTATTAATGTACTCCTGCAAGAGCACCCACCAATAGGTCTATTAAGAGTTTATAAACTCAACCTCCTTTAAACAAGTTGCAGGATAAAGCACTTACTTTGGGATGATAATACCAAGTGCTATCAACCAATAAAGAATGTTGTCACTCATTGAACTTGAGACTGGACATTGTATCAAGCGTCAAGTTGAGGCTTCACCCTTAATGGTCTTTCTTTATGGGTTTTAACCCATCCCCCTTGATGTTCTCAACACCAAGTCCCTTGCTAATCCCTTAGTTAATGAGTTGGCAAGATTATTAAGTGAACGTACATAGTCAACCGTGATCACTCCATCTTTAATTAATTGATTTATATAACTGAGTCTAAGGCCAATATGCCTAAACTTTCCGTTATATATATGACTGTACGCTCGGGCTAAGGTGGCCTCACTATCATAATGGATAGAAATCGATGGCATGGGAGGCCATAATGGAATATCTAAAAGCAAATTTCTCAACCATTCCCCTTCTTTAGAAGCGGATGACAAGGCCACAAATTCTGCAGTCATAGTTGAATCAGTAAGACACGTTTGCTTCTATGATCCCAAGATATCGCTCCCCCACCAAACCGGTATACCCATCCATTTGTTGAGGAATAATCCTCTTGATCAGTGATCCAACTTGCATCCGGATACCCTGTTAGTATAGCGGGATCATCATTGTAATAGATGCTATAATCTAGCGTTTTCTTGAGAGACTTTAGTACTCTTCTTATAGCATGCCAATGATGCTTGCTCGGATTGCAAGTATATATACTCAACTTACCCACTACATACGCAATGTCGGGTCTCGTACTAGTCATTACGTACATCAAGCACCTAATCAACTTAGCATACTCAAGTTGAGCAATTGTCCTTCTACCATTCCTTTCAAATTTAAAACATGGATCATACGGTGTTGAAACAGGATTACATTCAAATGATTGAATTTTCTTTAACACTTTCTCGATATAATGAGATTGTGTTAAGGGAAAACCCCCACTATTTCTAATAATTATTATACCAAGAATGACATCTGCTTTTCCCATATCTTTCACGAAGAACTGAGCAGATAGAAATCTTTTGGTAGTATCGACCTGTTCTATGTTGGTCACAGAGATCAACTCCTTTTCTTTTTCAACTTTTGAATGAACACATTTATCTGATTCATTGATTTTAAAGCCATTAGAACTTCATCAAAAAATTTATGTCATTGCTTAGGAGCTTGTTTTAGCCCATACAATAATTTTACAAGTTTGCAAACTTTCTTCTCTTGTCCTTTTACTACAAACCCCTCAGGTTCTCTCATATAGACTTCCCCTTCTAATTCACCATTCAAAAACGCAGTTTTGATATCCATTTGGTGAATTACTAGATTGTAAATGGAGGCTAGTGTAATAAGCAGCCTTATTGTGGCTATTCTAGCCACGGGAGAATAAGTGTCAAAGTAGTCAATGCTGTGCTTTTGGGTAAAACCCCCAACTACAAAGCGAGCCTTGTATATATCCACGGTATCGTCTACTTTTAACTTCTTCTTGAACAACCATTTACCATTCATGGATTTGCAACCAGGTGGAAGGTCTGTTAGGATCCAAGTACTATTTTTCATAATGGAATCTATCTCATCTTGGATAGCCTCCTTCCATAACGGTGCATCCGCAGATTGCATGGCCTCACTAAATGTAGTGGGATCATTTTCCATATTATACCAATAAGGAATTTCATTTTCAATTTTATCAGTTGAGCCTTCTATTAAATAAATGTAGAAGTCATCTTCATATGTCTTTTTTTTTCTAGCTCTCTTGCTCCTTACTTCAACAATGTCATCTTGATTTCCATTATCCTGATATATTAACGGTTGTGAAGTAGAAGAATTTGGATCTCTTGGAAGAATGTCTTTTGGTCTAGGAATTGATACAAAGGGAGTTTTATCAAAAATTTCATCTCTTGATTCAAGGACGGTATCAACCGAGTACAAATCATGGTTCAATGACCAAAAACCTATAGGCTTTGCTACTTTCAACATATCCTATAGAGATGCATTCAATTCCTCTTTCAGCCAACTTTTTCCTTTTAGGTTCCGGGACTTTAATTATAGCCCTACATCCCCAAACTTTGAGATGACTCAAATTTGGTTGTCTTTTGTTCCAAATTGGGAACCCTATTAAGAATATAACAAGCTGTTAACATGGCTTCACCCCAGTAATCGTGACTTAGGTCTGACTTAGACAATAAAGAATTAACCACTTCTGTTAAGATCAGATTTTTCCGTTCAGCTACACCATTTTGTTGTGGTGTATATGGTACGATTACTTGATGCACAATATCAGTGCGTCAAAAAATAATGTGGAATTATATTATTGCCCTCCCCTATAGGTCCTTAGACACTTAACGAAAGATTGACATTGCAATTCAACCTTAGTCTTGTAATTTTAAAATTTCCAGTGCTTCATCTTTAGAATTTACAAGATAAACTTTGCAAAATCTAGAGCAGTCATCAAAGAATGTAATAACATATTTCAAATTGAAGGAGTACTATGAAAATCACTTAAGTCACTGTGAATTAATTCAAGCAACTTAGTACTCTTCTCAATACTTGAAAAGGATTTCCTTGTGATCTTTGTTAACATGCAAGTTTTACATTTTTTACTATCCACATGCATTATCGGTATCAAGCCATATTTAGACATATCCATCATTGTATGAAAAATAGAATGTCCTAAATGTGAATGCCATAATGAAAAATTAGAGTCAAACATGTAAACAGAAACTTAATCCTTTAATGAATGCAAAATGATGTAGTAACAAAATTATCATTTTTCTGAATTTCAAAATATTCTGGCAACTCTCAAGTATAAATATCCATCAAAATAAAGGAATTCCTAATATATGATCCCGCAACTTGAAAATAAAATTCACATGATATTTATGCAATATAGTTATAACATAATAATTTTCTTTTGCGCGGAATAACAAATTTATAATAAGCATATCAAATATGTTATTCCTAAACTTATTCAGAATGCATTTCATGATCATCACAAGTGAGTAATCTACCCTAATATTTATGAAATTAAATTTCACAAAAATCATAAAGGACTTTTTTTTCTTTTTGCATAAAAAAAGGTAAAAATTCATAAATAAATAATTAGTGAAGTTAAGAAAGTAGAACCCGATATTTGTCCGATTGTTCTTCTTGACTCATCATTTCGATGGTCAAAATCAAAGTCGTTGCCTTCAATAGAAATCATGAAGAGAAGGACCGCATACTTTGATCCAAAACTTAAAGTTAGCCTTGAGATCCAATTAAAATATTCCTCAATCTAACTTGGATCAATAGCACGGTGATAGCGCCGTTTGACTCCGATTAGAAATTGATTACATTCTTGCAAACCCAAAAGGTGCCTTGGTCATATCTAACGTGTGGCCTCCTTTTAAATGTACATTTAATCTTGATGTGTCCATCTTCTAGTAAACAAAGGAAACATGGAGACAACCTAATGTATTTCATGTCTTCAAGTCCAACGTGATTTTTTTTTTTTTTTTTGGTGACTGACTCCATTTCTGTTTTTTTCCTTTCTAAACCATTGTGAAATAAAATTAAATCAGAGATATTTAATCCTCCATAGAGAGAGGGACACCAAAATACAGGTTTCAATAAGCATCAGCATGAAAAATAATTCTCTTTGATAGTTAGAAAAGTGTGTTTGTGGTGAGAAATCTGGATATGCTTCAAGCGGTGTACCTTTCTTGGATCACTTTCCAAAGAGAATTATTTTTCCCTCACAAATACTCTCCTGAAATAGAATGAAGCAAAGCCAAAAAATAATATAAATAAATCTCTAAACACATAAAAATTAATGTTGCAGTCACTAAACTTATGTAGTTTTTCTTAAGAAAAAATATTGATACTTTGAGTATTTCTTATGATAGAAATGTTTCAGGATGTTCCCCTATTTATAGAGGATGTTTTTAACCCTTGAACCTAAAATGACACAACCTTTAGGGAAGAGATGCATTAGTTCAGGAAGAGATGTACTCTTTCAGAAAGAAATGTACTTTTTCCTTTTCGCAGAAAGAAAAGTACTTTTTCTTTTTGCCTATTGTTGACACCCAAATTTGTCCCGTCTTTCTTCCAAAATATTTATTTACGCTTCTAATATTTTTAACAACTTAAGAATAGTTATTTATACTTTACTACAATTATTAGCTTTCTATCAATATCGTCGTTTTTCATTATCCTACTATAGTCATTACCTATCATCATTTTTATTACCGTTATTATTATTATTATTTTCATTATATTGCATCACTTAATATCGTAATCGCCATGATCGCTTTGAACATCTTACGCATCACATTTATTTTATATATTTAGACGATAGCATTTACTTACTTTTAAACTTTAAAAAATATTATCGCACGACTATTACGATATCATATAATTTTATTTGAGTACTAATAAATATATTTTTATATTAGGTAATACTTTAGCACGCGTTAATATATAATTAACTAAAGAGTGTCTTTCATCTTAATTTAGGAGCTCAAATAAATATAAGGAAGAACGCATCTTAAATCCAAGATAGAAGACTTCATATAGCCCAATTCATACAAAAATTTGATCCTTGATTTGGCCACTTAAAAGCCCAAGACAGCAACCCAAACGACCTTAATGCAACCCAATCAGCCCACAAAACTTTTTTTCGGACCAGCCCAATTGGCCCATTGTCACCTAAAATACAGCAGCCCACCTCATATCTCTTAGACAAATCTAGGGTTCTCCTCTACCCTCAAATGGCGCCTCCTTCCACTTTCGGCCAAGAAACATTTCTCTCCATCCATGGCAGAAGATTGTCTCTCCAATTTAGAGTAAGTTTCTGACCTTTTCACCTTTTCTCTCCTCTCATCTTTATTACGAGATTCGGTCAACATATATACAAGAAGCCAAGAATACTTTTAAAAATCGATTTGTCAAGCAAAGGATTCGTTCTAAGCCTAATTCAAACGGCTATTCTTTTCAAGATCCCGCCTAAAATACCACCGCACAAACCCTAACTTTCTCCTATAAATACATCTCTAACTTTTTTAGCTTCGGGATCAAGTTTTGAACAATGGAAAATTCTCTCGTCTAAGTTACCGTTGTTTTTCTACCACTTCTCAAAGAAAACTTAAGCATTTTATTGTCTCTCAATCTCGCCCATTTCAATTTTATTCAAAGTAGAGTAGATCCGTGACCTAAAAAGCCCTAGTTCGCCGCACCCGAAAAAGGCAATTCTCTCGTTATTTGACATTTAGCTTCTCCTAATCTTATTGCCGCCCATTATAATATCTTTGTACATTAAAGCTTGAACGCTAAACATAGGATGTATTATTCATTAGTCTCAAAGCACTTTAGACTTAAAACTCAAAGGGAAGTAGACATTTTGTGAAGAACCATCACCAGATGCACATAAATCCAAATAAACTCAAATCAACCGGTTTCAAAAAAAAAAAAGTGATCAGCCAAAACAAAAGAAAGCTAGACCCTTTTTGTCAAAACATATTCGACGTCTTTATATCAAAAAGGGAAAAATCGATTTAAAAATAGGATAGGAAAGGATTTGTAACATGTTTAAGTAATGCTTTATTTTGTTTAGCCAATTTCATATGAGCAAAGTTTTTGGGTAAGCCAAAATATCTTTAGCTTTGTCGTTAGATGTTTATGCCTTCTTTTCATTTTATAGTAGTTCTCATTATAGGAGAAGATGTTCTCGATGACATTTGTAGAACTGATATATCCAATTTTGGGAATTTTCTTCTTTACACTCTTAAATATTTGAATTGTCTCATTAATTTCTTATTTTCCCTTCTTTTTGCATGTACACTTTGGGAGCAAATGGAGTCTTAATTCGGGACTCTTGCAAAGTCGGAGTCTTAACCCAAGACTCTCCTATTACCGAGCATGGAGTCCATTCCATAGATTTTCTTTTAAATGCATCAAATCTATCAAGAGGAACGAGCAAAATTGCTCGGGACTTCTTTTGGCTATCTTTCTATTACAGGCCATTCCATTTTCATTTTTTTAATTTTATTTTATTTCTTAATTTATTTGTTAAATACAATTCGGTTTGTTTATGTTTGGTGTATCCGTTTTGGGATTTTAGGATAAACTTAGTTAGTGTAGGTTTTATTCTATCATTTAGACTATCCCAATCATTTATTATTAATAAAGTAATATTTTCATCACTTAAAGAGTGTTAATATTTATATAAGAACTGAAGACGAATCTGAAAACAATTCTTTGAAGGCGTACTATATCCACCGAAATATATTAGTGCACCGTTTTGGCTGGTATTTTTATTATTATTACTATTATTTTGCAAATCTTATTTTATTTTCTCGCTAAAACCGTGGCTTTGGAACAAATTTAGATTAAAAATTCCATTTTTGATTTTTGGCATATTTTGAGATAAAAAGAATACTGTTCTATAAACCTTGCTCATGTTTTGAATTGATTTATTAGTTTCTAATCATTCAAATTCAATAATATTTCAATATGTGAAAGTGCTAGGGATTTGTAAAGATTTCTTTTATATTTTATTTTGGCTTCAAAACTATAAAGTTGATCGCTATTATTTATGGTTTAATACTATAAGCTAGCTAGTTACAAATTATTTTTCTCAAATGGTTATAAAGTATC
Source organism: Lycium ferocissimum (assembly GCF_029784015.1). Classification (NCBI taxonomy): domain Eukaryota; kingdom Viridiplantae; phylum Streptophyta; class Magnoliopsida; order Solanales; family Solanaceae; genus Lycium; species Lycium ferocissimum. The sequence goes on along the minus strand of NC_081342.1, from coordinate 12,603,428 downwards.
TAAAATGCTATACTTATATTTTGAGACTACTTTTTTTTTTTAACCTAAGTTTGGCCGGTTAACCGTAATTAACGGATTCTAATGGATGCCTAAGACCTTTTCATTAGGATATTTAGAACCCTTACCTAAAATCCTTAAGTCAAATAGACCTTTAAAAACTAGAGCCTATTTTAAACATTTATCTAGTTAATAGCCAGGTGTCTTAATTCACCGTTAAAATAATTAGGTAGCGACTCCTTAAGTTAAACAATTAGGAATCACCAATATATTGTACTCCACTTTGACCCGGTTAAAATGGGGTATATAATAGTTTGGCGACTACGGGGACACTAGGTTCTTAAAATGGGTATAACATCTATTCCTTTTATTTTTGTCTTAGAAAATTCCAACAAGTTCGCATATCTTTTTTATGATATAGGTATGGAGTATTCGATCCGTTTGTCCACCTATTTGAGCCTTTTTACGTGCTCTTATTTGAATATGCATACTTTTATTCAGGAGATTGTCAACTATTGAATCTGCCTATCCTTTTGTCTCCTTTTCTTTCTTTTACATGTACTCTTGGGAGCACATTCGGAGTTTGAGAAAGGCTCGACCTTTGTCCAAATTAGAGTCGTGCTCATCATTGCATCTCCTCTATTCGTGTTTGGCAATATATTCCCTACCGCCCTTGAATTCTTGAAGAAAAAAAGAGTCCACTTCTTGGAAGATTTAACTTATGGTGAGAGAAAAAGTCTCATAATTAGAAATGGTGACAAGTTTGACTACCAAGATCAAACTTGTCTTAAAAATGTGATTAACTTAAACTGGGGCTAATTATAATTTAAAACTTATAATCTTTTACAAAATACAAAAAAACCCATACACATTATACAAAAACATCTTCCAACCCACACACATTATACAAAAACTCCTTCCAACCCACTTCCCCTCACGACCCCAACTACTTGTTCATTTTATTTAAAAAAAAAAAAAAAAAAAAAAAAAAAGGGGCTTCCCGGTTGCTCGTCTCCGTCTCTCTCGTTGTCGCTACAAAAAACCGGCCACGGCGACCACCATTGTTGTCGCTCTTTCCTCTCTCTCCATTGCTACCGCCGTCGCTACTCATTTCTCTCTCTCTCCATTGTTGTTGCTTCTCTATTCATTCTCAGGTAAACTTTTTTTTTTTTCACTTGGTTCATAAGTTAGGGTTTTAAAATTAGAGTGTGAAAATGATAATTTTGGTTAGAGAAGATGAAGAAGAGTATGGGTTTTTCTTGAATGTTGTTTGTTTTGTTGTAGTTTCGTGTATTTGTTGCACTTGTTGGGGTTTGTGAGTTTGTAAATAGTGGTTGTGGTTGTGAAATTATGGTTTTTGGTGCTGTTTTTGTTCTTCTTCTCCTTGTTGTTTCGAAAAAAGGCTTGCAATTTTGTTGATGTTTCCCAACAACTGAGGTGACTGTTGACAAATTCAACACTTGTTTGACAAGCTTGCAAACATTTCGAGGTTGCATGGTTTGGTGTATTTTATTTTAGTTGTGAGTAAGATTTGTGATGTTTGTGTGTTTGAAAGTGAAATATAGATGTTTTGTAGTTAAATTTAGATGTTTTTCACGTTGTTGTTGCTTTGTTAAAAGAAATTCAAAGCACTTGTTTGACAGTTGCAAACATCTGCTGAGGTTGCGTGGTTAAAAAAAACCCTATTTGGTGTATTTTGTTTTAAGTTGTGAGTGAGATTTGTGATGGTTGTGTGTTTGTAGTGAAACATAGATGTTTTGTAGTTAAATTTAGATGTTTTTGCTGCTGTTTTTGCTGTCATGCTATGGTTTAGGAAAAGTTTTGATTTTATCCAACAAATTACTTGATAAAATAAACAATTGAGAATTTTTTAAGAATCGAAAAGCTTGTTGTAGCATATTAACAAAGCTATTGTAAAAATCAAAACGAGTTGCTAAGCTGTTGCTCTTCAAGTTTTTCTATTTCAAGCAGATTAAATTTACGCAACAAGTAATAAGTTGTTGCAACAAACTCGTATTTTGTTGCAACATGTTCTTAATCTGTTGCAACAACCGATTACTTGTTGTAAACATATTCCTTTTTCTTTTACTTTGAATGTTGCACTAACCAATTAAAAAGCTTTTTTCTATCGTGTGTGGATAAAATGGCTTCAGCTTAAAAGAAATGAGATTTAAAACTAACCGAGGGAGAAAGTAGTAAAAGACCTAAGGTGCAAAACCATTAGATAAAGGATCGCTATTTGTCAATCAACAAATGAGAATTTCTTTAGGGCTAATCAGTTGGGGCTCTATGTAGATTTTCCAAGCATATCGGTGCTCGATTTCAAATGACAATGGTTTCGAGCTTTTGAAGCGTAGGATTATTTGTGATGGAAATGATGAGATTTGGATCAATGGTCATGGGCATCGGCTTGCTTTGGCATGGAGGAGGTTGTCATAGTTACTGAGATGTTATCCTTGTGAGCCTCTTCCCTATCGGTTGTATTAACCCGAACGGCCGGACTCCCGGGCGGCTAAGAAAGCAAAGGGTTCCAAAGCTAAGAATGATGTCTGCTTTGGTAAACTTAGTGGGAAAGAGCTACATTCAAAAGAAATTGTTGCAAGATTTGGAGTCCAAAATCCTTCTCAAAAAGACACGGAGGCACCGTGCTTAGTTTGGTTTGTGCACGGTGTTCTTTGGGCAAGAGACGTAAACTACAACATACCACTTGGATTGATTAAACTTGCCGAGGACTATGATGCCTTCAACAATTGCCCTCGGGGTTTTAAAGTTTTAGCTTTGTTGAATATTTGATGAAGGATTTGAAGCCAACGAGGAGAAGACAAAAAACCTATATGGCTTCCCACAGGCTTTCATGGTAAATTTTCTTCAATGTTTTATCCTTTTTTTTTTTTTGGTATTTTAATCACTATTTTGATTTTTGATGGCATCTTTTTTTCTAGACTTGGGCATTTGAAGCCATTCCTCACCTCAGGCATCAAGTCAAGGAATACTCCGAAGAATTTACCTATCCAAGAATTCTTAGATGGCTTACTGCCGGGGAACGAACACAAAATTGAGTGTTGACCTTTTCAACCCCCCTAAGGAAGTCAGAAGCATTAAGAACATACCAGGAGGATTATTGTTGCAACAAACATTTTATGTCTGCCGCAACAACACATCTTGTATGTTGAGCCGATACCTCTAAGCGTGCCCTCATGTGCTTATGAGCGCACCACTTGCAAAGACAAAATGGATATTTTGATTAGAAAGGCTGGAGTGAATAGTGCAGCCCAAGAAGCCACAAGCACTTCTATCGAGCAGGTTGATATCCAAGAGAGGTATCAATCCGTCAAAGAATCTTTCTCACCTTATACTCTGTTCATGTTGGAGGAGGGGCAAAGCATTGCCAAGACAACTGCATCAGCTAGATCAAGAAATCAAGTACTACTGCTAAGTAGTCAATTGAGACTCCTCTTCGATGTTGACCAAAAGTGTAAAGAAGGTAGACATTTTCAAGCCCGTACATGCCCAAAGAAAAAAAGGTTGAAGGCAATCAAGTCGAAAAAAGTGGGAAAACCATGTACTGATGCATGGTGGGAGCAAATAGACTTCAAGGCTTTGACAAATATGGAAAGTGGGAGGATTGGGTATGTTTCAACATCGTATATATCTATCATTCGTATGTTGTTGCAACAAGTAGATAATCTATTGCAACAAGTAGATAATTTATTTGTTGCAACAAGTTAACTAGCTGTTGCAACAAATAGATATCTGATGAATGTATTGTTGACAAGTAACTAGCTACTTTACCGCTTTTACTTAAGTATGTAGATGAAGTCCTTCTTCTAATACGTGTGAGGCAAATCAATTTCCCGAGTACTATGATTCAGCTGACATAATCTGGACCTCGAACTTTTACAACAACATGTCCAAGAGGTACGCACAATTGACAAAGAGAGTACGGTTCCGAATGCCGTGCCTCTAAGGTTAGACTTCCTTTGAATTCAAGTGGGATGATGATATAGTCGATTATTGAGGGGTGTTAGACCCTACCCGGTGGCTACTCGTGTGTTAAATCCCGTATTTTCATACGCCGAAAAGCGTGCGAGTTAAATGACACTACTAACGGACACGGGGTTATCCCCCAAGTGTATAGGTGGTTAAAGTGATAGTACACATGTATCGTAAGGATTTGAAGTTAAAAACAATCAAGAAAATAAGTTTTGTCGAGTTTCAATATTTTATTTGAGTGAAAATCTGGCCCAAGTTATAATATCCCGTATTTTTTCGACTAGAAAAATTTAGCCGTCTAACATGAGTTAGCAAATTTACCCGAGCCGGGAGAATTCGATCATATTCAAGGATGAAAATCGAGAGCTCGGTGTACAAAGAGTTTGAGGTCGAAATAATTTAGGACTTAACAAGTGTATTGCGGTGATTGAGAATAATATTTTGTGTACAAAAAGGGGTTTTGGACTAGAATTCCCACACATGAGGGTTGATAATGAGATATGAAGGTGTTTAA
>NC_081342.1:12590059-12598824 GCF_029784015.1 Lycium ferocissimum | reverse complement strand
ATATTGATACTTTGAGTATTTCTTATGATAGAAATGTTTCTGTGGATGTTCCTATTTATAGAGGATGTTTTTTAACCCTTGAACCTAAAATGACACAACCTTTAGGGAAGAGATGCATTAGTTTGAGAAGAGATGTACCTTTTAAAGTAAAGAAATGTACTTTTCCTTTTAAACGCAAAAGAAAAGTACTTTTCTTTTTGCCTATTGTTGACACCCAAATTTTGTCCTGTCTTTCTTCCAAAATATTTGTTACGCTTCTAATATTTTAACAACTTAAGAATAGTTATTTATACTTTACTACAATTATTAGCTTTCTATCAATATCGTCGTTTTTCATTATCCTACTATAGTCATTACCTATCATCATTTTTTTATTACCGTTATTATTATTATTATTTTCATTATATTGCATCACTTAATATCGTATCGCCATGATCGCTTTGAACATCTTACGCATCACATTTATTTTATATATTTAGACGATAGCATTTACTTACTTTTAAACTTTAAAAAATATTATCGCACGACTATTACGATATCATATAATTTTATTTGAGTACTAATAAATATATTTTTATATTAGGTAATACTTTAGCACGCGTTAATATATAATTAACTAAAGAGTGTCTTTCATCTTAATTTAGGAGCTCAAATAAATATAAGGAAGAACGCATCTTAAAATCCGAGATAGAAGACTTCATATAGCCCAATTCATACAAAAATTTGATCCTTGATTTGGCCACTTAAAGCCAAGACAAGAACCCAAACGACCTTAATGCAACCCAATCATTACCCCCACAAAACTTTTTCGGACCAGCTTAATTGGCTCATTGTCACTAAAATACAGCGGCCCACCCTCATATCTCTTAGACAAATCTAGGTTCTCTCTACCCTCAAATGGCGCCTCCTTCCACTTTCGGCCAAGAAACATTTCTCTCCATCCATGGCAGAAGATTGTCTCTCCAATTTAGAGTAAGTTTCTGACCTTTTCACCTTTTCTCTCCTCTCATCTTTATTACGAGATTCGGTCAACATATACAAGAAGCCAAGAATACTTTTAAAAATCTGATTTGCTGAAGCAAAGGATTCGTTCCCAAGCCTAATTCAAACGGCTATTCTTTTCAAGATCCCGCCTAAAATACCACTGCACAAACCCTAACTTTCTCCTATAAATACATCTCTAACTTTTTTAGCCGGGATCAAGTTTTGAACAATGGAAAATTCTCTCGTCTAAGTTACTGTTGTTTTTCTACCACTTCTCAAAGAAAACTTAAGCATTTTATTGTCTCTCAATCTCTGCCCATTTCAATTTTATTCAAAGTAGAGTAGATCTGTGACCTAAAAGCCCTAGTTCGCTGCACCCGAAAAAGGTCAGCAATTCTCTCGTTATTTCAGCATTTAGCTTCTCCTAATCTTATTGCTGCCCATTATAATATCTTTGTACATTAAAGCTTGAACGCTAAACATAGGATGTATTATTCATTAGTCTCAGCACTTTAGACTTAAAACTCAAAGGGAAGTAGACATTTTGTGAAGAACCATCACCAGATGCACATAAATCCAAATAAACTCAAATCAACCAGTTTCCCAAAAAAAAGTGATCAGCCAAAACAAAGAAAGCTAGACCCTTTTTGTCAAAACATATTCGACGTCTTTATATCAAAAAGGGAAAACTGATTTAAAAATAGGATAGGAAAGGATTTGTAACATGTTTAAGTAATGCTTTATTTTGTTTAGCCAATTTCATATGAGCAAAAGTTTTTGGGTAAGCCAAAATATCTTTAGCTTTGCTGTTAGATGTTTATGCCTTCTTTTCATTTTATAGTAGTTCTCATTATAGGAGAAGATGTTCTCGATGACATTTGTAGAACTGATATATCCAATTTTGGGAATTTTCTTCTTTACACTCTTAAATATTTGAATTGTCTCATTAATTTCTTATTTTCCCTTCTTTTGCATGTACACTTTGGGAGCAAATGGAGTCTTAATTCGGGACTCTTGCAAAGTCGGAGTCTTAACCCAAGACTCTCCTATTACCGAGCATGGAGTCCATTCCACAGATTTTCTTTTAAATGCATCAAATCTATCAAGAGGAACGAGCAAAATTGCTCGGGACTTCTTTTGGCTATCTTTCTATTACCAGTCATTCCATTTTCATTTTTTTAATTTTATTTTATTTCTTAATTTATTTGTTAAATACAATTGCTGGTTTGTTTATGTTTGGTGTATCCCTGTTTTGGGATTTTAGGATAAACTTAGTTAGTGTAGGTTTTATTCTATCATTTAGACTATCCCAATCATTTATTATTAATAAAGTAATATTTTCATCACTTAAAGAGTGTTAATATTTATATAAGAACTGAAGACGAATCTGAAAACAATTCTTTGAAGGCAGTACTATATCCACTGAAATATATTAGTGCACTGTTTGGGCTGGTATTTTTATTATTATTACTATTATTTTGCAAATCTTATTTTATTTTCTCGCTAAAACCGTGGCTTTGGAACAGCTAGATTAAAAATTCCATTTTCAGTTTTGGCATATTTTGAGATAAAAAGAATACTGTTCTATAAACCTTGCTCATGTTTTGAATTGACTGTTACTAGTTTCTAATCATTCAAATTCAATAATATTTCAATATGTGAAAGTGCTAGGGATTTGTAAAGATTTCTTTTATATTTTATTTTGGCTTCAAAACTATAAAGTTGACTGCTATTATTTATGGTTTAATACTATAAGCTAGCTAGTTACAAATTATTTTTCTCAAATGGTTATAAAGTATCTAAAATGCTATACTTATATTTTGAGACTACTTTTTTTTTTTAACCTAAGTTTGGCTAGGTTAACCGTAATTAACGGATTCTAATGGATGCCTAAGACCTTTTCATTAGGATATTTAGAACCCTTACCTAAAATCCTTAAGTCAAATAGACCTTTAAAAAACGGAGCCTATTTTAAACATTTATCTAGTTAATAACTAGGTGTCCTAATTCACCGTTAAATTAATTAGGTGGCGACTCCTTAAGTTAAATAATTAGGAATCACCAATATATTGTACTCCACTTTGACCCGGTTAAAATGGGGTATATAATAGCTTGGCGACTCCGCTGGGGACACTAGGTTCTTAAAATGGGGTATAACATCTATTCCTTTTATTTTTGTCTTAGAAAATTCCAACAAGTTCTGCATATCTTTTTATGATATAGGTATGGAGTATTCGATCTGTTTGTCCACCTATTTGAGCCTTTTACGTGCTCTTATTTGAATATGCATACTTTTATTCAGGAGATTGTCAACTATTGAATCTGCCTATCCTTTTGTCTCCTTTTCTTTCTTTTACATGTACTCTTGGGAGCACATTCGGAGTTTGAGAAAGGCTCGACCTTTGTCCAAATTAGAGTCGTGCTCATCATTGCATCTCCTCTATTCGTGTTTGGCAATATATTCCCAGCTCGCCTTGAATTCTTGAAGAAAAAAGAGTCCAGTCTCTTGGAAGATTTAACTTATGGTGAGAAAAAAGTCTCATAATTAGAAATGGTGACAAGTTTGACTAGCCAAGATCAAACTTGTCTTAAAAATGTGATTAACTTAAATTGGGACTGAATTATAATTTTTAAAACTTATAATCTTTTACAAAATACAAAAAAACCCATACACATTATACAAAAACTTCTTCCAACCCACACACATTATACAAAAACTCCTTCCAACCCACTTCCCCCCACGACCCCAACTACTTGTTCATTTTATTTCAAAAAAAAAAAAAAAAAGCAGTTCCCAGTTCGTCTCTGTCTCTCTCCGTTGCTGCTGCAAAAAACCGGCGACCGGCGACCACCATTGTTGCTGCTCGTTCCTCTCTCTCCATTGCTGCTGCTGCTGCTCATTTCTCTCTCTCTCCATTGTTGTTGCTTCTCTATTCATTCTCAGGTAAACTTTTTTTTTTTTCACTTGGTTCATAAGTTAGGGTTTTAAAATTAGAGTGTGAAAATGATAATTTTGGTTAGAGAAGATGAAGAAGAGCATGGGTTTTTCTTGAATGTTGTTTGTTTTGTTGTAGTTTCGTGTATTTGTTGCACTTGTTGGGGTTTGTGAGTTTGTAAATAGTGGTTGTGGTTGTGAAATTATGGTTTTTGGTGCTGTTTTTGTTCTTCTTCTCCTTGTTGTTTCGAAAAAAAGGCTTGCAATTTTATTGATGTTTTCCAACAATTGAGGTGACCTGTTGCAGCAAATTCAACACTTGTTTGACAGTTGCAAACATTTGCTGAGGTTGCATGGTTTGGTGTATTTTATTTTAGTTGTGAGTAAGATTTGTGATGTTTGTGTGTTTGTAGTGAAATATAGATGTTTTGTAGTTAAATTTAGATGTTTTTCCTGTTGTTGTTGCTGTATGTTGCGGCAAATTCAAAGACTTGTTTGATTTATTGCAAACATCTCAACAGGTTGCGTGGTTAAAAAAAACCCTATTTGGTGTATTTTGTTTTAAGTTGTGAGTGAGATTTGTGATGGTTGTGTGTTTGTAGTGAAACATAGATGTTTTGTAGTTAAATTTAGATGTTTTTGCTGCTGTTTTTGCTGTCATGCTATGGTTTAGGAAAAGTTTTGATTTTATCCAACAGCTGCTGGATAAAATCAAAACAATTGTTGAGGTTTTTGCAGCAACTGAAGCAGTTGTTGTAGCATATTAACAAGCTGTTGTAAAAAATCAAAACAGTTGCTAAGCTGTTGCTACTGTTTTTCTATTTCCAACAGATTAAGATTCTGCTGCAACAAGTAATAAGTTGTTGCAACAGCTTCGTATTTTGTTGCAACATATTCTTAATCTGTTGCAACAACTGATTACTTGTTGCAACATATTCCTTTTTTCTTTTTACTTTGAATGTTGCACTAACCAATTAAAACTGTTTTTCTATCTCCTGTGTGTGGATAAAATGGCTTCAGTTAAAAGAAAATGAGAGAAACCAACTGAGGGAGAAAGTAGTAAAAGACCTAAGGTGCAAAAACCATTAGATAAACTTGTGACTGCTATTTGTCAATCAACAAATGAGAATTTCTTTAGGGCTAACTGTTTTGGGCTCTATGTAGATTTTCCTGAAGATATCGGTGCTCGATTTCAAATGACAATGGTTTCTGAGCTTTTGAAGCGTAGGATTATTTGTGATGGAAATGATGAGATTTGGATCAATTACTGTGGCATGCCGGTTTGCTTTGGCATGAAGGAGGTTGTCATAGTTACCAGATTGAGATGTTATCCTTGTGAGCCTCTTCCTACTGTTGTATTAACCAAGCCAGCCCGGACTCCCAAGGCAGCCAAGAAAGCAAAGGGTTCCAAAGCTAAGAATGATGTCTCTTTGGTAAACTTAGTGGGAAAGAGCTACATTCAAAAGAAATTGTTGCAAGATTTGGAGTCCAAAACTTTCTCAAAAAAGCACAAGGAGGCACTGTGCTTAGTTTGGGTTTGTGCACAGTGTTCTTTGGGCAAGAGACGTAAACTACAACATACCACTTGGATTGATTAAACTTGCTGAGGACTATGATGCCTTCAACAATTATGCCTGGGGTTTTAAAAGTTTTAGCTTGACTGTTGAATATTTGATGAAGGATTTGAAGCCAACAGGGAAGACAAAAAACCTATATGGCTTCCCCTGGGCTTTCATGGTAAATTTTCTTCAATGTTTTATCCTTTTTTTTTTTTTGGTATTTTAATCACTATTTTGATTTTTGATGGCATCTTTTTTTCTAGACTTGGGCATTTGAAGCCATTCCTCACCTCAGGCATCAAGTCAAGGAATACTCCGAAGAAGTTACCTATCCAAGAATTCTTAGATGGCTCACTGCCAGGAACAACACAAAATTGAGTGTTGACCTTTTCAACCCCCCTAAGGAAGCTGTAAGCATTAGAACACAACAGATGACTAGTTGTTGCAACAGCTTTTATAATCTGCTGCAACAACACATGCTGATGTTAGTGCCGATACCTCTAAGGTGCCCTCATGTGCTTGTGAGTGCACCACTTGCAAAGACAAAATGGATATTTTGATTAGAAAGGTGGAGGAATTGGTGCAGGCCCAAGAAGCCACAAGCACTTCTATCCAGAGGTTGATATCCAAGAGGGGTATCAATCCATCAAAGAATCTTTCCTCACCTTATACTCCTGTTCATGTTCGGAGGAGGGGCAAAGCAATTGCCAAGGCACTTGCATCAGTTAGATCAAGAAAATCTGTTGCTACTCCCAGTAAGTCAATTGAGACTCCTCTTCTTGATGTTGGGCCAAAAGTGCTAAAGAAGGTAGACATTTTCAAGCCTGTACATGCCCAAAGAAAAAAAAAAGGTTGAGACTGCAATCAAGTCCAAAAAAAGTGGGAAAACCATGTACTCGATGCATGGATTTGGAGCAGCAGACTTCAAGGCTTTGACAAATATGGAAATTTGGTGGGAGGATTGGGTATGTTTCAACACTTGTATATATCTATCCAATTCAGTATGTTGTTGCAACAAGTAGATAATCTATTGCAACAAGTAGATAATTTATTTGTTGCAACAAGTTAACTAGCTGTTGCAACAAATAGATAATCTGTTGAATCTGTTGCAGCAAGTAACTAACTGCTTTACCGCTTTTACTTAAGTATGTAGATGAAGTCCTTCTTCTAATACGTGTGAGGCAAATCAATTTCCCTGAGTACTATGATTCCACTGACATAATCCTGGACCTCAACTTTTACAACAACATGTCCAAGAGGTACGCACAATTGACAAAAGAGAGTACAGTTCCGAATGCCGTGCCTCTGAAGGTTAGACTTGCTGAATTCAAGTGGGATGATGATATAGTCGATTATTGTAGGGGTGTTAGACCCTACCCGGGTGGCTACTCGTGTGTTACATCCCGTATTTTCATACGTCGAAAAGCGTGCGAGTTAAATGACACTACTAACGGACACGGGGTTATCCCCCAAGTGTATAGGTGGTTAAAGTGATAGTACACATGTATCGTAAGGATTTGAAGTTAAAACAATCGAAGAAAATAAGTTTTGTCGAGTTTCAATATTTTATTTGAGTGAAATACGGTCCAAGTTATAATATCCCGTATTTTTGGACTAGAAAAATTTAGCCGTCTAACATGAGCAAATTTACCCGAGCCCGGAGAATTCGATCATATTCAAGGATGAAAATCGAGAGGCTCGGTGTACAAAGAGTTTGAGGTCCCGAAATAATTTGGGACTTAACAAGTGTGACCACGGTGATTGAGAATAATATTTTGTGTGTACCAAAAGGGGTTATGGACTAGAATTCTACCACATGAGCTTGATAATGAGTACATGAAGTGTGTTTAAAATGATTATTATTTAATTGAATTGAGATCAAGAAATTAATTATGGGAGTATTTGATTAAATGTTGAAATAAGGTTTGAGGGTAAAAGGGTAATCATGGTATTAGAGGATAATGGGATAAGTATAATGTTAATATATCTATGTTTCCACGTGTTTCTTTGGTGCTAAAACTGCCAATGCAGCAGATGACTATGCAAATATATGAAGAGGTGGTGACACCTTTAGATTCAAGGACCTCATAAAAGTCATCAAGTGAGTGGACCCCACGGTCCAAAAAGAAAAAGGATGTACTTGAGCTCTTATTTTCTTTCACCTACAGTAGACTAATTCCATTAACTATGGTGTAGTAGTCAATTCTTATACAGCAACGTTGGAGACCTCTCAATTTGAATTAAGTGCTTTGATTTTTTAAGCAACTTGAGCAGCAACATTTTACTACAAGAGAGACCATATACATAAGTGTATATATATATATATTTTTCTCATCTGAATTGAAGAATTCTCTTACGAGGATGGGGCAGCAACATTATTTCATTTTGTGACGGGTGTTGCTCACCGCTTCGATCTCGTTGTTTTGTTTTGTCGTGTTGTTGGATCCGGGCTTTCTTGAGAAGTGAAGCAGCGGAAGAAGATTATTTCTTGGCACATGAGGTAAGAATCCTCTCTTCTAGACATATTTGAGTTATCCAAGTCGTATCTACGTTGCTAGATGAAAGAATTACGAAAACTATATCGGAAATCGGATAAATTGTTATTGTTATCATTGGGCTGTTTTGGAAGTGATTTAAGAATGGATTTAATTCTAATTTGATACGAAAATATTGGCATTGTTGTTGTTGGTATTTTGATTGATGTTTTGGCTAAATTGGAATCTCGAGGATTATTAAGTTTTCAGGGGAAATGCTGCCCGAATTTTGTTAAGTAACGTGCTAGCTCAGGCTTTGGATTTTGAGCGCGCTATAGTTAATACTTGATATCAATAATGTTGTTGTAGATCGGGGAAGCCCGGATCCGATTCCGTGGTTAGCTTGGAGCGGATAAGGTATGTAAAGCCTATCCCTTCTTTCTTTTTGGCATGTCCTACGCAAGTAATGTACGATATGAGCTAGTAATTCTATTCACAAGTTCCCGAGCATGATTTATGATTCTTATTCACTTTTTCGATGTTAGGACTCTTAGAGTAGCCGAGCCACCTTCTAGTCTTTTATATGATGGATGGTAAATGATACATAAAAGTTCCTATTCTTGAAAGGCTCTATAATGACTAATGTCCTTAACTTCTATAAGTTGTCTCGTATTAATTTAATACATGTCTATGATCCCCGAGACTTTTACTTAATATAGTTCATAAACTATATTTAGAGAGAATTTTAAAATGACTATGCTTTGATAGATTTGTTGGGTTTTTATCTCCAGTCCGGGGGATTTAAGAAAATTT
>NC_081342.1:12568046-12589959 GCF_029784015.1 Lycium ferocissimum | reverse complement strand
ATCTCTGGCTGTTAGTATAATCTCTCCTTTTCAGCCATGCTCTGTGACCGAATAGCTAATTGATTAGCGTAGAGATGGATATTCCTCTTTCTGCTTTATTTATTTTTTGTCTTTTCAATGCTTCATCTCCGCCTAAATTCAGTCTTGGATAACTTTTGTTTGGTGGGTTAGCGTTGTAAAATTAATTTTGCATCTTATGGAATTGTTATTACAAACTTTTCTACAATTTGTTTGAGAAGCTTGTTCATATAAAGATAAAGATGGATTACAGATGATGTGGATTCCCTTTCTACAATGGAAAGAAGTGATAACCCCCAGAAGCAGGTGTCTTCAAATGTGGGGAGTAGCAGAACCAAAAGGTCCGTCTGATCCAATTTGTTAGCCTTGGATTTCGTTGTAAGATTCCTATGAAACAGGGATTCAGGATATCATACATATGATCGGGGTGGTCTACTCTAGAAAGGGATGCACCATGAAGCAAGCTAAAGAATGCGCCACATGCTTTACACTGGTGGAGGAATATATTCATAATTTTTGGATATCTTGTACAACTTGTTCTCTTTCAATGCATCTATATAGTATTACTTTCTGTTTTTAGTAATATGAAACTACATTCTCAATGTTACACCTTTTTGGTTACATTGAATATGTAGAACACGATGACATCGGGCATATGCCCGTGCTATGTACGGGCACGGACCATCTAGTTTCTAATATAAATTAGAGTAGAGGAGAAGAAATATAAACTGAGTTCTAGCCAAAAAAAAAAAAAAAAAAAAATAGAAATTGAAAAATAAAGACAAAAGTACCAAATATTCATACAGTTTGGTTCTATGCAGTTGAGCAAAATGCACTCAATTCTGAGTTCTTTGTTTTCCCTCCTTTTTGTGTCCATAAATTTAATTTTATCCTGAGAATTGCAATAATCGGGTTCATTGATATTCCTGGTATAGTAGATGCTATCACACATACAATCATATTCAATTTGATGGAATCTTTGATTTTAAAGGGGATCTTCTATAATTTCGCACGTGAGGGGTTTTTGTTTCTTGGTTTCGTCCAATCATTAATAACTTGATTATTTTTAGATAATAGTAAATAGAAACAATGCTTGTAAGGAGTCCTATTAAAACCAAGAAATATAGGCCTGCCTGCCATCCACACCAGAATAAATAGAGTTTTCCGAAAAAACCTGCTTAAAAAAAGGATTACGTTCTTCTTTAACATGCCCTTAACGATGACAAATTTGTTTCTAATTAGCAACACTGTTAAAAGGTACTTAAAAGAATGTATTAATCAAAAAGCCCCAGTCATTATATTGCCTTCAGAAAAAACCAAAAAACAATAATAAATAAATACAAAAACAATTATCCAGCTAAATGAAAAGTTTGCATAACAAAAAGAACTTGAAATCTAAAGGACAATCACATAAATAAAAGGATTAGAAGGAAAAGGTATAAAATTGACACGGGGCAGCATGCAAGTGAAACCCAAATAGTTTGGGCTTTACAAAACCTATGTTTTCAAATGGGCCACTAGTTCGTTTTAAAACATTTTTCATTTTTTTTGCGCAGACGGTCCTTCAAAGGAACTGGTCTTTAATTTTTGGCCCTCAAACTGTCTGGTCTTTAATTTTTTCCGTTTGCCTAAAAATCCATGGGTTCCGCGTTCGAACTCCAGCTCAAAAAAAAAAAAAAAAAACGCAAGGCAGAGTTTTGAATTCAAACTCTACCGAACCTTAACTTTTGCTCGAATAAGCCTAATTTTGGGCAAAAGTTAGGCCTTAAAGCCTAATCTTGGGTAAAAATTTGCCTTAAGGCCTAATTTTTACTCGAATATGCCTAGTTTTGCTACAAATCTCTGCGTTGCGATTTTTTTTGTATTGAGCCTGGGTTTGAACCCAGAATCTCAAGATATTAGGCGAAGGATAAGAATTAAAGACCAACAATTTAACAGGCAAAAATTTAAGACTAGTGCCTTTGAAGGGAAATTATGCAAATGAACCAACATTTTTTTGTGCGGATTATCATTCAAATGCAGTGGTCTTTAATTTTTGTCCCTCAAATTGCGGGTCTTTAATTTTAGTCCTTTGCTTAAAAAAGTAACCGAAAATATCCTCAGGTTCTAGGTTCGAACCCCCGACTCATTCAAAAAAAATTCGTAAGGCAAGACTTTCGCTAAACCTCTGCCTTAAGGCCTAATATTTGCCCAAAATTAGGCCTATTCAAGCAAAAGTTAGGCCTTAAGGCAAAGATTTTCCTTAAGGCCTAATTTTGAGCAAAAGTTTGCCTTAAGGTAAACCTCTACCTTAAGGACTAACTTTTGCCCGAAAAGGCCTAATTTTGGGCAAAAGTTTGTTAGATCTTAAGGCAAAGGTTTGTCTTAAGGCAAACTTTTGTCCGAATAGGCCTAATTTTACTACGAAACTCTATCCTGCGATTTTTTTTTTTACTGAGCCGGGATTCGAACCCAGAACCTCGGGGTATTAAGCGAAGGATAAAAATTAAAAACCACCCCCGAATAAGGGTAATCGTGCAAATTGCCCATTTTAAAATGGAAATTTGACATATATATAGAGGCCCCTTAGCCAACAATTGGTTATGGCATTTACTTTTTTTTTTTTTTTTTTTTTTTTTTTTGTGGGTTGACCTTCATTTGGGGTGGTCTTTAAGTTTTGCCCTTCAAATTGATGGTCTTTAAGGTTTGCTCTTCGCTAGGGACCCCATGGTCACGGGTTCGAACCCCCACTTAGTGAAAATTTAATTTATTTTTTGCAAGACAGAACATGCAAATTTTGCCCATTTCTCGCAAATTTCGCCTATTTTCGCAAATTTCGCCTTTAAGCGTAAATAAATTCTACCTGCAATCTCTCGCCTTTTGGCGAATTCTGCGGGACAAAATTTGAAAATTCTGCCTAAGGCAGAGTTATAACTCTGCTTTTTTTATGAACTTATGCCTTGCGAATATTTTTTTAATTTTCGCCTGAGTGGGAGTTTGAACCCGTGATCAAACGGTCCGTAGCGAAGGGCAAACTTTAAAGACCACCATTTTGAAAGGCAAAACTTAAAGACCACCCCGTAATAAGGGCATTCCTGCTAATTGCCCGGGCATTTATAAGCACCTCTCCAATGGTCCACAACATGATCACATCACCGGTCTCTTAATTCTCTCCAAAACTAGTCACAATTAGCAAACCAAATTTACAATCACAAAATCGTCTGGTTGTAAAAATTGGGTTTTCTCGCATATACTTTAGCGACTCACTTTTTGTAATTACAATTTCTGCTAAAAAACAATTCAAAGTTTGTTCTTTTTATAGGGGATTAAGTTATTCTACAAAACATGATTTTATTTAGTAGGCGATTGGCCATAAGAATTATGCACTTTATTCCGACTTTTTTTTTCTTTCACTTTTTTCACTTTTCAGTATTTGGCCATAAGAATTCCGAATACAACTTGAAGTTGTATTCCGGAATACCAAAAAGTCAAAAAACTTATTTTTTTCAAAAATTTTCACTTTTTTCACTTTTTTACAACTACATTTCACCAAAAACTACAATTTCAAAAATTATGGCCAAACACAACTCCAACTCCAACTCCAAAATTCCAAAAAAAGTGAATTTTTTTTTTTTGTTTCTATGGACAAACGGGGCCTTATATTTGGTGAAGAGATCATTATAGGGAGTTTTCAGAGCCCTGTCAGATGGTGCAAAAGAAGACAAGAACTTCCAGTTAAAGACACCCACCATATATATATAACAAGGCATCCATTAATATTCTAGCTGGTCTATGGAGAATTGAATCATGAATGCAATGAACTACCGGCAGAGGATAACGTGCATTATTTTCCTTGTTAAATTTGTCTCTAATATATGTAACCTAAAAATCGATGTTTCATGTAATGCAAAGCCACACTGCATCAATAAACGTAGCTGTTGCAAAATCTGAATAAAGAAAGGGATTTTTATTTACCACTGGTGTAAAAATACTCAAGTGATAAAGCACTAGTCAACAGATTCGCGCTACGCCCGATCAAATATTTTCTTTTTAAAATTTAGTAATTAATCATTATAATATTAAAGTAAAGAAGAAAGTATATAATTTTAAGTCATACAACAATATCAACCATACTCAATGCAAGTAAGTCGGAAGAAGAAGTTAAAATTCAAATATCTGCGAAAAGAAATTGAATATATATGCAAAAAGTAACCACCTCGATGAACAGCCCTTTTAATATGAAAGGCTTATCATACAGTGATTATAATCAGGGAGTAAATATTATTCATAATCAGAGACTCTTTACATTCTTAATTAAATATTGTTCACCATAATATGACATTATGACATTAGTTATTACAAGTAATAATATTCATGAGTAATGGAGAAGAGAAATGAGGGAAAAGCAAAATATTTGAAAAAAAAAATAGATTTTTTTAGAGAGATGTTACGTGATCACTGCATGTTTCGTGATCTTAAGACGAATCAAGTTATTGGCAAAGGATATGTATATGATGATCTCTACATCCTTGATGGATGAGAGTCTCAATCTGTTGTCTGCTCTAATTGTGTTGTGTCTCCATTTGAATCACATTGTTGGTTCGGACATCCTTCTCTTCTTGAAGCCTTGCCTCAAGATATCCCGCCTGGTTAGTACAGAATTAGACTTACTTTATTTTTACTGTTTGCTGTACTTATATTCATTGATGCTTAATTGACTATAACTGAACTTATTTCCACTGAATTATAGTTGAATTTATTTCTAGGTTGAAGCCTAACTAATTCATTTTGTTTTACTGTAAATTTTTTAATTGAATCGTGGTAACTCTGTATCATCCAATGCACGTTTTGGGAACAGATTAACGCCCACGTAAATAGATAACTGTTGCCCAATCAAGAAAAAAGTAAAAACAAATAAACATATTTGCTCTATAGTGTGTATGTTTCTGACCCACTTTTTGTAAACTACCATCAACACCTACCCCCAGAATCTCCATATATCTCCCCACTCTTAGCATTATCTGTTTCTGCTGCTGCCATCTTTTCTACTACATTGTATCGTCATGTACTTTGATATTTCATTGTTACTTTGATGTTTCTGTTCGTGTCTTGATTAGTTAAAATAATTTTTGCTGTCAATTACTACTAATTCAAAGATCTCCGTTATACATTTAGCCTGTTGCACGACAAGTTTAAGATGTCTTGATTTCATTTTCTGAAGACTCTGAAGTACTAACTTGGGTGACCTTTTAATATTATATTCACTAGCATATTATCTTTGGGGCAAATGATTTTCGCTGTCGTGAGTGGTAGGAATAGCTGCTAACTTTATAAGAGATCCAAAAGATAGAGACTAACTTATATCACCAAATGGAGGGAGTAGTTCCATTACCATGCCAGACGCTACTAGAAATAAAGGTTTTTTCCACCGTCATTCAGTGAAAAATTTGTACTATAAAACATGATTTTCCCACTTCATTCACATCGAACAATCTCACTGGGAAGATGCATGGTGAGAAACATGTTCCCATTAAAACGGTGGGAAACTTCATAATTTTTCCATGTGAAAACACTACGATTTAGGTTTTCCCCACTGACATTCTGTGGGAAATAGCCACTGAACATTTTTCTGTGAGAAATTCAATGGGAAAATAGTGATTTTTAGTAGTGAGAGGCAGCAACACATTTCTGCTAGAAAGTTTCATTCAATGAACGCTCAAAAGAACTGTGGGCTGCAGTAGGACACGGATGATGTTGATTCATCTTTGGCATTCCTTAAGAAGAGTGGAGGGATATCAATTTTAGGAACGCCTTGGCCTTACACCCCTTCATATCGCAACCTGGATAAATCACATTGCAATAGTTAAGAGGCTACTACTGTTGCAGACCCTAATGTTAGGGTGTGTTAGTCTTCTGATCCTTTAGATGAGCACTTTTTCTTGGACCTAGGAACATGTCTAATTAACCATGAAGCATGAGCAGACTTATAAAATGACATCACAGCAGCAAAGAACGTAAATGAAGCAACTTGGTTATTCAGTTTGTTCTTAATTGGTGTGTTCTTTTGTATTTTTTTTTTTTTTTTTAGCCACATCAGCCATCTATGGTTTAGTCATTACTATTGTTTGCCGTCTGTATATTTAGGCACACTTTCGAACTTTATTGTACTGCAAATTGAATGCAGCCCATGTTTTTGTAATACAAAATTGATTCACAGCTAAAACTTGAATCAACTGAAAAATATGCGACTATTGATAAAGACTTAAGACTTATAAATTGAAACTTTTTAAACTCTGTTTAATACTCTAAGGCCTTATAAATTGATTGAAAATATATGTTTTTTGTCAAGCCGGCAATTCGTTGAAGTATTGAATAAACACCAATAGAAGTCACTGCTATCTTAAGAATCGACGTCACTCAAAACGGCCCAATTTCTCAACCTCGCAATGGCTTTAACTGTTGGCAAGCGCATTATTATTTATTCAATTTGGCAACAGGAACATCAAATGGTCGCATTAACCATGGTTGAAATGTAGTAATCTCCATCACCGACAAAAAATTGAAGTATAGCCACTCCATTTATCTGCAAAGATTGTGAATTTAATTGGTTCTTGAATTCATTTTGGAATCAATGGTGTGCTCTGCTTCTGTAGTAGTAGTGCGAAAATGGTATATGCTGCATTGAGGTTTCTTCAAATTTCTATCAGTATTTGGACAGATGAGCTTAACGATATGAGACGCTAAGATCATTTGAGAATTAACTGTACTTCGGAGAAGAAAAGAAAAGTTATGTGGCTTAATAATTCGCTGTTCCTAAACGTTATGCTACTTATTTTCCAATGTTAAGTACTGTGCTATCTAATAAAAGGGATATACGGAGTTGATGAAAGGAGATACGACATCAACAAAGATTGTTGCTTAGCATGTCTGTTTTGCAAATTCGTGAGCATTAATGATGGATTGTTTTGTTGATGGTCACTATTATTCATATTCATTAGCGCACAGGGAGAAGAATTATGTTGACCATTTGTGGCAAAAACAACTGTGTTGATTTTCCTGGACAGCAAGTACAATTAATAATACCTTCAACTTTTTACTTCGATTCATCAAAAAACAAAGACAAGATTATTTTAAGCTGTTAGCATTTACACAAACCGAAAAAGGGGAACACGTTAACAATGTACTTCTTTCGTCAGTTGGTCTATGTCAGAATAAGTTTTGACTTGAATTTATGCTGCTATATAAAGTACTTCCATATATTAGAATTGTTACGATAATTTTAATGTACCAAAGTATTGTTTAAGAGGAAGTGTTGTTAGGTTCTCACCGAGTGATTACTTCTCATCACCGTGCCGCGCATCGCGCGGGTACTTATACTAGTTATAATATTAAAATAAAGAAGAAAGTATATAATTTTAAGTCATACAACAATATCAACTATACTCAATGCAAGTAAGTCGGAAGAAGAAGTTAAAATTCAAATATCTGCGAAAAGAAATTGAATATATATGCAAAAAGTAACCACCTCGATGAACAGCCCTTTTAATATGAAAGGCTTATCATACAGTGATTATAATCAGGAGTAAATATTATTCATAATCAGAGACTCTTTACATTCTTAATTAAATATTGTTCACCATAATATGACATTATGACATTAGTTATTACAAGTAATAATATTCATGAGTAATGGAGAAGAGAAATGAGGGAAAAGCAAAATATTTGGAAAAAAAAAATAGATTTTTTTAGAGAGATGTTACGTGATCACTGCATGTTTCGTGATCTTAAGACGAATCAAGTTATTGGCAAAGGATATGTATATGATGATCTCTACATCCTTGATGGATGAGAGTCTCAATCTGTTGTCTGCTCTAATTGTGTTGTGTCTCCATTTGAATCACATTGTTGGTTCGGACATCCTTCTCTACCTTTGTTAAAGAAGCTCTACCGTCAGTTTCAAAATATTTCTTCATCGGAATGTGAGTCATGTCGATTTGGAAAATATCGTCATATCTCATTAAGCCAAAGGGTTAATAAGCGAGCTGAGTCGGCTTTTGAGTTAATTCATTATGATGTTTGGGGACTATGTGTTACACCTCGCATTTTTGTACATTTGAATATCCCGAGTTAATGACGAGAAGTTAAGGACAAGACTATGTTCTAAAATTATTTTAATGCATTAGTAGTTTATGAGCATTATTTATGGACGTTGGTAGTATGGAAATAATGAGAAAGGTTAAGGGTAAAAAAGGAAACTTCGTAAAATGGTCCATGGAAATAATGTGGGAGCCTAGGGGCAAATTATAAATAATAAAAGAGTGCATGGACCAAAGCTTGCTTAAGAAGACTTTTAGTCTTCTTTGACTATTTCTAGAAATTCAAGAAAAAAAAGAAGAATTCTCTAGAAAAGGAAAGAAGAAAGAAAATGGAGGGAAAGGCATGTGCTCCTCACATGCTTATAGCCCTATATATATATGACTTATTAGTCATAATTTTCATGAAAACTCTAGAGAATTTGGAGAGAAAGAAAACAAAAGAAAGATGAAAAAAGAGAGAGAGAGGGGTTCGGCCAAGGGGCTGGCCGAATGTACCCTTTGAAGGTGATCATGGAAAATTTTTCTCTTCATGTTTTCCTACTAATTAGAAGGTCCTTTACGACGTGGAGGAGTTGTTGGAAGAAGAAAACTACCCGTTCTTGCAAAAGAAGTTCCTAGCCGAGTGGGAGTTGAAGGAAAAGGTAAGGTGCAATCTTGTTTTTCATATGTTATGCATGGTTGTGGACGTGTGATAATGTGTTGAGATGAATGAAATTCATGAAATATATATGTGGGGTAGTGGCCGAATAGAAGTAGTGTTGAGAAGGTGTGATGAATTGATTTTATTTTGGTAGTTTGATTGTTGTGTTGTGAAATCCATAATGTAAAATGAATGAAAAACCATGAATATAATATGTTGGAATGGTAGTTGTATGGAGTAGTGTTGGCCGTGTATATGGGTTGTGTTGTGTGAGAGGATTGAATTAATTTTATGTAGTATGTTGGTTGTTGTAATGTATAGAAAAGATGGAAAATTCACGAAGATATGTATGTTGATGTTGTGGCCGAATGATGGAGGGTTGACACATTATTGTGAATTGATTCTAGTTAATATTTTAGTTGTCGTTATTATGAATTCCATAATGTCAAATGAATATGAAAATGTTGATTGAGTTGTTGGGAGATTGTGTGAATGGAATGATAAAGTGTTGCTAGAATAATCATTGGTATTGTTGTTGGTTTGGCCGGTTGTATTCCCGGATTGTTGTTGATTAAAATTGGCCAAGTCGAACTTGGTGGGATGGTGTATTTACGGGGAAGTGCTTTGCCGAAATTTCGATAGCCAAGTGTCGTTTTAAGAATCTAATTCTAAATGCACTAATCAAGGTTTGGTAAACATGACCAAATTGTAGATTTTGGCGGATTTGCAACTTGGATTTGGAGTAGCAGAAGGAGCAGAAAGAGGTATGTAAGACTTCACTTTCCTTCTTTGGCATGTCTTAGACACGATAGGCTTGAATATGTGCCTCGGGGACGATTCCTTTCCTAGAAATCCGAGATTGAAATCAGTTACTATTCATTCAGTAGAATTGAAGCAAATGTTCACGAAAAGTGGAAAGAAGTGCCTAAATATCTAGAACTCGCACAAGTAGGACCCGACTACCCTAAAACTCTCATGAGTAATGTCATGAAATGTACTATGCGTAAATTGTGTACGCCGCCTCATTTGACCGAGGTAGGCCCACTTGTTCCCGAATTCCTTTTATTGTCCCATTAGGCTTGATTCCGTACTATAGCTGATGGAAGTTCATGGTTATCATTCCGACTACCAAACAATAGTCAAGTGTTGACTAAACCCTTGACCCCAAGGTATGATTTTCCTTCCTAAAAGTTTACAAGTGTTTCCCAAAATATCCCTTTTTCTTCAAAAACCAAGTTTTACAATGTTGAAAGTCTTAATGACATAAACGACGACTACGGTTCTTTGATGATAATGATGAGGCCAGATATGAGAAGAAGTATATGATGAATATGTCGAGAATATGTCCTTACTAAGAGTATGACGATATGAAATGTTAAGTTATTTTTGAATAATGACTACTTTCAAAGATTTTAAGGTAAACGAAATGATGCCTTATGCTCCGTCCTATGATTTCTCATGATGTCACTCTCCATTGATAGTCTCGCCTATTACTAGTTCTTTCGGGGTGAGATAAAGCGCCCATGATTATTTCATAATACAATCGGAGGTTTCCGACCTTATGTCACTCCGATAGTTACATGATTTTCCTTGGCTCTCATGCATGCTTTGCTATGACATGATATATGTATAAGTATATGTATATGTATATGTATATGGGGAAGATGGGGAAAAAGGGCCGGGCGCTATATAGACGCACGGCCCACCGATCGGTTGAGAACGATATGATACCGTCCCGGACGCGGGATGCCCGGACGCGGGATACGTGGTTAAATGGATCGGAGCGACGCCTCGCAATAAGACATGTTCTATTTTCTATATATATGAAATAAAAGTGTTTTCAAAGAAAGTGAAGTACAATGTATATGGATCGGGCTGCACGTTCCGCAAAGAATGTATGTGGATCGGGCTGCACGTTCCGCAGCATTAAGCATGCATGGCATCCGCCCCCGGGGCACTCATATGCACAGGGATACTGACTTACATGATATGATTCCTATGTACGAGGTTACGTCTTCACACATGATATGCCCTATATGTACGACTTACTCCCTCATACGTGATATGTCTCATATGTACAGGACATGCTCTACATTTCCATACTGTTGTTGCACATGACTATGTCTCTTCCTATGTTACCATCCATGTTTTACATACTCAGTACAATGCTCGTACTGACCCCTCTTCTTCGGGGGCTGCGTTTCATGCCGCGCAGGTACTCCCAGATGGATAGCAGCCAGGATAGAAGATGTTTCAGCAAAGTTGGCAAGCTCCATTTGCTCCGGAGTGTCGCCGAGTCGATGCTACGCTATGATGTTCGATTCGAAGTTAGAGACTTTGCAGACAGAGTCATGAGTTTAGTATGTCAGTCCTGATAGCGGCTTTATCAGCCAACGCGTCTTGTTGTATTATGTTTAAAAAAAAAAAAAATCTGGAGTTTTAACTACGACTTCTATTACTTGTCGACGTACAAATTTTTTAAAGAGTTTTGATATGTAATAAGAGTTAGCGGGTTCGCTCGGCTCCAAACGTGGGGTCGGGTGCCCATCACACCCTAGTAAAGTCGGGGTGTGACACTATGTCCTGTCGACTCTAAAACTGGACATAAGTATTTTGTCATTTTTGTGGATGAATTGGATTTATTTTATGAAAAGTTGCTCAGAAGTGTTTACTCACTTTTGTGCTTCGTGATGAATTCAAAACTCAATTCAATGCTTCGGTACACATTCTAAGGAGTTACAACGCTAAAGAATATATGTTAGAAGTATTTCAGTCGTATATGAGACAACACAATATTCTCCATCAGTCTTCATGTGTTGATACACCTTCTCAAAATGGAGTTGCTGAGAGGAAGAATAGACATCTACTTGAGACAACTCAAGCACTTTTGTTTCAAATGAAGGTTCCTAAACAGTTTTTGGCAAATGCGGTCTCTACAGCTTATTTTCTAATTAATCGCATATCATCTATTGTGCTTGCTGGTAATGTGCCTTACAATGTTCTTTTTTCAAATAAGTCACTATTTCTGGTGGTCCCTGAGGAGTTTGAAAGCATGTGTTATGTTCGAGATGTTCGACCATCTGTTACCAAGTCGGCCCCAAGACACTGAAGTGCATTTTTTCGGGGCTATGCTCGTCAGGGGTATCGGTGTTATTCTACTTGATTTTGTACGACCAAATATCTATTCTATAGTATATCAGATTTTCACCTATAAGATAGACCATGTTACGCAATATTTCTAAGCTAAAGTTTGCGGAATAATAAAAAAAGGAAAGTAAGGACACAATATTTTTACTTGGAAACCACCCAGCTCACAAGGGAGAAAAAACCGCGGCCTACACCTCTGCAGGATTTTTTTCAAACTCCATTACAACTGTGAGCCTTTACAAATTCAAGTTACAAACTCTGTAACCTAGGAACTAATCCCAAAATCCTATCTCACTAATCTCCTTAGACTAATGAGCCCACTTCAAGTTGCCGATAACTTGAAGCTGAATTTGACAATCATCTATACCTAACATAATTGCTTCTAAGAAATCTGATAAAGGTACAACTCAATAAACAATCTTAATACACGATTTTATACTTGAAGACTGTAAAACATAACTCTATGAAATAGGTTCTTTAATCTTGTTCTTTGTATCAGGTCGCACTACAGTAATCAGAAGTCTGAATTATTGCATTCACTGTATTAGTTCAGTTTATGATTTTCTCTTTATTTGAGTGCGTGAGATTCTTCATGAGAGGACTTGAATATTTATAGCTTTGATGTGCATCATGCAGTGGAACACAAACCCTACACGATGAGGCCCATTATAAGAGTTAGGGTTTGAGTTGACTTAGGTTTCTTCCATTCACGTGACTTCAATATTTCATTTGGATTCTGAAGCTCATCTTGATAATTATGACAATAAATCCTTGTACCTTGACGGCTAAGTCCTTATCCCACAGAATCATTTTACTTCAGGAGTTCTACTCACAGTAGGACTCTGAGCTGGAACATGTTCATAGATCTTATCCAAGCACCTGGTCCATTCAACCTCATCTCGCATCAGTGTTTGAGATAGAACATGTCCATAGACCTAGTTTATTCACCTTATTCATTCATTTTGTCAATCATCAAAACATACACGTGCTAATGCCAACAAATCTCCCCTTTTTTATGATGACAAACTCATATCCCTAGAAATGAACACTAATACTAAGATTGAACCAGATTAGCATAGTTGGGTTATAAACATTACACAGTGTAATCTTCCCCCTTTTGGAATCATTAAAAGGCTGCTTCAAATTAGTTAAGGATCAAATGAACTTGTGCAATATAGAACTGATGGCCACTGGGGCTATCACATATACACATAATAGAAACATTAGCCCAATTTATATCTTCTTGAATATTTTAGTCACCCAAAAATAGCACAAAAATATAAGACCGGATAGTTTCCTTATCATCAAAAGGTGGAACCAACCCATAGTCATTTAAACAAACATACAGACCACAATAAAACAAGGACTAGGATTCAAAATAGGTCTCAGGAACCAATCAAAGGAGGATAGATAAAAGGAACTATGAGGAGGGCTTGGAGGTCCAAAAAAGGGATCTTTGGTGAGAGCTTGACCAAATCCTAAAAAGTCTTATGTTTTCTACTTTCTTCTTGTCCGATGCAGTCTTCAAACTTAGAATCAGATCATTAAGATTTTCTTGCTTACGATCATACTTGGCATGCAACATATCTATATCATACTGATGTTTATCCTTCAAAACAAAGAATGTCAGACTCCTTGGCTCCAAGTTGATCACTTAAGATTTGTATCTCAACATCAGGATCCCCAACAGGAACTTGCTGATCAACCTGTTCCAAGGTCTTAATGACATCCTTTGTAGTCAATATTGCCAGACTTTAACTTGCACTTGAAAGTGGTCAAAGATGTCAGCCAACCAAAACTCGTAGGCCAATCCATGACCTTTATTCTCCTGTATAGTTATCCTGTAAATGTGCATCATTAGACTAGGCAAATTTATTTAGACACTAGTGTCGAGAAGTTCCATCAGAGCCATGTCCAAGAAACTTCCCTCAGCCCTCCCCTCCTTCATGGGTACAACCATACGATGCATCACTTCAAAATATAGTTGGTATAGCCTAGACATCTCTCTCTTCAGTACCCTCTTATACTGCCTAGTCGCTGGGTTGTTTAAGAATTTTCTTGTGATTTCCAAGGAACTTCCATCCCTTCGATTGATGGCCATTCATTCTTCATAGATTTTTCCCAACCCACAGAGGGCACATGCATAATTTCACCCAAAATTTGAGTATACAAGATTATTTCAACTCCCAGCACAGGGCTAGTGAGTTGCTCTCCACTGAAGGTAGCATTAATATAGATTTCAATAACATGTTTCTTGTACAGCTTTCTATTTTCTTCTCTCGGAAAGAACAGGTTACTCCATCCTTGGTACTCAAGCCTCTCCAAAAATGTGGGCATCTCAGGCCCTCCTTGGCCAGTGACTACTTTCCCTCTCAAGCCCAGACTACCTTTTGATCATCAGGACTGTCTTCTTGGCTGGGCCCTTTATATCATCTGACTCGAAGTATTCAATGTCCTTGAAATATTGATCCTCAAACTTAGAGGACTTATCCTTTTCACTCTCAGTAGGCTGATCCACCAGGTTGAATTGAGATTTCCCCTTAGAGGGATTCATCGAAATATCATAACTCTTGCAGAATAGTTAAGCCGATAATGGAAATGTTAGTAAGCCACAAACTCAAGCAACTGAAAGTTTCCCTTGTCTCACTCCAACCTTAAAACTAAATACTCCTTTAAATCAGACACATCACACCTATAAGCCTTCACGAAGCCCTTTCACCAGAAAGTACCCATCAACTCTGGTTACTCCAGCAAAATTATTATTCACTTTATTTAAATTTGAGCTAAATGATATTGTGAATTTCATAAGCAAAATCTTTTTAAAATAGATTAATGTCAATTTGTACTCAATTCATTTTAAAAGAAAAGGAAAAGAAAGGAATTATTAAAAAATTCAAATTATCATTATAGAAATGTAGGTAGATAAGTCTATTCAAATTTGAGATGATCATAATTTTGCATGCTAAATTTTAAAAAGGAGAGCGTAATTTAATTCTTAATATAGATAAAGCCAGAAAACGTCAATAGTTGCTTTAATAAAAGCTCAATAGATTCATAAAATTAATATTTTAGTTGATCATAGCTAAAATTGAAACAATGTTTAATATTAGAACAAAGGAAGATGTATACCAATATTAACAATTAAATGTTCTTAAATAAATAAGATAATAAGTTTTGCAATTAAACTTTTTTAAATTGATCGCGCATCGCCCGGGTACTAATACTAGTATTATGTTAAAAGAAGGATAGTCACGCTTGATATTAAGTCAATTGGAGCATTGAGGACAAGCCACTTGACAATTTTAAAATAAAATCTGAAAATATTTTAGACAAATCTAGTAAGAATTGGGAATTAATTAGATAAGAGATTGGGAAATTAATTAGATATGAGGAAGATTAGGGAATTGATTAGATAGGAGATTGCGTTTGAATGTTAATTTTGGTAAATAAATAAAAAAACGTTTGATGAGGTGAATTCAATTTCATAGCAAATACGAGATATTCTATTTTTGTTAGCGATTATTTTCTCCTTAATTGAGTGAGATTACTGTTGAAATTTTTATCTCTACATAATATATGTTCTCTTAGATTTTTTCCTCTAAGGGAAGGAACCAAAATTATTTGAAATCTCCGAGGAAAAGAAAACTATTAGAGTGATAATGGGAAGTTATCTGTTTTTTGGTGAATAGATATGATAACAGACTTAACATTGTTTACGTCTAGAAATATATAAATACTGTTAGCATATTAATTAGTATATCTATCTTATGTATGTAATTTGTATTTATTTTCTATTTAAATTTTTTAACAAATGTAGATTTTTTTTTTTTTTTTTTGAAATATAAGTTTTAGTGAATCGCTAATTCGTAATGTCTATTTCTGGTGTAAACTAATTTTTTATTTCTATTTTATAGGTATAAATGCTTGAAACTAAACTATTTAAAATCTTGACTATTGAAAACACACTTTATTTCAAATTTCGTAGACTGTGAACTCTCACGATGGTGTTGGCATTAGGTAAATTAGAAAATTGAATTGTGGGCAACACTGAGATTTTTAATATGAATTCAAAAAATTTGCGGTTCAACTTCTCTCATGTTATTATGATGTTTTATTAGTATAATTTCTCAAATTGTTAGCACTATTCAAGATGATCAGAACTTAAAGGCAAGATTGTTACAATATATATCTGTCTGCTCTTTTCTTTCTTTAAAACGATCTGCACATCGCGCGGGTATTAATACTAGTATTTTATTAAAAGGAGGATAGTCAAACTTGATATTCAAGTGGCCTATTGTGGACAAGCCACTTGACACTTTTGAAATAAAATCTGAAAATATTTTAGACAAATCTAATAAGAATTAGGAATTAATTAAATAAGAGATTGTGAAATTAAATAGATAAGATTAAGGAATCAATTAGATAGGACATTGGGTTTGAATGTTATTTTGGTAACTAAATAAAAAAACATTTGATGAGGTGAATTGAATTTCATAGCAAATACGAGATAATCAATTTTTGTTACCAATTATTTTCTTCTTAATTGGCTGAAATTACTGTTGAAATTGAATATCATTGCCTAAATATATATTTTCTACATAATAAATTGTTCCAAATACCTTATTTAGGTTTGCTTTGAATCAGAAGGATAAGATTTGTTCTTTTCATTCAATTATCCAGATTAAGGTTGGGGTGGTGTTGTATTAGCAAAAATGAGTAGAAGATAAGATTTGTTTGAATTTGAGATTAATTTTTTTTTAGTTATAATGAGAAAAATTATATTATGGATAGATCACGTAACTAAACAATTTAATAGAATTAAAAAATAAAAACAAGCCTTGATAATCCGAACTGTATAATGGCACAAATTTAATCATTAAAAAATTCAAAATTAAGTTATTGAAGCCAAGATTTTATTAAAAAAGAAGTCCCCTGTGCTTGGAGAAAACATAACCATCTCAATAATATGTTAACTCAATCCCATTCCAGAATAAGATTTAAACTAGTATTCGTACCCGCGCGATGCGCGGACAATATTAAAAAAATAATTATTTCTAATCATTTCAAATTGAGATATCATATCACAATTTGATATGTTTTGTTTGCGTATAATGAATCATATTGCCTTAAAAAGTTCAACAATTTCCAACACCCCCCCCCCACCTCCCACCCCCGCGGGAACCAAACCTACATGAGAATGAAGACAACAAATTATATAATTATCAGATAACTTTTATGTTTCATATTTTACTTTATTACATTGTTCTTATTTAAATTATTAATATGAATTTGTATTAGCTTATCATTTGGCTAAATTTACTTATCGAGTGTTACCCTTATTAATATAATTTTTCTTACTCATGAATTTTAGTTTTTGAATTTGTATTCTATTGTTTACAACTATTTAATTTTTAAATTTATGAATAATATTTTGTGTATTGTTTAATTATTGTATTGTATTCTGAAAATTAATTTAAAAGATAAATAAACTCATCTATCTCTACCCGCACCCCTCCACTTCCACTCTCGTTGTACATTCTTTTCTATTTTATTTTAATTAATTTTCTCTATTTAACATCTTTACCTAGAATCCATAAGTAGTGCCATGTTTTTTGTATTATTGTTTTTAAGAAAATCACTCATTCATTACTGTAATCGATATAATGGTTTGAATAGATATATAAATCTATACTTGCGCATATAAATGAAAAATAAAATTTAAACAAATAAGCAGATTATGAGAACTATTGTTTGATATAAAAGTTAAGAAATAGAAGCCACCTTGCAACTAATTTAGAGAGAAAATAGGTCAAATATTAAGTGAAATATGAAAACAAATTATTCCTGTAGAGTTTTTATAAGTCACGTCACTCTCCCCGCCCTCTTAAATTCATGTAATTTTTGTGCTCTTTTGTAGTGCTGTTAACATATTTTTCATTCAAGTGCTTAAATAATCAAAGAATATTAATGCGGTGTATGACTATGATATTTCATAGTTTGCCCGTTATTCTATATATTTTTTATCACCTCAATTTTTTTAGCTTAATGTAACATCTCCATCTTATTTCTAGACATTTCGGATGCAACACATCTTAATTTGACATCTACGATTATATATCTACTTCGTCAATAATGCTCCATTTGTGCAATTCTCAACATGCAAAATGCAAATATAAGGGTCAAAGCTCATCCATTTACTTATATTCAAGTTTTAGAAGTTGCTTGTTTACTGTTTCTTTAACATGAATGCACTATAACAAAACAAAAAAAAAAATAATAATCATATATTGGTAAACAATAGAAGCATTATAAAGAGAAATAATAATGGTAAATCTTATCAATTAGCCTTGTAACAATATGTAATATAAACAGATTTGGGGCAATGGATAAAAGCATCATATTCTTCGTATGATTATATTGATACTTCACGTGATCAATATAAGCAAAAGTATAAGGCGAACTTGTTTCATGTCAATACCGGTCCTTCTACATGCATATGCAACTTAAAGTCAAGTGATACATACATTATGAAAAACCAAAAAAAAAAAAAAATTACGAAGACTTTGAGTAAATGATCCCATACAATCCACCGAGAAAGGATGAAGAAAAAATCATATGTAAATATTTAATATCATCAACACTATATTAAAAATTACAAAAGAAAAATAAAGCACAACTACAAAGAGAATTGTACAGGCAGAATGAAGATATTAAAAGAATAATCTCTAAAGAAATTTTATATGGTGCCAAAACTCATTATTGATATTATGTTACGGAAGAAAAAAGAATCAATAGCTAAAAGTAGTTATGGAAGAAAAAAGAATCAACAGCTAAAAGTAACTTTTGATCTTAATTTTTCTTTATTAAAATACCTTGTGTGATCTTCAATTTATAAAATTACATGATAACAAATTCAAATTCAAATTGAAAATTTTGATATGCTTATTTATCTCAACATCCTTATCCACATTAATAGTAGCATATTGTTATCCTTAAAAAGTGCATTCCAATTCAAATTTTAACTTTATATTCCAATTTGATAATTATCTTCACAATGATTGCTAGCAAAACACGTAGATGTGATAAGCAAAATGCAAGCTGGCTGGTCATTTTTATATTATTATACCTTTTTTATAATATAATGGAGATATGTGGATGTAGTTATAAATATTTAACTTTTCAATTTAAATTAAGAAAAAATTATATTTCAATTTGAAGACATTATCTATAGATTCAAAAAGAGTGTCTTTATATATATCGAACAATCAAATTTAAAAAAAATTAATTTACATTGATCTTCCACCTTGCTTATGCAATTGAACATCACCACGGCTCACAACCTCTCCTATAATATCAGTATTTTTTATGATATATATATTTTCAAAAGTTGTATATTTTTTAAAATATTCATATTTTATAAGAAGTAATTATTAATATACCAAAATTATATTAACCGTTCGAGTAGTTTGTACTCATAAATATGTTAGTATTCAATCATGAAACATCAAACGAATTCTTGATGAACCCACAAATAGACTTTGAGAATCAATCTTTAGCATTTAAATTTGTTTTTTCCCATAGATATTTTCTTAACTTTCTAATATTGATTCTTCTCTTCAATAAATAAGAGACTCAATTTAAGTTGGTTGTGTATACCCCATTTTAACCGGAGTCAAAATGATTTACAACATCCCAGTAATTCCAGGGTTAATTACAGTTAAGGAGTCGCCAACTAATTATTTATGGTGAATTAGGACACCTAAAGTTAATTAAAGTAATTGTCTAAAGTTAACTCCATTTACGGTCTACTTAACTTAAAGATTCTAGGTAAGGGCTCAATTAATCTAAAGGGAAGGTATTAAGCACCCTTTAAGACCCATTAACAATGGTTAACCGACCAGACTTAAATTAATTAGCCTATGTGCTGAATATGCTTAAGGGTTGTTTAAAATATATAAATGTCTATTGACTATATTCGAATCATCTTTTTTAAAACAAAACGTTGAAAACAATAGGCAGTGATTAACGTAAAACTTGTAATATTGCATTCACTTTTGGAAATATTTCTAACTGGGCAAGGGATATAAATGTACAACGTCAATAATGTGATTTTAGCTGGTAAGGTATTGTTTAGAAGCTGATTTTTAAAGTTGATAAAAATCTTGAGTATATTAACCAAAAATCAGTAAGACATCCAATGATGATTAAAGCACAAATTTTAAAATCTTTAAAAAATTTGGCGTCATAAAATAGGTAATGAAGTAGCTTACTAAGTCCGAGAAGCACTTAAATGGTTGAAAACAACCTTGTTATTAATCCTATGTTAGTCATGGATCCTAACAGCTAATGAATAATTAAAAGTTTCAAAATCACGACAAATATAACGAAGCAAATCAATGGCACATTCCGCCGAGTTTCGACGGTTTTTGTGCAACTAGAATATAAAGAATATGTAGCGGACAGCTTGCACTAAAACTCAGAATTTCGCCTTGCTCCTCTTTTGTTTCTCTGTTCGGTTGCATTTAGGAGGGAGCGAGGGAAATAAATGGCGAGGAATGGAGAGGTAATGCAGACTCCTTTGCGAGGCATCGTTGAGTTTCAAATGAAACTCTTCGGCTCCGGTGTACATGCGAAACAAAGTAAAAAAAAGAAGAAGGAAAAAGATTAGAATGAGAAGCAGATTTGGATATGGAAAATAAATAGACGAGATAAAACCATTAGAATGTGACCCGCAAATGTCTAACAAGATTCAAAGAGAAACAGGAAATGAAAAAAAAAAAAAAACTTTGGCTTCAATGAAGAAACTAAACTCCAGAGAACTCAAAGTATTTTTTTTTTTTACTTAAATGCTCAAATCATTTTTCTAACTGAACTTAAATATAAAGATCACATCCAGAATATATGAAGGAAAATTCCCGACAAGTATTTAACGCTATATTTCAAATAGAGAAAACACGTTTCTTATTCAGCAAAGTTCAAACATAGGAGAAGCATTTTGACACCTAAAAACGACTACTAAGATGCATACTTATATGAATATTTCAGAACTCATCGAAATTTTAAGTCATGATCTTCCTACAACAGAATACGATGTCGACGGAAAGGAAGGAAGAACAAGGTCGGGTATTACCTCTTTGTGGTGCAGTGAGCGGGAGCTTTCAAAGTCACAGATCTACTTCCCCTTTACGAACAAAATGAAACCTAGATGCTATATGAACAGAAGTAGGAGAATAAAAAGTTGACAGATTTTTTGATAGAGCCCCCCCCCCCCCCACACACAAAAAAACTCGGTCTGCGGCTGGGATTTATGAACGTATTTATAGGTAAAACTGACTAGGGTTTCAATTTTAAGCGGGATTTCAAGGTGAAGTAACTGTTTGAATTAGACCCGTGAACGTATCTCTTGTGCTCAACAAATCAGATCTCTGAAAAGGCGTTCTTGACTTCTTTCCATATGTAGATGTTGACCAAATCTTGTAATAAAGAGGAGAGGAGAGAAATGGTGAAAAGGTGAGAAACTTGCTCTAAATTGGAGGGACAATCTTCTGCCATGGATGGGGAGAGATGTTTTCTTGTCCAAAATGGAAGGAGGCGCCACTTTGGGGGTAGAGGGAAACCTTAACTTTTTTTTTTTTAGGGAAAATAACATAGACTACCAACTTAAGACTCTTTATCACAAAATATAATGATACTTTTCCTTATTTACGGAACGTAACGACAATTTACGAAATATGACGGATTTGGGCTTTAGTACTGTACCACGTTTTGGGCTTTAGTACCGCACCACGATTTTGGGCTTTGGCAGTTCACTTAGCCCAACTGTGAATGCAATTTTCTCTTCCTCTCTCGCAATATTCTCTCTGCTCTTAACCCGCTATCTCATACAAATTTTCTCTCTCTCTCTCTCTCTGTTTTCGCAATGTTGATGTAAATGTGTGTGATTCTCCATTCCATTTCCTCGGCGTTTCGTTCCATTTCACCATTAGTAAAGGTAATCTAGGGTTTACAATTCCTTTAGTTTTGATCATATATT
>NC_081342.1:12508398-12567946 GCF_029784015.1 Lycium ferocissimum | reverse complement strand
GGCCAATTGGGCTGATCTGAAAAGAGTTTTGGTTTTCAAATAGTAGGCTGATTTTGAAGGTAAAATGTGGGCTGCTGGGATCCGAATTTGGGCCATCTCATGGCTATTGTTGGTCTTCTCCATATTCTAATCCAATTCCTCATGCTTCTTTATAGAAATTTATAACTTGGAAAGTACATGTAATAATCACACAATTAGTAATTAATAGTAATAAGGATATAATTCAATGTTACTAATTTACTAATAACAGCAAAACTATAAATATATAGATAATGTAATAACAGAGTAAGAAATATTATCTAACTTAACTTTATGATTAACAAGTAATAAATAGGTAGTAATGTGAGGGTAATATAAAATAGTAATTATAATAAAGTAACGATACTTACAAATAATAGCAGCAATAGTAATAACATAGTAGTGAATAGAAAGTATTTAGATTATCAATAAAATTGAAAGCCCAAGGAAATAAATTGGAATAAAGGAGGGATAAAATTGGGTGTCAACAGGTTGTTGAAATCACTACCCATATAAAACCATCTAAATCTAATTAATGGCACAAATAAATATTAAAGCAAAAATTAGGGTCTCATTTAAGTTGCATATGAGCAAACTAATAGTATGTGTCGATACTAAATATTTTCTATCGATGATAACATTTGTTTTTTAATATTGGTATAATTCAGTAAATTAGAAGATAAAGATTAAAGACAACCAACAGGAAGTTGCTTACTTTATAATTTGTAAAAGGCTTCTTCAACGCTCTTCTCTTCATAAACACCTTGTTAGCGCTTGTTCCTGCATCATTAGGTAATTAGAGATTTAGAGCAAAAAATAAAAGGAAAGGTTAGAGATCCTTATTGCACCCTTTTTCTTTAATTTTACACTTTCATGCTAAGTAGTTGAATTATACAAACACAATTTCTGAATGAAGAAAAAAAGAATGTTTAAAATTATGTGATATACTGTAATATAATTTATTGTGACCGTTACAAATAGTGTGCTACAATTCACGCGCTATATTATAACTTTGCATCAGAAATGGAGCTTTCAAAAGGAAGCAGATTGTAGGCTATTCACAAAACGAACTGAACTAAATCAAATGATAGACAAATATCAACAAAAGAATGAGTTGATTTCTCAGATGGCCACTCAACTAATACTTATTATCTTAATAAGTCACTTTCTTTATTACAAAAAATTGAAATAAAAGAGAAAGGTGACTCTTTGTGATAGTAAGTATTAGTTGAGTAACCATCTGAGAAATCAACACGTAAAAGAATAGAGGATGACGACATGTTAAACTCATTTTTCCAAAAAACATAATGTATAATCACAAAAACAAACATGAATTCGGTGAAATGAGATTTCCACTAAGTCCTCAAAAAGGAAAAGCTATTCAAACTTAATGATGTAATTCCATATTAAATAGTGGACTGAAGAAAGATTAGGTTTATCCATAAAATATTTACTGTTCATTTCAAAATTCAAATTCAAATTCAAATTACAAATAAGTACGATAATGATAAAACATTTAAAAGATAATCATCTTCAATTTAAATTCATAAAAGATATATTTTCCAACTCAAATCTAAATTGCAGATTAGTATGATAAAGAATTAAGAAAATACATTTATCTTCAATTTTAAAAAGAAGAAAGTTCAAATTTTAAATCAAATTCAAATTGCAGCTAAGTACAACAATAATGATTTACAACTCAAGTTTAGATAGTAGATATCATTAGGCAGGATTTTAGTGGCCCAAGCACTTATTTGTAGGAGAAACTGATCCAATTCGGAGCTGTTGATTTCACATTTGACTATTCAAATTCAAATTGTAAATTTATTAACAACCAAGGAGTGTTGCTGGATTTATCGTAATTTATATACGTAGAACACTTGATATATTTTGACTTAAGATAATATCTTTTTATTTTTATTTTATTTACATTCATCTAATAATAAACCATAATTCTAGAAGTATATATGAATATTAATCAATTTATTCTCAATTGTGCAAATTATGTTGGAGATATTATTTGGACGAATTTAAATCAAATCAAAATACTTCTATATCTGGCCAATATTAGACAATATCTTCATAAGTATTTATTTTCTAGGTAATAATTTTCACCAAAATTTTGATTTAAATAACAGACACTTTAAGTGATATCTAATATACATAAACGAATTGTAGAAATAATTGAAACAGCTCATTCTGTATAGAAATGATTCACATCTCAGACACTAATAACAAATAACAAATTTTACAAGAAGAAATTGGGACAAAAAATGTCCTCACTTGTGCTGCTAATAAAGAGACTCTTTCTTGATTACATGCAAAAGAAATAAATGGACTAAATTGTCACATTTAAAAAGACACAAAACAGCACTTTAAATACCAAAGGTCACATAACTGAAGGCTCTTTTTGCATTCTCCTTTTTCTCCAATTAGTACGTAGTTGCATACAATATATGCTATACTCTACGAACAAAAACCTAGCACAGAGTGAATGATCAGTACTCTTCTTCCACTACTACATTTTAAAATTACTTGTACTAAATTCCCAGGTTTTTTGTCACTAATATGATGTGGTAATACCTTTCTCATTAACTTCTAAATCATCAACGAAAATTGAAACCTAAGAGCATGGTGATGGAGGATCACCACCAAAACCAATACGAAAGAGAAAAATAATGCAAATTTTAACATGCAAATCCTTAAGGTATATAAAAGTGATCTAGTCTAGGATATAAAATAAAGACAGGGAAACTCGGAAACAAAAGAGAAAGAGAGGTTAGAAAATAAAAGAGAGGTTAGAAAATAACATTTGTTGTGAAAGACATTGTTGACGAAGCCATGATGAGTAGATACATTATTGATGGTTGTATTACATGAGATTGAAGGGAAGTTTAATTCGCTGGTTTATTAGTATGTGATGAAAGTGAGGAGGCTCCACGTTGTTTGAGGAAAGCTATTGGTTGGGTAGTGGAGGTTCTGTCATACCCTATTTTAACCAGGGTCAAAATAGTTTACAACATCCGGGTAATTCCGGGGTTATTTAAAGTTAGGAGTCGCCACCTAATTATTTACGGTGAATTAGGGCACCTAAGATTGATTAAAGTTATTATCTAAAGTTGATTTGTTTTAAAAGTCTACGAAACCAAATGATTCTAGGTACGGGTTCAACTAACCTAGAGGGAAGGTATTAGGCATCCTCTAAGTTCCATTAATAATGATTAATCCGACCGGACTTAATAGTTAATTAGGCTAAGTGTGTAGATATAATATTTTAAATATTTAAGAAAATAATCTTGAAAATATTGTTAAAGTTATAGGTAGAAGTAGAATGTTGTTTAAAATAAAACTTATAGAAAAATAGTGATTGTATAAAAGAGTTTAGTTATACATAAATTAAAAGAAACGGGGTGTGTAAAGTTTGTATTTACTTGGAAAGTGGCTTATGCCTACTAGCAAGTTTAAAAGAGTTATTGCAAGATTAATATTAATGTTTTAACAAATATGTATTTCGAGTGTTCTAAGATAATAAGAGTAAATTTTGGTTCTTTTAGCTTAAAACATAGAGTCATGCCAAAAAAAAAAAAAAAAAAAAAAAAAAAAAAAAAAAATCAATTTCTCAAATAAATGTTATAGATACTGTAATTAGTTTGGAATAAAATAGAAGTGAATGTAACTTGTGGAATTAACTACTCATTACTAAACTAAACCCCTTAAATGTCTGGAATTTATCTAAGTTACTAAAAAGATAAAATGTTAGTCATACAAAGCAAATAGAAATACACAACAATAAAAATAAGGAAGAGAGTAAAGAGTAAATGGGTTTGGCCCATGTATTAGGGCCCAACTGCTGGAACTGTTCATGTTATTGGGCTTCGGCCCAGTATCTTTCTTTATGTTGACGCTGCGGGCTGTTCCTGCCTATTGGGCTTTGGCCCAGATTTTTTGTTTTCTTGTTTGGTTGCGGATTGGGCTGACACAGGAGGAGTTATGTTGGGCTTTTAGCCCAACGCCAAATGCGGGAGGAGACGAGTCCGAGCGACTCGTATGCGATAGTCATGCAAAGAAACAAAAGAAAAGTGATTAGTATACGATCAACAAATGAAGCTAAAACATGTCAAATATAACTCACTACAAATCAGTAGTTTATGTATAAACTGTGTATATTTAGACATATCTCATGTATACACATTCATAAGGATGTATAAAAAGAAGAAATGGGCAGCAAGCACGCACAGGAAGGGAAACAAACAATAGTACATTAATCTGGTTACTTTAGCTAGAGAAAAACAAAGATTAATTCATTTGATATATTCTCCTACTGTGTTCAAAAAAAAGAAAACATCAACTTATGTTAGTACAGCAATAGTCTTCACCAACAATCAGCAGGTATTCTGGCCAAATAGCAATTCAAAAGTGCAGCAACCTAATTTAAATGCTCCACCATTTGGCAGGCAGTAACAAAAGTTTGTTTGCTGTTCTATGCATCGGAACCAAAACACAGATCGCGCATACGTGGCAAAAAGACCATGCTATCATTTTAATTTAACTGCTTAAACTTTAGCTAAAGCATTAACAACACTGAATTAGGGCATAGATATGCTTGACTGGGTGAATCTAATATGAACATGCTTACGAAAACCGACATATAAGTAGCTTGAACTAGAAAGGATTAAATAGACTGATCATGCATGTTAATAGACTGAATTTTCAGGTTTAAAACATACAAACTTAGACTAAGGCAAGTATGCTGTGTCAACTGAACTGACTAACTTAAATAGCACATCAGGCTTAAGATACCATAAATATGTTTCTAGACCAAACTAAGGTATTGGCAGATTAAGATGAATCAGGTAAAGTCATACATGCTTCCTATCACATAATATGATGTCTTAGACGGAAAGGAAATGAGAGCAGGACAAAAGCGAAACATATGCACAAGGTTGTGATGAGATTCGTTCAACAGAGAATTAAGAACATGCTTCTTCCATAAGAAACTATAAACCGAGACAGTAGCATATAGAAATATGAACCAAGGCATTATCATATTCATGCTTTAAACATTCATTGTCAGAACACACTAAAATAAAATCATGGACAGGGACTACACTGAAATAAAATTATAAACATGGGTTTCCTAAGTCATCGTGAATGCATATAATAACTAAACAACGACAACTGTGTAAACAACAAACTACCAGAATCAAGTATTAACAATAATCGTATTTACTAGGCAATTACAACAACTATGCAAACAATAAACTGACACGATTAACACTTCGTCAAATTTAACCAAACAACTCATGATAACCGTTTAAATAAGCAGCAAACCAACGACATTAACACTTAGTCATATTCCAACTAAAACCACTTCGCGAAATAACTAGTCATCACGTCGAATCGGAATCATATTAAATTAGGCGAATCTAACTACATCGATTTACGTAGAACAGAATTTAAAGCACGGTGAGAAGGAGAATTTCTGACCTGTTTTGCGTACAGTGAAATGGGGCGTCGACGACGTCGAATCTACTCTCTCATTAGGAAGAGACCCGAATCTTGAGCCAAACGAGTCCGAATGAAAGTATTGCGGATTTTTGTGAACTAAAGTTTCGTATTCCTTTTTTGGCGAATTGAATGGAAATGCTAGCAAGTAGAGAGTAAGGATTATTATTAGCAGTGTTGTTTTTGCTATCGAAAAACCACCCCCTCGGCTATGGACTCAAGATTGTATTTATAGGTGAACTTTAGGGTTTTGAGGTTCGATTTGGGCGGGATTTTTGGTCGAGGTTTTTTGCAAAAACGAATCCAAAATGGATCCGTTGAAATCCCAATAAATTCACGTGATTCGGCTTCAACATTTCTGAAATTGGTTCGATTCTCTGTCAAATGACAGAGCTCAGATAAAGCAAACTTGTATATAAAAATAGGTAGACAGAAATCTGCCATTATTGGACGCAAATGAACCCTTTGTTCGAAAATAGAAAGAGGTGAGAGAGGTAGGAGAGAGAGGGACTGTGTATTGCACGAAAATGGGGCAATAAGGACCTGCCATTGTTGAAAGGATTTTACTTCTTGGTTTAGAAAAGGAAAGAAGTGAAAGAAAGAGAAGAGAGAAGAGAGCATATGAGAGAGGCGGCTGATAAGAAAAGAGAAAGAGATTAGGGTAAAAGAAAAGTTATGGGCTGGACCGGGTCGGGTAGAACGGGTATTGGGCTGATTTAATTGTTGGGCTGGTCTGAAAATGTAGGGGTTGAATTGATGAATAATGTGTTTGTATTGGGCCTGTTTTTATTGGTCCGAAAATTGTGGCCTTTTCTCCTTCAGTCTTAATTCTTTAAAAAGCTTCTAATTTAAGAACTCCGTATAATATATATATTATGATAAATTATGATTAATAATGATATTAATAGTAGTAGAAATAGTAGTGAAAATAAAATACTTAACTCGTCAATAAATTTAGAAAGTTCTCAAGAAATAAATTAGAATAAAGGAGGGACAAAATTGGGTGTCATACAGTTCTTAGTAGTTATCTCTAATTGTACAATATTATTTCAATTCTTTTATTTATGGGCAAAGATATTTATGAGGGAAATGGGGAAGTTATAGACGACGGTTAGTTAAATTTTTTTAAAAGTTTAAATTTTTTAACCATGGATGAGTGTTTGTGAAAGACGTGCACGCAGGTTAGTTTTTTTTTTCTTTTTTTCCCCTTGCCTTTTTGTCTTTTTCCCTTTCTCTTTTCTTTATCTTTTTTTCTTCCTTTTCTTAAAGCAAATACAAATAGAAATAAAATTCAAAATTATAAAATTCTAATTAAGTAACTGTTTGGAAGTTCCAGACCATTATCCTGATCTGGTGGAACCAATTTTCCATGCGTTTGTCCTTTTTTATTTTCTTTTTGCAGTTATTAACTTTATTCACTTGGTAACTCCCCAACTATTTTTAAATTAAAATTCAAAATAATAACTAAAGTAACTAATTATTACCTAACTAACTAACTTTTGTCCTAAAACTATCCTCTTTTTAATAATATATAATATATAGATATAGATTCAACCGAAGATATTTCTCAATTGCATTATCTCTTTGCCATGATAATGATAACACGAATTCCATTATCTCACGCGGGATA
This sequence comes from Lycium ferocissimum, assembly GCF_029784015.1. Lineage (NCBI taxonomy): Eukaryota > Viridiplantae > Streptophyta > Magnoliopsida > Solanales > Solanaceae > Lycium > Lycium ferocissimum. Next base: position 12,560,793 of record NC_081342.1, on the reverse strand, counting down.
TTTATTAGAATCTGTGTATATGTCGAACAACACTAGCTCTTTCATGAAGTAGAAAAATTGAAGATTTTAATAATTATGATGAACAAATTAAAAATGAAACTATAACGATCATTATACACATATTCACTTTATTATAATGTATTTTTATTTGTTTTGCATCATATTATAATTTATGTAGTTTTATCACAAACTATATGATCATGATATTTATTCAAAAGTTATTCGGTTGTCATATGATTCATTTATTTAATTTTTAAAAATACAATAACAATTGAAATTTTATTAAAATACAGTCAAATGTGCTCAAATAAGTCACATCACAATTTGATGTGATTAATATTCTTTAATATTGTCCATCCGCAATATTATGCAAGTTCCGCTGATACCTACCTATAGGGCCAAATTTCAATAAAAAAATACAAGACTGCCACTTGCTAGGTTTATGGATTCAGTCAGTTAAGCTCCATCAAACTCCTCATTCTAATGTATTTTTTTAATTTTATTTCTCATCGCTAACTTGTCTTATTTTTCAGATTACTAATTTCATTTGTTATAGATGGTGGTTACATGCACTTATCTTTTTCACTAGCTTTACACAATTAACTTGTCTTATTTTTCAAATTACTAATTTCATTTATTAGAGACGGTTACATGTAATAATCTTTTTCACTTGGTTTACACATCTTTTTGAGCATGTTCAGCTTCCAAAAGTCTTGGAGTCCTCACTACAAAATTATAGAAAGAAAACATCGCTAGTAGGTAGTTATTTTATCATCTTACAAAGCTATCAGTTCTTCTAATCAGGTTAGCACTTATATTGCCTCATGCAACTATATTCAATCAAATGAGTAGCGAGGCAATTGAATCAGTTGTCACTCTTGCTAGGAAGAAGTCAACTTCTTCTCAATGGAGCATTGTTCTCATCATTTAAATAACATTTCTGCGCGACAAACCTTCCTCTTGCAGCGCATCAAAAAAGATCATTGGGGTCCTCCTATTTAGTGCGCAAGGGTTCTTCCCTTCCCTCAGTTCAGGAATTTCAGTGTATAGAAGTTAAACTGTAATCAGCATTTTAATAACAAAATTGTATAATTAAAATTATTTACAATTGTCAGTGCATAGAAGTTAAACCTTTTGTTGATTGATGACATTGACAGGTACTTTGTGATAGTGAATGCGGTGGCATGTGCATTTGCAGCAACATCTACGGCGTTTCAGGCTCTAATGGGTGGAAGCAGAGGAAGAAATTGGACAGGCTCTGTCTTAGTTGTTGCTCTAGACTTGACTATGGTGGCACTACTTTTTTCAGCCAACGGAGCATCGGCTGCAGTCGGACTCATTGCACTGAATGGCAACCCTCACACTCAGTGGCACAAAGTTTGTTATTGCATCCAAGGGGGAGCTGCTCTTGCTATGTCTATGCTTGGTTCATTCTTCTTTCTTTGCCTGGTGTTGCTCCTCACTTTGAATCTTCACAGAAGTACTTTAAATTATTAAGGGTCTATGTCCAAAGATAAAAAGGGTGCTGCATTTCTAAGTCCAAAAGAGCTATGATGAGTCTCGAAATAGAATTGGGAGTTTGTCCATAAAAATTAACAACGCAGCATATATATATATACACACTAGTGTCGGGAAGTCCGTGCTGAGCCCGGACCCAAGATCAAGGTAATAAAGTAATCACTAAGTTTCAATTTATGTGTCACAGTTTAAATTTCGAGAGTCAAACAGTTTAACTTTGACAGTGAATTCGGGCATAGAATCTTTAAGTCTTTAAAAATTTACATATTTAAAAACTATATAAAAATTACTATAAATTCCAATACTTGACTATTTAAAATATTTAAAAGATATTTGAAAAATAATAATTTTTCTTAATTAAAAATTTTCTTTTCCTTTCAAGAAATGCATGTGAGGAATTGATTTTTTTTTTTTTTTATATATCTAATAAATTTTCTAAATTTGTGTTATAATAATATTATAACTATGATATAGCCCCAAATACATTAGCATTGGCTAAATTTAAATAATTAAATCATGTCTTGGTGCAGCGACGTATATATCTAATAATTTTATTCCTTCTCATTTTTTTTCTTTAAGGACAGATTTTGAAATTTATTTTCTATCGATTTATTTTCTATTGTATAATTGTGTTACATCATTAAACCTTTATATATTTAAAATAATCTTTTTTAATAAAAATAAGATCAACAAAAATTTAATGGCAATTTTAAAATTACTAAGAAAATATGATCGAAGCTGCCCGCGCACCAATGAGTTCTCTAAAATTATTATTATTACCATTTTGGATTATCTTTGTGCATAGCTATTTCTATTAGATAACATCATCGCCATGCACAACTTTTCAAGTATTTTTAAAGGGCTCAGATTATATGTACCATATTGGATGTGGCAACCCAAGTAAAAAAAAAAAAAGAAATAATGTAGGGGCAAAAATAAGACATAGAAAAAATCATGATACATACCTCACCTCCAAAAAGTTCATGTATTACCAAAAAGGATTTGAAAATATCTTGATCTATTGAAAACATATTTTGGTAAATAAAGTAATAAATAACAAATATAAGGGCAAATATTTGAAGGAGCAAATCTTTTTTAGTTGACAAGCTAACTAATTAGTTACAATATAACTAAGTACTACAAAACTCTTTGGATTGTCTCTTATATATAATAGTAATATATATATATATATGTTATTTGTCAGCTATACTTGTAGGCTACATAGCTATTGCATTGCAATTTTTAAAAGCTTACTAGCTGATCTAATGAGCTACACTAATACACCTACCATTAATGGAGCTATTGCCAATTACAATCCACACATATTATCAGCAACATCGGCAATGCACTGGCTTTTCGTCAATAGGGACCGCACTCACTGACTTCAACTCCAATTATAGTACTACTATGTATTATCACTGGTCCATTTTATTAGCGTTTAAGATTCTTGCACATTTCCTTAATAAGGAGAGTTATCTTTAATCATAAGCGTACTATCAAAAAAGTTTATTTGTATCAAGTCTGCATCTATAGTCACAAAGGGAGTAATGAATATAGTGGGATGGATCCAAAGCTTAGACTTCCTGTCGTTGAATACGAATAGGCCGCGCCCTACCCTGTTAGATTAAGCCTCCTTATGAGAACTGACGCTTTTTAACTCCCTAATCCAATAAAAGCTCATTGTCTTTTTTCCTCTAAAGCCCCTCACTTCACTCATTTTTAAACTTCTAATCAGATGTCGCTCGACTAAAAGAAGATCATATTTCAGTTCAAAGCGAGAAACAGGTCAGACAGAGACATAATGCAATTGGAAAAGCCAACTCTAAAAAGCAATTTTACTTTAAAGAGGGAAAAAGAAAAGCTAAGGAAAGAAAATAACCAAAAAGTACCAACAGGGGATATTAAGAAGTCAAAAGTTAGTGGGGGAGCAAGAAAAATTCAAGCCCATTAGGATTTGTACCCTGAAATGATAAGCTCCATATGGCAAACAAGAACGGAAAGGCGACAGTGTTTTTGAGTCACAAAACACATGATATGTTCCACACAACATGTCTGCTGACTTGGAAAGCCACATGGGCATTTTAACTGACTAGACATGCCTACTTGGCTTTCAGACAGGATTTAATGAACTAGTCCGATATAAATTGGCATAAGTTTAGCGATTTTATAGTGACAAACATGACCTTTGTAGAAAGATAATAAGTTCGATAACCTTTTGAGAAATTTACTCCGAAGGAAGAGGAGAGGAAGAGGTTGATGTCGATGTAAAGAAGCACGGAGACAAGTAGACCTCTTTATAAATAAATGAATACAACTGGAAGAGAAAAAATGAAGCTTAACAAAATAATTAACAATATACAAACCAGCTGTTAACATAGAATGCAAAAGTCGACTAATTTGATTAGACATTATAATGAGGTACGAGCTGAACAGCAAAAGCCTACATACCACAGCAAGCTAGATGAAACATCTATACTAAATCTCACTTTCTTCCCTTCTCTATCAGGAAAGCTACATGTTTTATCAACTTTAGCTTTACAAATGATTATAAACACATGCTGAAAGAAAAGACTCCCTATTGCCTCTATAGAACCGGCGATCGAGCTGACAAAAGATTTGCAGTCCACATGACAGAATTAACAAAACCTTCATTCAGTATACCGATGATCCAGCAAAATGTCCTAGATTGTTTGCTTTTGCAACCTTATTTGGAAATGATAACCTTACACTACTGATGCAATGAGGAATCCTTGTAATCCATCTTGGCAAAACGCCCCTTGATTCGCGTCCTACTTTCTGCGCGAGCCTTCCTTGACTCGTACCTAATATGCTTCTCATATCTGATGAAAACATCTCAGTCAAGAAACATGATAGTATATGATAAAGACAATACCAATCAAGACAACGAAGCATCTCTACTGCTTTTGAACCTACAAGCGTATGAAAAAGCTGAGTGTATATACCTCCTTGTTTTCTTCTTCTCTTTGTACCGTGACACGGCAGTCTCTCTTTCTTGGCTGTTTAACTCTCGATGAGCAACTTTAGGTACCATTTGAAATGTTTCAGCAGTAGGAGGATTATGAGATTGTTCTTCCTTTGCTCCACCGGAAGTATCACCAACATCTGAATCTCTGTCGGGAAGTAAACACTTTGTCTCAATGAAGCAATCTGCTAAGGAAGAAGAAAAGCCTTGATCTGCGAATTCGCCAGTATCACCACACCAATGAAAGCCACTTCCCTGCAGGCAAGGACCATGATCAACACTGCAACTACTACAATTCCTTTAAATTTGAGATAATTTTCCATGTGAAAGTTGAATGCAGCTAACTGCGGTTCACAAAGCTATCAATTGATGATAATATTAACTGTTTGTAGGACGGATCCAACTATAGAAGATGCTATAGTAACAGTTAGATAATTAGAAATGGATTACTTGAGTGTCCCCCATTCCTATATGCAAAAAGATGTATACAGGTAAACTAAGCATAACACTTTCTGGAAATTATGTGGAAAACTAAATAAAAGTTTGCAAGTGGAAATTTAACTAGTCCATTGGGTGGCTCAAGAGATATTACTTATAATGTTGAGATACAAGTACTATAATTAAGTCATTAAAAGTGTGTCCTCTCCAACAACTTGAGCTTTTCGACATATGGTCACACAATTCAACACTCAACAATTATACAATGGACCGTGCTTTCTTTCCCAAGAAAAAAGATAGGGAAACATACAAGATGTAAAAATTGGTCATGCAGACAATGGACAATCAAATGGTAGAAAAAGTTGCCACATAATGGCTAGTCACTGAGCCATAACACAAGAAATGCACTTATCGAGTAAACGATTGAGCATATGAGAAATACAGGAAAAGGAGGGACACAAGTAGCAGTTCTTTTCAAGACTTCTGCCAACAAGTAAATATTTCTCATTTCCTTCAGAGCAATATTAAGATAACATTAAACAAATAAGTTCTGATTTCCTTTTTGGTAAATCATAAATGTGTTAGCCAAGTTGCCATACACCTTTTGGTATCAAAAATAAACTTTTCTAATTTTTTGAACTGTGCCAAGTAAGAGGACCAACAGACAATGAAATGACCTAAACTATAGAAAGGAAAAGAAATTATGCAGGGAAAGAAGGTTTACCTCAGACGAAGGAACTACATGTTGCTCTGAGTTCTGCATAAAACCTGAACCTTTTAATCCCGATTGACGCATTTGGGCAGGTTCCATAGATTGAAATCCTATAATTGGTACAGTTTCATCTTGCTCATCAGTGGAATTTGGTTCCAACTTTGATAGTTCACGAAGCTGAGAAAGTATTTCTTCCTTGTGTTTCCCACATGCAGCATTTCGGTTCTGATTTCAAATATAAATTAGAGAAAAATCCTTAGCATGTAAGAATCCAATGTTTATTTTGTTAGAGAAACCACTAGAAGCATATGGTGAAAAAGGAGCAAGAGAAAATATATCTCTACCTATCGAAGACATAATTAAGTAGATTAAAATGTGTTCTCCCTAACAGTCTGAGGTTTCAATGACTTTGGTCATACAATTTGACATGATATTAGAATTAAGTTCCTAGTCTTACCACCTTCCAGTATCATAATAGTAAAATTCACGGTCTTTGTCCCATTCAGGCTCGCACAGGCATGGGAGGAGCCATCACTTTAGCTACAGGCCAGAAGAACCAATAGTTTTTGCTCAAACTTTGTATTTCATGTTAAACAATCATTTGACATGTATAAATAATCTATCCAAAATCCATTAAATAAAAATGATTGCGATTCAGGACACATATAGAAACATATGGTGCAAACAGAGCAAGGGAAAGGAGATATCTACATGCTAATGGCATAATTTAGTTAAAGTGTGATCCCTCTTAACAATTTAAAGTTTGAAATGAGCCTGGTAAGAGGCGAAATCAGGTTTTGAAGCTTATAGGTTCTGAATTCTAAGCTCCTTAAGTTACTAGGTTAATAAGTAAATATCCAATGAATTTATAAGACAAATAGAGAGTTGAATCAAAGTTACTGGGTCGGTCAAACCTGTAGCCGGCACACTCCCTTCGCTCCTGTTTGGCCACAAAATTTAACATGGTATTAATAAAACTTAAATCGAGTCTCACCGCCATCCATTATCATTTCTGGCTTGCACAGGGATATGTGGAAGACATGATTAAGTAAATTAAGGTGTCAAATTGGGCATTGGAACTAACTCACACCCCTAAAGCTAGCTCAAAGAGCGGAGGATTGCCCAAGCCTTATAAGGAGCTTAGAGTTCTCGTCCGTCACCGATGTGTTATATTCTTTGTTTTCAAGAAATTGAGCAAACCAATTGAATTTGGACAACAATCACATACCATAAGGAACTATAAAACTTAACAAAGAGTGGATAAAAAGTAAGAACCTTTGGCAAAGGGGGAACACCAATAGCTTGAAAATTGGGTGGTACAGAATCATTATTAGCAATCAAATCATCAAGACTAACAACAGAAGGAGTATCCCAAACAAGCCAATCAGAGAAACCATATCCACCAACACCTCCATCACAAGAGTAGTCACCACACAAAAGTTCTTTCTTTCCCAAATCTTCAAAACCAAGAATTGACAACAACTCAGTTACAGAAGGACATCCAGTAAAACCTTCAAGTGGTCTCCTTTCATGTAACTGTTGTTTATGTGATTCCCAATCACAGTTCTGACAAAAAACAGAACTGTCTGTACTGCAATATATAGAAGCTGGTGAAGTATCACAAAGGTCACATAGTAACCAACGTGTATGTTTAGTGAAAAGCTGATTAGTAGAATGAACTTCACGGTCACAGCTAAAACAAAGCTTAGCTGAATCTGCTCTACAGTAAACAAGTGCAATATTATCATTACAAAAATCACAGAGACGTTGGTTTTTTGGTTGTTGATCTTCTTGATCCTCTTTGAGTTCAGTCATGTTTATTTTGTACTTTGACTTTTTTTTGTTAGATGATTATTTAACAGTAAAAAAGATAGGTGGAAGGAGTTTCTTGGAAGATTGGAAAGGTTGTGACTTATGAGTTATGTTGCAGGGCTCTTTTTGGTCACCATTGGTTGTGAAAAGCTTGTTAGGCACAAGAATCTTATCTCTTTTCACAAGGGTGTTGGGGCCACAAGAAGAGTGGAGAATCTGGAGATATCTTCTATAGTTTCATAGCCGTATTAATATCTCTTTTTTTTAACTTTCATTTCATTGTTTATATCTCCGGATACGTGGGATTGACCATGGGATGTTAAAAAAAAAAAAAAAAAAATGGTCTTAATTTTGTACGGCATATTTCGGATGTCGAAATTTAGATGAGTTTTTTTTTTTTTTTTAATTATGATTTCTTATATATTCTTTAATTATTTTATTGTCAATTGTGCCTACAGTACTTTTTACGCATTTTTTATATATGTAAATTTTATCTCAAAAAACTTAAAATTTCATGTCCGACGACACAGTGAGAAATCAAAAGGTTTGACTCTCAAAAACGAACTATGCAATAATAAATTGGGACAAAGGGAGTACTCATTTTCTTTTATTTTAGGTATCTTAATTTGATTAGGCATAAGATTTAAAAGTATACAAAAATACTTTTGAATCTTGTGATCCTAAATTAAAAATACTTGTAACATATCAAAAGCACTTTTTGAATGTTATGATTTGAACTTGCCATGTGATCAAAGACGAATCCAGAATGTGAATATTATGAGTTCTTATAGCTGTCTTAGTTTAATATACAATAATAATTCACATGAGTTCACTATTTATAAATATTTAATAAACTTTTTAATTCATATATAGAATTAGGAACAAGCTATTGAATATATACGTGAATTCATAACTTTTAAGTAATTAGGCTCGCTCCTACATGTCAATCTTATAAAGAAGTATCATTAGTGGTAAAATGAAAATATAAGAATTAGAAATTTACTATTTATAAAAATGTGACTTTTTTTCCCCAAAGAGAGTAAACGAAAAAATTAAGATACATGAGTTGAAGCAAAGGAAGAGAAATTGACATAGGGGTGATCAAATCAAATCAACATATATATGACCTTGCGCATTAGTATTCTTTATTTTCTATTCTTTCTTTGTTCTGTCAATTTTTATACAAAACTTAAGTGTATCTGGTGCATGAAGTTTGTGCTAGTTATACTTTCACTCCCATTAAATTAAATTAAGATAAATATAAACTAGTTCCTCGAAAATGTGGGTACTAAAATATACCCTATCTAACTTTATTTATACTTGTTTTTCTCATATACGCTCATTCGTACGGTGTTTCAATATCGGGAGCATTAAATTATTTAGCCGATGCTGCATGATTCGTGTTACACCTCCATAGGGACAGAAGTGGTAAAAGCAAAGGCAGTTGAATTGTCTTGTCTAAAAAACAGAAGTGGTAAAAGCAAAGGCAGTTGAATTGTCTTGTCTAAAAATTGTACTCCGCAAATAAGATAAAATAAATTTTTGATTTTATATGAAGTCTCAAATCCCCTTGACATAAGAAACAATTCTACTGTAATAACAAAGTGGGATTCAAAAGTTATTTTAAGTCACAAGTTTAAGTTTCAACTATGCTAGTTTTATACTACTCCCTCCGTCTTAAAAAAATTATCTTAATTTGATTTGGATAAAATTTAAAAAATAAAGGAAAACTTTAGGAATATGTGGTTCAAAATAAGTTTTAGCTATTTTTATGGCTGTAAATCATCTAATAAAGTTAAATTATTTCTAAATATAAAAATGCGTCAATCTTTTGGGACAAACTACAAGGAAAACAAGGCAATTTTTTTGGAAACGGAGGGAGTAATATTTTTTAATCCTTACATAATATAGATTTCTGATTTTGACATTGATCCTCCACTAAATACAAAGTTGCTAAAAGACAAGGAAAGAAAAACATGATAAATGGTCCAACTATTAATTCTTTATACGTCGGTGGAGTTACGTTTCATTATCGACCAGCCGAAGAGGGCGAAGAATAAAGCGAGTATTCATACTAGTAAGTGATCTCTCTCTTTCTCGTGATCACATGATATCTTGGATTGGGTTCCTCTCCATTTTCCTCAAGTTTTATTTTAGATTAGAGACACATAATATGGTTTAAAATTAATGGCTAAGATTTAATTGACTAAAATAAGGCCCTAACCATGATTACATAATTAATAACTTATCCATAAATATATTAGAAGATTTTTCTCTCTCTAACTAATTCACATAACATAGACCCCATTACTCAATTGGTAATTGTATATTTCTAAAAGAGTTGTCTATATTAGAAAATATCACCATTAAAGAGTTATCATGATTGAAAAAAAGATGAAATATTAAAATAGGAAGAGAGAGAAAGTATTTTACGATATTTATGGATAAGTTATTAATTATATAAACTATGGTTAGGGCCTTGTTTGAGTCAATTAAATCTTAGTCATTAATTCTAACCCATGCCATGTGTCTCTAATCTAAGGTAGAACTTGGGGAAAATAGAGAGGAGCCCAATCCGATATTCTTCTACCCTAATTAGGACTTTTTTTTTTTTTTAACTTATGTTTTTATTACATAGGGGGGAGGGAAAGGAAAAATAGGGAAGGGGATTGGTGAGAGTTCAGGTAGCCAACCAATTGAGCTACTAGATCCCTGCCACCCTAATTAGGACGTGCTTTATATATTGGACGTTTTTTTTTTGTTATATATAGTAATAGAGAATTAAGTCACACATTGATAGTGTAAATATAATTTTTATTTTACCAGTATAGTTTAATCTGTGATCATAATAGATTAGTTATCCTTATTAGGTTATCATTAATATTTATCATCATGAAAACTTACACGTAATTATCTTAGAGTTAAGTTATATATTATTAATGTAAATTTATCACAATATATATCAGGTTATCTTTAAATGTTGTGATAGGTAACATGTCTTAATTTTAACATTGCAAATTTCACATTTTAAGGAGATTTAAACGTAAATATTTTTTTGTGACTGATAATGTAATAAATTTGACATTTATACTTGACGGTGTATATAATTTAAACTCATTATCTTATAAGAGTTTAAATTTTAAGCTTATAATTGTAAACAATTCTTACACTAACAGGATATTTAAAAGATATATGTAGATAAATCTCCTTAAAATATGTTTTATGCCCCGATGATATAGATAATATTTATAATGACGGTGTATAATACTTATATTAAAAAATTATCTTAATTATATGATATAATGGTCAAAAATGTAACTTGTATCACGCTTTTTTGAGTTTGCTGCAACATAGTATCGAGGGTGTGAGAGTTTCATATCTAAAGCTATTTAATTAGTTTCAAAACACACCTCAACTATGATTATTCATTTCTCTCTAAACTATCACCAACTAGTTTGTAAAACACACCTAAACTATCAGTTTAATGAGGTGTGTTTTGCAAATTAGATAGTGATAATTTAGGTAAGAAAAGTGAACAATTGATAGTTGAGGTGTGTTTTGCAAACTCATTAGTGATAGTTTAGGTATGAAACTCTCACAATTAATAGTTTAAAAAACTCAAAAAAATAATATTTGAGGTGTGTTTTTAATCCCTATATATTCTTTTACACTATCAATACATAAAAATAAAATCTATGAATAGCAAGTTCGAGCAGGTTCGGCAAGTCAAGGTGCTTGGTCCCATTGTCAAATTAAATATCTTTTCAAGAAATGTGTATCATTACTTAGGAAAGTGAAATATCACCACCTCACCTCTTTTCCATTGATGTAGCATTTGTGCAGTGACTATGACTTCACTTTTGTACTACTTGTAGAACACTCTACACATACACATAACCTTGGTGTATGACTAAGACTTCACTTTTGGTACTTGGGGAACACTCTTCATAAAAACATAGCATCATCCCCTGCGTCACTCTTGACAAGTCTTCATCATTTTTTTCTTTCCAGGCTGAAAATTTGGATCATTTCTCGAGTTGTACGTATTATCTTTGCGTAGAGGCTATGCTAAATTAATTTTTTGTATCGTTCTAATTTTATCGGATATCTCCCGAGAGACACACAAGTCTTCATGATGTTTCTAAGTTGCCAGCAATTCGAGGGCAGGACTTGTTCTATGTTTTTCCTGCTTGTGGCTTGCACAACCTCATAACAAGGCAGAGGCATAATTGCAGACAAAATAATAAAATGTCACACCTAGAATCAGCTATGATGTAAAAATTATTAAGTTAGTGGGCCTGACTGAAAGGGGCGGCAGCCCCTGCGATGGACGAAGCAGGAGGCCGCAGGCCTTGGCGATATAAACCTTGAGGACACCCCAAGAAATTCTTGGATTAAGGATTTTTGGCAGCTGATATAAATCTAGTTTTTCCGTTGTATGTATTTTGTAATCATCTTTCACTGAGAATAAATAGTTGATGAATGACCGTGAGTTTTCTCCCCTTGAGGATTTCTTAATTATAAATAATGTAATACGTAAATGTTATGAGCTAGTTGTGCTGACTTTCATAACCCCGCCAACTTTTTTTAATTTGAGATTTAAAAAATGAAAATAAAAAAAAAAAAAAAAAAAGGTACTAGCTAGTGTCCATAGTAGTAATATAAGTTCTAAAAAAATGCATAAAAATAAATAAAAGTGCACGATTCTTTAGATTTTGATATTTTAGCTAGTTAAAAATCGAATCAAACCGCGAATTGAATACTCCTAAGTAGAATTTTATTTGTCATCGGTTCTAAGATGACAAATAGCAAAGTGAGAAGGGGCTAACTCGAAAATCATAAGAAGTAGGTTGTTCATAAGTTGTATTTCAAACAAGTGTTCATTAGTACTGGTCCATTATTTCAACTATAAATTTTAGACACGGAGTTTGAAGTTTTAAAAACAAAATTCTACGAATTTGTCAAATTTATTCACAAAACTTTAGCTATATTTTCTTATCCAACTATAACTTAGTTTTCAGATGCTTTTTTCCAACTTCACTTCAATGAGCACTTTTTTACAAAAATATTAACCAATTTTGCAATTTAAATTTCCATTATTGAAGAAGGTTTAATGTCTAAAAACCTTCTAGACAAACTCTCTTCAATGATGATCTTACAATATAAATTTCTCTTACAACTGATCAATTAATATCTATTACTACCAGCAGGTGTATGTACATCTATACAGTTGAAAATCTTAAAAAGCATTTAATTTCAATACATTAATAGTGTGAATTTTTCTTACACCATTAGATTACCAAAGAAATAATTATATGTCAGTTTTTATAATAAGTGAAACTATTGGCCTAGAAATTAAAATGAAACATATAACTTGGTACAACAAATGAAAATACGGTGATGGTGTAAATAAATTTTCAGTGATAATATATGTGTAAGTGTTATTCTTTTAAGTATATACATTAATTTAATATCAACTTATACTCATTATATTTGACATTTTTCATCGATTTAAAATTTTAAGGTAAATTACACTTTATGTAGTAGTACCACTACATCAACCCCATCATCATACAATACCATTGCCTTGAATATGAATCACCATCGAAAATCCACTAAAATCACCAAATTGGAATAAAACCTTGAAACCCCATTATAGAGTTTGAAGCTCTCATTATCTAAAGATTGGATCCAAAAAGTGATGTAATTCGAAATAGGTGTTCAAAAATTTAGTTGATAACACTTGTATGAAGCTTATACGAAATCTGAGGACATGTGAGGTTAATAATTTGAAGAGTTGCTTGTCGAAATTTTGAGTTGGCGTGGCGCATCGAATGAGACGAGTTGAAGTGCGGTCTATGTATATCAATGTATATCGTGTATCCCCTATATATCATATACATATGTGATACCTATGAAAATATGTGTGTCAGTGTGTGATATACAATGATAAATGCAGGTGATCTACATTGTCGCAGTGATGCCTTCTAGGTCGATTTTAGATGTGAATTTTGACTCCAAAGCTGTCCAAGTTCTGAATATAGCTTGTCCAAGTATTTCTAACAAATTCCAACTACACCTGCTAAACATTAGTAAATACAAAATAGATGTTAGGTTAGTGTGCTTGAAAATAAGATTGTTAAGCTAATCAATATATATTTTCTAGTTGTTGCATATTTCTAAAACTTCCCCAAATTATAAATATCACGTCAACATGGCCTAGAGAACACAAAAGTTAAGTTTTGGTAACTGGTAAGTGATGACATCAAAGAATTTTGTCAATAAGCAAAAAAGCCGCCATTGCTTTTGGCATTTCAGGTTGTACTTATTCATTTCAATCAGTTAACAATTGTTACAATTGTGTCGTCCTGAAGAATGAATATTGAAAATACAATAAGAACTCTAGTGAAATTAATGATATAAAGCCACACCAAACACATAAATGGAGAGCTAATACATCAAACAAATATGATATTGTCATGAATGAGCAAATACACTCCAAAAAGTTAAATTTTACGACATATCAACTCAGCAGAAAAGCATGGAGACATGTTTTTCCAAGTAATTGGCCCGGACTGACCCGGTCATGTTTGATGTCAAGAATTTAACCGTGAAGAATGTCAAAAATGAAAATTCATACCTTAGTTAAATTGCGCATTTCAAGTGTTTGTTGTAATTCCATAGATAATTAAGGCATAATACACAAATAGGCCCTCAAACTTAGCTCAAGAAAAGTATCTTGCCTAACTTTCGGTGTCACAAGTAGGCACCTCAACTTGTCTCCGGATTTGTCAATTGAACACTTCAACTTGCAAAATGATCATCTAGACACTTCCAAAATTTATGTCTTGGCGTCATTTGTATTTACGTGTTCAACTTTATCAAGTTGAGATCTCTTGTCTGTGGCTTTAAAATTGGAGATGACTTACTGAGGTCAAATTTGAGGCTTTTGCATGTATCATGCCGATAATTAATTAGCCCTTTAGTCATACTTCTTAGAAGTAATTGAAAAATCAAGCTTTTGTTTGGAGATTATTTTAAGAATTTTCCAAATTCACACCCTTGAATACTTTTACTCACACCAAGTACTCCTCGTGGGACAAACTACCTTTGTTAGGTTTATCATTGCAATCTTCCGTACTACTTTCAAATCGAGAGTAGGATTGGATGTGATCAACTAGCGCAAGAAGAAAAAATCCCCTTGTATTCTTTAGCTCCGCTTATGGAAAAAGCAGTTCACTTTGACTTGCCAATGGAATACTGGAAAAAGTAGAGCATTTTATTTTCCTTTTTCCAACTTTAAGCAAATGGAGCAATGCCACAGGAATGTCGTCCCCCCCCCCCCCCCCCCCCCCCACACACACACATTGAGATGCACAATATTTTTGACTCCTTTCTAATACAGTATGAAGTATCTATACTGCATGGTAGTGCAGAGATTTCGGAATAAGTTCGCAAAATTAGTTGATTAATTTAGTGGACTAATTAACTTCTTTGTTTTTTTTTTTTTTTTTTTTTTCCCAGATCACAGCTAGGTTGTATAAATCTTGGAAGAGATAATACGAGAAGGGGACTAGACCTTACCTCGCCAAAAACCGTGTAGCTATAAATATACTAACACAAGCTCATTACAAAAGAGTATGTTAGTTAGCTCAAAAAAATTGGCCCCGTCATATCTGATATTATACTTGGCATTTGCCATTTGTCAAGATTGTTGACTTCCCTGGCCTCTTTAGGTATATATATATATATATATATATAAGTATTATTAAATCATAATAGTATTTAATTAATAAGAAGAAATTAAGTGATTAGTTGTGACTTTTCTAAATAGGTGTATCCTTTTAAAACAATGTTTCTAACCGATAGTGACTTTTAATAAAAGTCTCATCCTATATAAACTAATTATCCAGCATCCTTCTTACGTATTCTTCTCAATCTTCTGTCTCTTATCAATGGTGAAAAACCTATTACCATTCTACTCTCTTTAAACATATATTCCATTTATTCACTTTTTATTGGGTTGAGTTGATACATGAATTAGAAAGTAGAGGGATGAATTAGTAAATTTCAAAAGTTAGTTGGCTGTTAGGAGTTAGTTAGTGAAATGCCATGTCAACAACCAAGCCAACAGGTGGTTAGAGTTAGTTACACAAGTTAGTTCAACTGATTAGTTAGTTGAATATCAACTACATGTCATTGATATAAGCATTGTATTGTACATCATTCATTCTCATCAATATGAATATACATTTTACAATTTCCTACTAATTCTTCTATCTCCATTTCTTATCTAAATCATCCACCATAGCTGATAACTCGAGAAATCTCTGAATATCTCCTGTTCAGCTAACTAAAACCTCGGATCCTTTATTGAATCCCTGCATTTTAGGTAACATTGGTATCAGAGCTTGTTGATTCTCAGCAAGAATGGTGAAAGGAATAAGATCAAATGGAGATCCCACCACTGAATCGAACACTGATGGTGTGGATATGCGCGAAGTAATGTAGAAATTAATCACAGAAATTGGAATCCTTAATGGTGAAGTCGCAACACTCAAAAAATTGGATCAAACAGTTATGGAGTTGAAGGAACAATTGCTCAATAGAAGTGAAGATAATTCAATGGAACCTGGAGTGGAAACTTCGAGGGGAAGAGGAGAAAGAGTGTCAAGTGAAAGACAAGCAAATGACGAAAAAGTTAGAGACAGAAACGCCATGAATTACCAGATCAATCAAGGGATTTCTCGCTATTCAAAATTGGATTTCCCAAAGTTTTCTAGTAAGGATTTGAAGTCATGGTTATTCAAGGTCGAGTAGTTCTTCGAATTTAATGGTGTTCCCAGGGACAAGAAGGTAGGATTGGCTGCAATACACTTGGAAGGAGAAGCAATTCAGTGGCACCTATCATTCACGAGGTATAGACAATATATTTATCCTCCTATTTAGAATGAGTATGTAATGACTTTAGTAGAAAGGTTTGGGGCTGATTATGATGACTCTATAGAGGAGATTAAAAAGATCAAACAAACTGGTTCTGTGAAGGATTATCAAGCTAGTTTTGAGGGCAAATTGACTAGCGTAAATTTGTCTCAAGAAAATGCAATTCACTGTTTCATTGGAGGACTTAATGATGAACTGAATATGGCTGTGAAGTTGACAAGTCTTAGTAAATTATCTCAGTTGTATATGACTGCTAGGATGCAAGAAGCATTCTTAGCTGCTGAAGCTAAGTACATAAAACAATCTTCTTTTGCTACTGGGCAGAACCCTTCATTTAGAAGGAATAATGAACAAAGTTTCCAAATGAAATCCTTACTACTTACACCAAACTCTGAAGTTCCTGCATTTCAGAAGGGGGTAACGAGAAGGAGATTGACTGTTGAAGAGATGAATGAGAAAAGGGCATAAGGATTGTGCTATTTCTGTCCTGAGAAATATACTTCTGGTCACAAGTGTAAGAACTTGAGGCAACTGTACATTCTAGAAGTTGAGGAACAGGAAGAACTGTTGGAACAAGAAGGAGAAATAGCAGTATGGGAAGAACAAAAGGTTGATCCAAATCAAAAGCAACCAGAATAGATGATCCAAATCAAAAGCAACCAGAACAGATGGAAATATTTGTACATACATTAAATGGTTCATTGGGGTCAGAACTTTGAGAGTAACTAGTTACCATGTCAAGAAACCATTACACATATTGGTTGACACTGAGAGTTCACATAATTTTATTAATCCAGAACTTGTAAGAATTTAGGGTGTCTAACCAGTACAGTACCATCCCACAAATAGTAGCTACAATAAATAGTAACGATATGAAGGTGGATAAGATATGTAGAATCTCTTGGCTTTTACAAAAGGCTGAATTCACAGCTGATTTCTTACTTCTACCTTTGGGATCATGTGGAGTAGTTACGGTGCAATATTCACGATAGTTGTGGGATATTAAAATGAACTTCAGAGATCTTACTATGGAGTTCGGGCAAAAAGGAAAGAAACTTCTATTGAGAAGAGCAGGAAGGCAAATCACCATATCTGGGGCTGGCAAATTGGACAAGCATCTGAGGTAAAGAATCTCAACTTGGTATGATTCAAGTGATGCCTACTAAGGTTGTTAGTACTAAGAGCACTGAGATGCATTGGTATTCTTTAGAAACAAGAGGTGATTATGAAAATAATCCTAATCTGTTGAGTCTGCTAGGGGAGTTTAAAGAGTTGTCTGAGGAACCTAAGCAACTACCACCATCTAAAGGTGCATTTGACCATAGAATTGTTTTATAACAAGGAACTGAACCTATTAGAGGCTATATAGATATCCATCAGTTAAAAAGGATATTATTGAGACACTGGTTGAACAAATGCTTGACCAAGGGATAGTACAACCTAGTTGCAACCCTTTTGCATCTCCTGTGGTACTAGTGGGAAAAAAGATGGACCATGGAGGCTATGTGTTGACTATAGAGATCTAAAAAAGTACACAGTGAAGAACAAGTTTTCAATTCCTGTGGTAGAAGATTTACTGGATGAACTAGGGGGATCTAAGATTTTTTCCAAATTAGATCAGGATATCACCAGTTGAGAATATCTGAGGAGGATATTCCAAAAACTGCATTTAGAACACATTCTTGGCATTTTAAATACCTTGTAATGCCATTTGGTTGATCAAATGCACCAGCAACCCTTCAAGGGTTGATGAACACTGTGTTTAAGGATTTTCTCAGAAGATTTGTGTTGGTTTTCTTTGATGATATTCTGATATATAGTCAGAATATTGAGGATCATGTTTTGCACTTGAGGTCTGTGTTTATAGAAATGCAGAAACACCAATTGTTTGCTAAGCAAAGTAAGTGTTTCTTTGGTGTAAAGAGAATTGAATATCTTGGGCATTTTAAAACTGAAGAAGGGATGTCAACTGATACTCAAAAAGTGGTGACTGCCAGTTCCAGTCACAATTAAACAGTTGAGAGGTTTTATTGGACTTGCAGGCTATTATAGGAGGTTTATACAAGGTTTTGGAATCATAAGCAGACCGCTTACCAATCTTTTGAAGAAGGATAGTTTCAAATGGTCTACTGAAGCGGCTGTTGCTTTTGACCAGTTGAAGGATGCACTAACTAAAACACCAGTATTGGCTTTACCAAACGCTAGCAAAATATTTGTGGTTGAGACAGATGTAAGTGGTTATGAAATAGGTGTTGTTCTTATGCAACAAGGACACCTCATTGCTTTCATTAGCAAGGGATTATCAAACAGCCATGCTGCTCTATCTGTATCTGATAGAGAATTACTAGCTATTGTTCATGCTATCACCAAATGGTCTCAGTACTAACTTGGTCAAAAATTTATAATAAGGACTGATCAGAAGGCATTTAAAAATTTTATGGAATAAAAGCTTTATACTAATTCTCAATTGACGTGGTTAATAGAACTGATGCCATTTGACTGCACTATTGAGTACAAGAAAGGGGTTGAGAATAAGGTGGTTGATGCATTATCAAGAGTTACTGGTTCTGAATTGATGGCATTGGTGATTTCTACAACTAGTTCTGAATTACTACAAGACATATATGACAGCTGGGAAACAGATCCTAAGATAAACAATAAAGTTTTCACACAGAAAAATTAGAAAGTTTTTCAGCGTTTCAATGGGAACCTGTTTCCCACCATGTGTTTTCCAAGTGAGATTATTCGGTGGGAATGAGGTGGAAAAATCATGTTTTATAACACAAATTCCCCACTAAATGTCGGTGGGAAAAACCTTTTTTTCTAGTAGTGATGGGAAGAAAAGAGAAACTAACCGCACTAGTTTATTTAGATCAATGAAATGTTATTGAATTACTCCCAATTATTATTCACAATGGAAAGGAGACAAACGAGGTTTCATTTTTTACAATCAAAATGTATCTCTTTTACACAATTGGGAAACTTCTAAAGTAAGTAATTTATAACTAACTTAAACTTCTAAAGTAATTAACTTATAACTACTTATAGTTTCACTTACAAAGTTCAATGCTTTATTTTGGTTATTTGCGACTTGGAAATTTAATTATTTGAACTTTAAGCTTCAAAGTAAATTAAACAATCTAGCAAAAATTAATAAAATTTTAAAATAAAAATAAAAAAGGCTCCTAGCTCGGCCCGGCCTACTCCAGCCCGATAAACCCTTAATGAGTGTTTTGGGTGTGTGTGTGTGTGTGGGGGGGGGGGGGGGGGGGACGGGGACTTTTGGCCCTATTTGGTGCTGGGCTTTTACCCTTCAAATGGGCTGGTCTTTAATTTTTTACTATCAAAATTGACCTTATGCCTAGAAAGGTATAAGTTATGCATCATACTATCTACAAGTTAAAGAAAAGCCATTTAAAGGGCAAAAATTAAAGACCAGCTCATTTGACAGGAAAAAATTAAAGACCAGTCCATTTGAAGGGAAAACCGTGCATTTACTTCCTTCAAATCCTCCACACCCCCCCCCCCTTCCCCAAACATGGCGATTAAGGGCAACCAAATCGGGCCCAATAGGACCAGCAAAAATTGCGTGGATTGCCCTTCATACAGACTGATCTTTAATTTTTGCCCCTCAATGCGCTGGCCTTTAATTTTTGGCCCTACTTCTTATTTAATGAAAATTTGTAGGCTAAAGTACCCTTTTCGCACCAGAGATTCTACGTTTAATCCCCAGCATAGCCGAAAATAATAATAATTTCGCAAGGCATATGTTTCTATGAACTTATACCTATTGGGCGAAGTTATATAGAACCTATGCCTTGTCCGGTAAAGGTTCATGGAAGTGAAGTTTTGCCTTAATTTGGTAACTATGCCTATAGGCATAGGTTCTATGTAGTTTCATAGCAACCTTTGTCGTGTCCGACATAGTTTCTATGTAACTACACATAGTGAATAAGCATAGTTTCATATGAACTTATGCCTTGCGAATTTTATTTTTTATTTTTACTAAGCGGGGGTTCGAACCCAGAACCTCGGGTATTTTCGGCCACCTTTTTAAGCGAAGGGAAAAAATTAATGGCCATCAATTTGAGGGGCAAAAATTAAAGACCAGCGCCTTTGAAGGAAAATCGGGCAAATTGCCCTAGGGCCAACTCTTATGGGAAAATAAAACATATATACGGCTCACACATCTAGTTTTCAGCCAAAGTAGCCCATTGTATCATTAGTGTATATATAATGTATATATATAGCCCACGTATTGCAGCCGAACTGTATCATCGTTGTATAGATAAAGTATATGATTTGTATAATTATATTTAAGTTGCTCAACTTCTTTTGTAATTTTACATATACATCCTTATTATACATTAGATATAGTATATGTTATATATGCATTCTTATACACTATATATGTAATGTATAAATAATGCATAACAAAGTATAAACATGATAAATTATTTCTCTATAAAAATGTATCATTATATTTGGAACAAATTAAAAAGAAAAGTATATCACATAAATTGAGACGGAGCGAGTAATATATATTAATGAATTATAATTGTATGAAAACACATATTGATCTGATATAAACACAAGAACGGGTGAATTCTTTTTTTTTTTCTCTTCAAGAAAGAGCTTTTTATTTATTTATTTATTTTTAAAAAAAAGGGAAAGGAGGTGAAGATTAGATACTTACGTTGAATGCCACGTAACCAACCAATGCCCTCTTAAAAAAATCAGCAAAATTGGGGCCCTACCGTTAAATTAGCAACAACAGCACAAACCACCATAAGATTTCGCCCTTCTTTCTCCAAAGTAAGCTTCTTATTTGTGGTATTTTTACTGTTTATAGTTTCTAGCTTCTTATTTGTAGTATTTTTACTGTTTATAGTTTCACCGCCTTCAGCTCTTGGCAGAACTGCCTCGCTTTTGATGAAATGGGAATTGGGTTTTGGGGAAAAATAAGGAACGGCTAAAATCCAGGCAAAGTAGATGGCCGAGCAGTACATAAAAGTAGTAAGTGAATAGTTGAGTTAAAAATGACAAATTAGATGACTAGCTGATATCTGTGGGTAATTATCCGAACTCTTATTCGGTTGGTAATTAGCCCGGACTGACCCGGTCATGTTTGATGACTATTTATACCTTAGTTAAATTGCGCAATTCAAGTGTTTGTTTAATTTCTTAGATAGTTAATTAGCCATTTACTCATACTTCTTACAAGTAATTTGAACACCTCGTGGGATAGAGTCAACCTTTGTTGGGTTTATTATTGTACGCGACCGTACTACTTTCGAATTGAGCGTAGAATTGGACGTGATCAACTAGCACAGATTTGAAATAAAGAATTCCCCTTATTTTCTTTACCTCCGCTCATGGAAAAAGCAATTTACTTTAACAGTATGATTACGACTTGCCAATAGAATACTCCAAAAAGTGGAGCATTTTATTTTCCTTTTTCCAACTTTAAGCAAATGGAGTAATGCCGCAGGAATGTCATCCAAAGCAAAAAGCATCAGTTTGTCCCCCTCACACACACATTGAGATGCATAATATTTTTGACTCCTTTCTAATACAGTATGAAGTATCTTATACTGCATGGTAGTGCAGAGATTTCAGAATAAGTTCGCAAAATTAATGCCACTAGCAAAGTTGATTAATGTAGTGGGACTAATCAACCTAATGCCAGCAAAGTTAACTAGAGGTTGGTCAGAGTTTAGTGGAGCATCATATATAACCCCAGTTGATAATGGTGGAGAAACTCAGCAACACTAAGGCTTGTGTATTGATCAGACTAATAATTTTTTAGAAGCATGGGCTAAAATGCATGGAGAATTAACGGTTATAATAGAGTGCTGGTGGAATCAGATTCATTAGTACTCTTGGTGAAGGTATTGACAAGCAATGGGATGCTCCTGGGCAGATATCATCTCTGGTGCCTGATATGCTGAATGTGGGTCGACAATTAGAAATTTCATTCATTCACATCTATAAAGAGGTATGGCCGATCTCAAATTTTAACTTTATGAATTCGCGTTCGGAATTCTATCATAATTTATTGAGATAAAGATAAAGACACTTTCAAACTATTACTTTTTGCGAAGCCACACCTCAACTAAGTTGTTAAAACTTCCATTAACTATCACCATCTATGTATTAAAACACACACACCTAGTTGAGTAGAT
Organism: Lycium ferocissimum; assembly: GCF_029784015.1. Taxonomy (NCBI): domain Eukaryota; kingdom Viridiplantae; phylum Streptophyta; class Magnoliopsida; order Solanales; family Solanaceae; genus Lycium; species Lycium ferocissimum. The sequence continues at coordinate 12,538,202 of NC_081342.1, read as the reverse complement.
GGGTAGGAAGGGGAACGTCTGATAGTTGGCCTAGTCAGCTTAGAGGTGTGTTTTAATATATAGATGATGATAGTACATATAGGAATAAGATAGTTGGGCTGTGAAACCCGCAAAAAAGTGATAGTTAGGTTTGTTTTGACCATTCGCGATTTAATGAGTTTCAAATCTATTATTAGTACTTGTTAGCCCCTGTTTGGATGGTTGTTTCCCGTGGTTCATTAATGTACAGTATGGTATTGTATTGTATTGTACTATATTAATGAACACAATGTTTGGATACACTGTATCGTTTCTTGTGGTTTAATAACACTTTTATTGTTTGGTTTGACCGTCACTTTTATTATTTGGTTTGACCGTATGGTACTGTATAATAACATATAAGTTTACTAAAATACCCTTAACTGATATAACTATTAAAAATATCAACAATTACTAGGATAATCCCAATTAAAAGACAATAAATAACTGCTTTCATCTCTTCTTGTTTTTCTTTGACTCTATAACCTTGACTCTATAACCTCGAATACAAGTGTTTGTTCAAATTACTTCATAAAAAGAAAAAAAGCTTGTGTGAATTACTTTATACTTGTGTGCACTAGATGAAGCTCTAACGCTCCAAAAAAAAAAAGCTTTCATTTCTCTCTTTTTGATCCATGCGTGTGCTGCTGATTTTTTATTGCTTTAATAGTGAGTGTTTATTCTTTCTTCTTCTCATTGTTGCTTCTATTCCTTCTTTTACCGAAATGATCGTGGCTGCTGAATGCTTTAATTGATTTATTCCTTCCTCATGAATATTAATAATACAAGAAACATAAAGCTTGAAGGATTTGGAGGCAGTACAGACTTCAGCTGTTGGAGGGAGTTGGAGGCAAAATTAAACATCTAGTTTATATATTTATATATATTAATAAAACTAGGATAACGGATAAAATAAGAATTTTAAAAAATAAGTAGGGGTATAATGGGAAAATAAAATACGTAAAAACCATCAAATTCTGCTACAAAAAATTGATTTTTTCGTGGTTATATACCATGGGATGAATCTTAGCAGTTTGAGAATACCATACCACATAATATTAAGAACAATGGAAACAAACATGATTTCATTCAAAATAATACGTTAATGAATCACAGGAAACACCATCCAAACAGGGGGCTAGGTGAATTTTTAATGTATATACATATGATAGTCAAAGTTATCGGGTTTCGCCTCTGTAAACCAGAGGAAAACATTAGTACTACTTGGCCAAGGCCAGTCGTTTTCGTGGACCAAATACGTGGAATATTTTTGCTTTTGTACTCTAACACCACAACGATCACATCGAAAAGTTAAAATCGTAAGAAAGAACCCAGTTTTAATTACTCATACTTCATTTAAATTATAGCCTCAACATTCTCTATGCACACAAGTCAAGTAACCTTATTTTAGATGCAAATTAAACGATTCGAATGAGTACTGAGTATTGCTTGTTTTGAGCTTAGCTTAGATGTGAGGATTTTAAATTTTAAATTTTCTTTTTAGTATAGTGAATGATTGTTTCCCCAGCTTCCATATCATAATTCCTACATACGCTGTTGATCCTCATCCCAAAAAAAAAAAAGAAAAAAAAAAGACCACTACTTCTGAGCGAAAAACTTACTAAAAGTAATAATGCTAACTTGCAAGAGATTACTGATCAAGATTGAATTAATAACATTACAACATATATAATCACAACCAACACATTATACATAGCACATTTTTAAACTACAACTTCTTCAACCCAACAATTTATTTCTTTGTTCCTAGTTACTAATCAACATTAATGGCAAAGTACTTTTCTTAATTTTCTTGAAATGGGGAATTACATTTTAACTTTTAAACAGCCATGTAAGGCTTAATGAGTTGAATGAGTGAGCCCTTAAGGTGAAGTGACATAACTTCATTAGTAGAACCAACCAATTGTCCCCCAATAAAAACTGCTGGCATCATAGCATTGCAACCCATCCTCATTAGAGCTTTTTCCATTTCTTTTCCTTCAGGATCATGATCAATTTCATGAACATATGGAATTACTCCAAGATCTTGAAATAATATACTCACTGCATAACACAAACAACATGTACTCTTGCTGAAGATGACCACTCCATGTTCCCTAGCCATTCTTTGTACCTTATCCATTTTTGTTGAAAACAATAAAACGAGGGAATTTCAAGGGAAAAAAAATATGGTTAATTAAGGAGGAGATGAAGCAACTAGCAAAAAAAAAAAAGAGCTGGAGAAATAAAAGGGTTTAATTTTTATTTTCCAAGCTCAGAGATAGCTAGGTTGCTTGAGAATGGAGGTGGTCAAGGTGAGTCTATTTATAGTATAAATAAAGAATAGAACATTTCAAAAGATTGTGAGCTTTTATTTAGATTCTTTGAAAATTAACTGGATCGCAACTCCACAAAAGTAACTTTTTTGAAAGGAAAAAAAAGATACTGCTACTATTTCGTTCCACAAATAAGGGGCAAGTTGGATGATACATACATTCATATTCTATATGGTCAGGCACTTTTTTGAATAGAATCTAAGTTGTATTTATATACGGTCGAATATTTATATCAAAATAAAAATGAAAAATAAATAAATAAAAAAGGTCACCTTGTAACAGGTGGTAATATGACTTATATATTCTTAAGATTACAAATTCACATGTTAAGGAGACTTGTAAATATTCTTAGAAGACCTGATGGTGTAAAATGATCATTCTATGAACAGTATATATGACTTAAAGTCGAATGAATATAATCTTTGGTGGTGGCACCGGCTATTGTTATTCGAAAAGAGAACTGATAGTACAATCCCATGAAGACTCCATTTATCAAACTCCAGGTCACCATCGACGTGTGACTAACATATTAGAATCTGCTCAAGTTTTTCTAATATATACTAGATGGCGTGGCGTATCTCTTAAGCATCTGGTCAACACTTTGGATTATAATGTATTTATGTGTATATAGTTGTGTTTGGATAGTGGTAATATATATATATATATATATATATATATATATATATATATATATATATATATATATATTTAATAAACAAACATAAGTTTCGTAATCGTTTTTATGCATATATATATTATGTTCAAAATACGATTAATATAACATCGTAATTTGTCTTTCCGTATCCAAAACTTTATTATATTAGTGTTTGCTACGAATACTAACTTTCCTGATTTGGTTATCCAATTGAAAGATTTGAAATACACTTTCTCTACCGAGTTTCATGCCATCATCTCTTTCAAATCAACAACACTGAAAAGTGCTTTCATGTGTCAGCAGTCTTAAATTTTTAAGTATAGACCAACTTCATTATTTTAAGAAAATATGTGTATACGTTTCTTGACCGTTTATATTTCGTCTTCTTGATGTTATTCCTCATTATTTGTGTGAGACGTATGTGTCTAAACTTATACATCTTTTGGTTTTATGATTTCTTTAGCGGTTTTTGTGTTCAATTTAAATCGTTATTTCTTTTTTCCTAAATTTCTCTTCTGTAAATTTTCTGTAAGTGTACCTTTACCATTTTCTGAACTTATTACCATTATTTAAATGTCCTATTTTTTTTTCTTCTTCACGTGGATCTCACCTTTTTTTTTTTTTTGCAATTATTTCCTAATTCTTCACGTGGATCGCACCTTAATTTTTTTTATCTCAACTATTATGGAAGAGTGGGCCCCACCTTAAATTTGTTTTTTTATTTATACTATTATAGAAAAGTGGGCCTCAACTTATTTTTTTTTTTAATTTACTATTATAGAAGACCGTTTATATTTCACCTTCTTGATGTTATTCCTCATTATTGGTGTTAGACATATGGTATAAGTTTTAAATCTTTTGATTTTATGACTTCTTTAGCAGTTTTTGTGTTCAATTTAAATCGTTATTTATTTTTTCCCGAACTACTCTTCTTTACATTTTCTCTAAGTGTACCTTTACCATTTTTTGAACTTATTATCATTATTTAAATATTCTATTTTTTTCTGTTGCAATTGTCTCTCTTCTTCACGTGACCTCCTTTTTTTTTTTTTTTTTTGCAATTGTCTACTAATTCTCCAAGCGGACCCCACCTTAATTTTTTAATCTCTACTATTATGTAAGAGTGGGCCCCACCTTAAATTTTTTTTTCTAAACAATTGTCTCCTACTTCTTCACGTGGATCCATCTTAATTTTTTTTTTTTTGCAATTGTCTCCTAATTCTCCACGCGGACCCCACCTTAATTTTTTTTAATCTCTACTATTATGGAAGAGTGAGCTCCACCTTAAATTTTTTTTTTTTCATTCCTACTATTATAGAAGATTTGGCCCCACCTTAATTTTTTTTTAACAATTTTTCTACCATTAGAGAAGATTGGGCCCCACCTTATTATTATTATTATTATTATTATTATTTTTTTACAATTTTTCTACCATTAAAGAAGATTGGGGCTCACCCTTATTTTTTTTAATTATTTTTTTTTAATAGAGACTGACGATGAAGAAACCCATGCTTCTATATAGTTATAATAATAAGTGGCTTGGGGGTACGAACACAGCTGCCAAAACTTGTACCAAAAGCTTAACAAATTGTACATGCAATGAATTTTTTAATACCACGTGAACATTTCTAATATGTCACAGTACTTAATATTTATTCCATAGACGTATACACTTCAATTTTAATTCTCTAATACATTTATTTCCTCCGTACACTTTATTTGTTCACTCTAGACTTTTCGCGTTCTGGAAAAATATAATATGTGTGTGTCCAAATTACTTGTTCATTTATAAAACCAAAATAAAATTAACCCTTTCTAATAAATATTCTTGAAAATAGTCTATTGGAGAGAAACTATGACAAATGTCTAAGCGGGATAAAAAAGTAGTTGGTTAAAATGTGCAATTTATATAACTTTTGGTACAAATTTGCATTGCTATTGTTCGCCCTCTTTTCACGTTTAAAGTATTAAGAAAGAAGGAAAACCCGTTTCCTTCTTTGTCAATACTTTACTTATTTTACTCTCCTTTGCATTCTCTGATTATTGTTTCTTTACATTCATAAAATGTATTACTTTATATTTTCATTTCGGAATTAAAATTTGGTGATTTACCATATAGCGTATCACATTTCTAATATGTCATAATACTTAATATTTATTCCATAGACGTATGCACTTCAATTTTAATTATCCGACACATTTATTTCCTCATATTTTTTAATTAATTTAATAAAAATATTTTATTGGTTTCGCTTTTAAAAAATTCAATATATACAACAATTGTTCTTATGTTTGGATTTGAACAGTTAATTGATTGAGATGGATAGAAAATCAAATTTATACATATAAGATATTAAACAATTTAAAAGAAAAAATCTAAAATCTAAAATCAAAATATTAATTTTCCCTCACCTTCTTACTAATTTTCTTTTTCACATTGATGAACAACTTTTATTGTCACGACTATGACAAATTTTTAAAAATTATTTTCAAAGTGAATAAACGTGTTCGGCCTGTGCGATATGGCTAGTAAATATATATATATGAACTCTGAAAGTTTATTTATTTAATTATTTTACGTCTGCAATTGAAAGTTTACGTGAGAGCGTGATTCTTTTATTTAGACAAAACACACGGAAATAGTTTCATAGATGAAATTCGAATTTGATTAGTACCTCTTAATCTAGTACTATACTATGTAAATTGTAAAACGCTTCATCTGAAAGTTTGAATAGAAAGTATAATACGAATTATTTACTTTATTTTGGATCACAACAAATATCATAAGAGGAATTGGTTGTGGTCTATGTTTTATATTAGCAATTTTTATACACTAATAATGTAAAAAATTCAGATTACTTATAGATTAATTACTGATAAGTTTCTACACCAAAAATGGGTTGGTGACAGAGAAAATTAAAGTATGGAATATAATTTACTGCAAGAATCTTTACATTATAAGGGAATAGTGCACATAAATTAAGCGTATATTTTATTAACACAACGTGGACGAACTATTGGCCGTGCAATATATTTAATGAAAATATAAAAGTGGTGGTCAGCCTAAAGCCCTAAAGATACCGCACAGACGGTCAAAATATATATCGTCTGGTGATTTTATTCTGTGTCAGCGATAGACGAAAGATCTGATTCTTCGTGTTGTGCCCACTCCAACTTGTACAAAAATTGTCTCCAACGTAAATGCTCAACATATATTAACGAAAAATAGTCAAAACTCTTAGGGCTCGTTTGGTTGGGGAACAAGTTATCCGGGGATAACTAATCTCCGGAATTGTTATTCCACCCTCTATGTGGGATAAAATAACACTCTAATACCGGGATAACTAATCCCGTGGTTTTATCCCAATCAAACGTGGGATAAGATGGTACTAAAATTTTATCTCAGGACTATTTTTGCTTATCCATCATACTAAACGACCCCTTGATTTTACATTTGCCCGGATCGTAATGGAGCTCCAATTTAAAATATAATGGAAGGTAATTTTAAACCATAGTAAAAAGCTAGAGGTAAAACAATCCCGACCCATTTGCACTGTTAATTTAGGCTGCTTTTACTACGGAAATCACTTTTGCTTTTTTTTTTTCTCTGACTATTAAGATGTTTCAATTCGTCGGGTGAATTCCTTGTCTGCCCATGAATTCAATAACAATTTGAAAGATTGCCCTATTCAAAATATCCGATTTTATATATACTTATTTTCAACTCCCTGAAGCATTTTGTCAGTAACCTTTTTCCTGGAGTATCCATTCAATCTAGGCTGAAATATGTTAAAAATCCAGGGCAAGTACATGACAACTCATTACTAAAAAATAACTATTTTCTCACTGAAATATGTTCAGTGGCTATTTTCCACTGACATTCAGTGGGAAAAATCTAAATAATATTATTTTTACATGGAAAAATTAGAAAATTCCCTAGCGTTTAAATGAGAACCTGTTTTTCACCATATGTTTTTTCAGTGAGATTGTTTGGTGGAAATGAGATGAAAAAATCATGTTTCATAGCATAAAATTCTCAGTGAATGATGATAGGAAAAACCTCCTTTACTAGTAGTGACTTGATAGTAGCAAAGATATGAACGGCCCAAAGTATAAGATTTCTCAATTTGAAGCTCAGATAATGTTTCTTTCGAGTTTAGGAAAGATTGTAAGAAGTAAAGATAGCACTGGTTTATGCATGTGACATTAGAATACATTCTTACAGCTAGCAAATAGTAGGAATTAATAAGAGCCACAAAACACCGAACCATTGACAGATGAAATCACAAACGTCTTTAATCTTTATCATCCATTTCGACAAAACATACGGCTCTTTATTACACTATGAATGAATTTTAACATGTGAATATTAAATTAGAGTGGCTATTTCTTGAGATAGGGTACTCTGTTAATACATTTGTATGCTATTACTAATTTTTTATATCACAATATTGTGTTTTGAGTCAGAACAATATGTGCTTGAGCAGTGAGCACCAGCATCCAGGGGTGGATGTAAGGTAGTAGGTGCGGGTTATTCCAACCCAATAACTTTAGTTCAGTTCCTGGTTTTTATTAAAAAAAAAAAAAATCAGTACACATGATATATTCTGAACCCAGTAATCAAACAAACTAGATTTTGAACTCAAACTCATGAAGTTCAAATTTGGGATTCGTTGTTGCCGATAGTATATCTTTCCTTGGTTTTAGTTCACATGAACTCGTTTCGATTGTGCAAAGTTTAAGAAAGAAGAGAAGACTTTTAAACTTGTGGTGTTAATTAAATGAGTCGCATTATATTTTATGTGGCTATAAATTATTGAATAAAGTTAGATTGTTTTCAAATATTAAAAGGTCATATTTTTTTAATTTAATAAGAAAATAGATTCACATAAATTGAAATATAGGGGATAATATGTAAGCATATTTTCCATAAAGTTCAAAGGAAACAATAGAAAGAAGAGAAGACTTTTAAACTTGTGGTGTTAAATGAGTCACATATATTTTATGTGGCTATAAATTATTGAATAAAGTTAGATTGTTTTCAAATATTAAAAGGGGTCATTTTTTTTACACGGACTAATAAGAAAATAGATTCACATAAATTGAAATATAGGGGATAATATGTAAGCATATTTTCCATAAAGTTCAAAGGAAACAATAGAAAGAAGAACAGAAAAGGAAAAACCCGGTTAGTAAAAGTTGACACTCGACAGAAGAAGGTTGGTATATAACTTGACAGCCCAAAGCTGCTTTGACAACAGATGATTTCGGGCCGCGAGCCAAACTTGAACCATATAGAGTTTAACAATGTGTGTCACCAAGACATGAAAGTAAGTTCTATATAGTGGTTGTTAGACCGACTATGTTGTATGGGGGTGGAGTATTGGCCAATCAAGAACTCACACGTTCAAAAGATGAAGATAACAGAAAGAAGTTGACAATCCAAAGTTGGTATACATTGATTATAGATCGATATGCATAGTTATAAACTGATTCTATATAGTTATATACATATTATACATGTATCACGTATATATTATACATTCCTCCGATTATTTTTAGTTTAAGCGATTGGTGATGAATTATTTAGGTTAATGCTTGTAAAATAAAATAATTAACATAATCCTAATTCTGGACACGCTAGTGTCCTTTGGAACACAAAGATTGCAGCTAGGCTTCTCAAGGCCCAGTCCATTTCATTTCCTCTTGTATCTTGGTCCAGTTATGAACTGCTGGGCTTGATTAGAAATTTGGATCGTTTCCACTTCGGTCCCTATTTTGAGTTGGGCTTTAATTTTTATCCCTTAAGACAAACAACTTTTTCGCGAGACATAAGTTTATATTGTTGCATCACAATATCCCAAAAGTTATATATATATCTCCCTTAAAGAACTTATGCCCCGCTAGACATAAGTTCTTATTTGAAGGACAAAATTTTTATGACCGGCACACTTGAAGGACAAAAGTTAAAGACCAGCCCATTAGAAGGACAAACCGTGCAATTTCTTCTAGAAATTTTCACTGATTTTTCCTTTACGGGGAAATAGTTTAGTAAATAATCCTCTTTTATCTTTCTTGCAATTTATGGATATTGTAGACCACGGTTTAAAGATTTTTTTTTAGCAAACTGAAAATCTTATGAGGAAGGTTAGACAACAGTACATTAACATTTTGTTTTTAAGGTTGAGCGATGTACAAGAGACCCAAGTCTAACGTTGGCCAGAAGGCTAATTTCCCAAGGCAATATTTGCACAACCTTTGGAAATAGATAAAATTTAAATAATAGCCTTAAAAGAACATCTGCTTAAATCAGCCGATTTTGACCACTTATGTTACGTATTGACGAAAATGAGCCACCCATGCAAAACGATAGCACCTGATTCTTGCAGTGCAAATAACTATATAAACTTTTTTGCAACTGTAATGAGGAGTCTGAAAGGAAATGATATTATTCCTTGATTCTGCTGGAAAAAATTCTTAGTTTAGTGGGAATCTTTTAGTAGAGACAAGCTAGTATAATAGACTACTAAATTATTTCAAGAATAATTGATGTGTAAAGACATGCAACTAATTTAATAGCTGTGGACTGTGGGTACGTAGTAGAATGTCGAGTAGAGAAAATTAGCACCTAATTAGTTAATTTAAAGGAGTATATGATCATTAGAACGTAATTCTGGAAAACTTTTTATTCTGATCGAGTACATGCTCAACGTAAAACAATTAATGTAACATCCTAGACTCAAGATGAAAATAATTCTAATCTTCTTCATTCACTTAATTCAGAAAACAACTGATCACCAATATATTACTACTGTGAAAATCACGATTGCTTCTGATAGAAGAAGTTTGCACGTGTTGTTGACATATTTATAAAGGAGACATGAAACAGTGGACATAATATTATTAGTTACTTTGTGCTAAATAGTTAGGGAAAATTGAATGCCATGTTTATTTCAAAAATAGCGCCTGAGTAGTGTAATAAAATGAAATTGAGAGACCATTATTAGTGAAATAGTCAAATAACTCATAGATATTGGCAGGCATTACTAATTAGTTTGTCTATTTCAAAGTGTTGAACACAATCTAATTAATTAAGTTTACAATTCTCATCTGAAGTTAATTATATAACTTACACGGTAAAGTGGTTTGTAAAATTATAATGTTGCCCGAATGAAACCACTACTACAGCTAGACAGAAAATGATAAACTTCCAGAAAGGTTTCTATTATCAGCCATTTTCATAAAAATATGGCTTTTTTTACAACCCCCAGTACTCCTTTAGAGGAAACAAGACAGGAAAGAAAAAGAAAAAAAAGACCCCAGTTGGTAGGGTAATAGCTTAGAGCTAGACTAATTTTAGGAGTCCGGCACCTTTGTAACCCAAAAAAAAATAATTTTTGGAACCAAACTAACTCATTAAAAAAAAAAAAAAAGAATCAAAGTAGGCTTCACGCACAGAATCTGTGCGTGAAACCCCTAACAAAAACCCCTCCCATTTCCAGCATACTCTTCTCTTTCATTTCCTCCATTTTCACCCTTTCAACACACTTTTGCACTCCCAAAAACATGTCTCAAAGTTTTGAAACTTCAAAGTTTGCTATACAACCCCATATTTGTGAATGCAATTATTACTGTAAACTAAAAACGTCAAAGACCCAAGATAATCTGGGTTTCTGTTTTTGGCGTTGTAAAGTGCTGGAAGTAAGTGTTTTTACATTTTTTAGTGTTTTTTTTTTCACGTTATCCATATATTTTACTTTAAAAAACTGATTTTCTTGTAATGTTTATAGGATATGGGCGGTTGCAAACACTTTCGGTGGGAAGATAGCATTCACGTGGATAAAACGGTGGCGATGAAGTTTCAAAATTCACTTTTTGATAGAGATACCGCGACTTCATGTATCTCTAGAGATACCGCGACTTCACGTATCTCTAGAGATACCGCTAAGTTGGACTCGCAATTTAAGCTGGTGGAAGCTGAAGAAAAAATTGAACTTTTGGAGGTCTTGCTCACCGGTTCCCAAAAAAAACGAATTTCTTTGAAGGCTAAACTTAGAGACACTCAACACGAGAAAATAGCTTTGAAAGAAAAACTTAAATTGTGGAAGATTATTTGTGCTATCTTGTTGTTGTTCATTATATATATGTATTTTGTTTATTAAGTTTAATATTTTTATGGATTATGTTTTTTACTAGTTGTATATTTTCCCCTATAATGTAATCCGCACCCTTTATGTACTAATTTATTTGTGTTTCTTTGTTAAATTGTCAATTAATAATAGACTTTAACAATAAACTTTGAAGAATTAAAAACATGCCAAACTAATTCAAATTTATGACTTCATCATAAAATAAAAATACAAATTAACTTTTAGTCCGAAACTTAAATACCCATAATCTAAGATAGTGAGCCTAAATAGACCCTAATCGTCATCAGAATAGAAGTCCTCAATATCGTCCTCAGAACCATATTGACGGTCTCTTAACACACATCTTTTTTCAGGAGATGTTAGTTCTCTACCAGTTGATGATGCTTGTTCTTCGGCCAACTTTAGCATGTAAAATCTACAACGTCTTGCCAGCATTCTGTTGTTTTCTTTTCTAATCCTTTGTACGGCAATCTCGCAAGTTGCTGGACCTACTCGAGGCATGGTTATTGAGTACCTTGTTGGGATTGGAGCGTTGAGATTTTCCCAGTCATGAACAAGACGTTCTGATTCGGCAATCCAATGTGACCATTCTCGGCGTAAATCGCAATAATATTCTCACGGATTTGAATATTTCACACTGCAGAAATCATCATTACGCTCTATAAGAAGGTGGGGATTTAGCTCGTCTAGTTTGAAATCACTGGTATCACTCGAAAAACTGCTATGATTTGAACTCTCATCATCATCGCTATTTGAATCTTTTTGGAAGGAGTAAAGACCAAGCGAGTTTCTACTACTCGATATTGAATACGTTGTAGTCTAATAACAAAAAAAAAGGGCTTATATAGTTAAAACCCCCAAGTGCCCCTAGGGGGGGGGGGGGTCTTTATGACCCTACCTACTTACCTTATTATAAGACAAATACTAATCTTCATCGGATATTTCACAGTCCGAATCCCACTTGGATCTAAATCTTGTGCTGCCATGTATACCATATTCTACCCTATGGTAACGTATTTGCATCCGATTGTTCTCTTATCGAAAACGATTAAGAGCAAAATTAAACTCTTGTGGAGTTCCACGAGGCATTGACATAGCACGTTTTTTTGGGCGTTTAAGCCTACCTAAGCTAACTTTTGCTCCGGTGCTTAAACCTCTCCCTAACACGCTAATTCCACTCCTCTTTCATTGTTTTATTGTATTCTCGATTGAATCTTTTGTTAGGGTTATTTGAGTAATGAAAATCATCATCATCTAGTTCTTATGTCCTACCTATTGCTTCAAATATGTTTGCTGGGGTAAAATATATAATAGAATCAAGATTACCAAATTGGGTGTAGAATGTCATGATAACTCGTCTTAAAGTGAATACTAGTTGTTTGTCAATCATGTTATATATAGTACTGCATTTTTGACCGTTTTATTTGAATTTAATTCATATTACGCAACATTTCAATGCGCAATAGAACATGATTTGACAACACATCATGCATGCCAATTTCAGCTTTTTTTATGACACATAAAGGACCGATTTGATAATACAATGCTGCATTTTTTGACCATTTATTTGAATTTAATTCATATTACGTAACGTTTCAATGTGCAATAGAACATGATTTGACAACACATCATGCATGCCAATTTCAGCTTTTTTTATGACACATAAATGACCGATTTAACAATACAATGCTACATTTTTTGACCGTTTATTTGAATTTAATTCATATTACGCAACGTTTCAATGCGCAATAGAACATGATTTGACAACACATCATGCATGCCAGGTTTTTATGACACAAAAAGGACCGATTTGACAATACAATGCTGCATTTTTTGACCATTTATTTGAATTTAATTCATATTACGCAACGTTTCAATGCGCAATAGAACATGATTTGACAACACATCATGCATGCCAATTTCAGCTTTTTTATGACACATAAAGGACCGATTTGATAATACAATCCGCATTTTTTGACCGTTTATTTGAATTTAATTCATATTACGCAACTTTTCAAAACGCAATAGAACATGATTTGACAACACATCATGCATGCCAATTTCGGCCTTTTTTATGACACATAAAGGACCGATTTGACAATACAATGCTGCATTTTTTGACCGTTTATTTGAATTTAATTCATATTACGCAACGTTTCAATACGCAATAGAACATGATTTGACAACACATTATGCAACGTTTCAATGCGCAATAGAACATGATTTGACAACACATCATGCATGCCAATTTGCCTTTTTTATGACACATAAAGGACCGATTTGACAATACAATGCTGCATTTTTGTCTGTTTATTTGAATTTAATTCATGTTACGCAACGTTTCAATGCGCAATAGAACATGATTTGACAACACATCATGCATTCCAATTTCAGCTTTTTTATGACACATAAAGGACCGATTTGACAATACAATGCTGCATTTTTTGACCGTTTATTTTAATTTAATTCATATTACGCAACGTTTCAATGCGTAATAGGGGTCAATATGAATCTATTTAAGAAGAATGTTGGACAAGGTAAAAACTCATCCATTTTATAAGTTTAAGTCTCTTAAGTCATTCAAAAAAACCTCTCTTAAGTCATTCAAAAAAAAAAAAATCAAACTTTCTACAAAAAATGGCTCAAGATATTCCACCAGTTAAGGTTTCAATACATTGGGAAGGTATTATCCTTGATGACAATAGTATAGTTCGTTACAATAAAAGACCAAACATTCATGTGAAATGTCCACTTGAAATGTCTTATGAATCACTAGTCACTTACATATATGAAAAAAATGAAGGTTAGTCCAGATGAGTATGAAATCTCTATGGTGCAGATATCCACAATCGGTTTCCCGCATGGTATAGTGCTTTATGGTAGGCATTATATCAATGATGATGATTCTTTGAGGGATTATTTGAATGTGCCAGAAGAATTAAAACATTTAGTCGCCCTTAATGTTCTTGAGATGTATGTTGAAAGATACCCCGAGAGGTCCCTCAAGAACAACCCAGTCAAGTTAACACGTATGGAGATATTAGTTCTTACGGGGACATTTTGAGTGGCACGTGGAAAATCTTACCCAACAATTTAATCAAACTTGGTAAATATGCATACTTATATTATTATTTTGTGCAGTAGCACGTGTTTATTATATGTATTGGTAAATAACCATTTTTAAATCTTTGTAGGAGTTATAGACCTGATACGAGTAATATTGGGCAATCATCTCAATTTAGTGGAGCAACTCATTATTATCAAAACTCTAAGTTCAGTGGAGCTGATTATTATAATAATTCTCGATTCGGTGGAGCGATTATTATAATAATTCTCAGTTCGGTGCAGCTGATTATTATCATAACTCGCCAGTGGTACCAACTGTGGATGAAAGGCAGTCCTCTCAGTTTGGTGGAGTTGATCATTCTCCACACCATGCTCATTCTCAATATGTGTAGGTTCATCACCTTGATGTTAAATAATATATATATATATATATATATATATATATATATATATATATATATAGAGAGAGAGAGAGAGAGAGAGAGAGAGATTTGAATTTGAAATTTAACATATGCTTTTTATCGTGTAGGAGCAGGCCTTTCTTAGGCGCTGATTGTCCAAGTTATGTGGATACATCACAGAGTGATGGCGATGAACCAGCTAATAATGCAGAGGTAACCGATGATGAAGATAGTGAAGGGGATGAAGAAGATATGCATTTTAGTCCCCAAAAACCCGTAACCAACTCACCATCACGTACCACTTCGATGGCGAAAAACCCAATTCCGACAACCCCAATGCGGTGGTATTCGACTATATTCCATATCTTGACGGTACAAGGTCGTGAGGATGCATTTGTCTTCACAAGAGATGATGATCAAAGTCGCCAAAAAATGTGGATTGAACCAAAAAATCCCCGGGCGATGAATGCGTCCTTGCAAAGGGAATGCAGTTCACATAAAAAAAGATGTTGCAACGGGCTGTCAGAATGTATTGTATAAAGGATATGAGGGAGTTTAAGGTTGATGACTCAAATAAATCGGTATGGAGGCTGGTTTGTAAGCGACATACTCAAGGCTATCGGTGGTTGCTTCGGGGAATTGTTGAGCCTGATGGTCTGTGGGAAATCACAAAATTCCACCCAAAGCACACTTGTGATATGGGACAAAGTTGAATAGATCATTTTAATTTAGATATAAACATGATTGCTCATGTGTTACTTAAACACATTGAGGAAACTCCAAGGTAACTTATCTGACCTAGTACATTATATATCTTATAGCAATTAAAATATCATTACTAAATGTTGTTTGTTTAAACTTATGCAGGATGCCCATCAAAACTTGTATTGGCATGGTCCACTCCAAATATTGTAAAATCATAAGCAAGAGAAAGGGATTTCTCGGGCGTAGACGTGGTTTTGAGATGATCTTTGGAACTTGGGAATCCTCTTTTCAGGCGTCACGGGTATATAGCATTGCTCCACAACATGCTAATCCTAGAATTGTTGTACGGTGGCGTTTTAGAGGCGGGTAATTTTCGACTTCGTCTTTTGGGCATTCAAACCAAGTATTGATGGTTTTGCTCACCGCCGAATGTGATATCGATAGATGGGACGCATGTATATGGCGAGATATGAAATTAAGCTCCTAATTGCAATAGGTATGGATGTCAATGGGTCAATATTCCCTCTTGCTTTCGCAATTGCCGCCAATGAGAGCAACGAGACATGGGGGATGTTCTTGACTCATCTAAAAACTAATGTTATTAAGGGTCATCAGGGCATATGTATCCTATCGGATCGTCATAAAGGCATATTGCACAATATGCGTACTTTGGAAATTGGCAAGCCTCCACATGCTTACCATCGATATTGTTTAAGGCACTTAAAGGCTAATTTGCAAACAAAGTTTGGAAATGGCACTATAAACAAATTGATGTGGGGGGCTGCGATGCAGCATCAACAAAGAAAATGGACTGCAAAAATAGAGCTACTAAGGGAAGTGAGTGAAGAGGCATATGTTTGGTTGATGAAATTAGAAGTTGAAAAATGGACGCTTTATGCTGATGGAGGAAGGAGATGGGGCATGCTCACAACGATTAGCTCGGAGTCTTTCAATGGACTCCTCAAATCTACTCGAGGACTACCTGTCACCGCAATGGTAAGACTAACTTTCAGGCAGGTCGTGGAGCGATTTGCGGATAGGACAAGGCAGGCTAGAGCCATATTAGCCGAGGACGGAACATGGATGCCAAAGCCCTATAAAAAGATGGAGCACTATAGAAGAAAGGCAGAGGGTCACCAAATGACTCAGTATGACGTCGTTCAACAAGTGTATGAAGTTAGAACGAGTTATTGCGACGACAAAGGAGGAAACAAACATATCGTTACCGAGCGTACAAAATCACGCACTTGTGGTAAGCGGCAACGTACCACATGCCATGTTCTCAGTCAGAAGTGCTTTGAGAGAATGGCCGTAAATGTAAATCGATTATGTGGCGGAGGAATATAAAGTCGTAAAATACCTTAAAGCATATTCGCCACTTCCATCTCCTTGGTGATCAAGCTTATTCACAAGCCGTTTTCTATGATTGCGAACAAGAAGCATATCCAGAATTGGGAAAAATAAGCTAACCCGTTATCACAATCAAATGGATGTTAGCGAAAAGACTTACTCTCGCAAGTGCTCGACATGTAAGAAATTTGGGCATGATAAGCATTCATGTGGGCAAAACTCCCATGGTGGCAGCACATCTGGAAGTAGAAGAGTGTCTAGAACTTGATTTTTTTATTAAAGTCTATTGTAATTTAATGATGTATTTCTTTGCTAATGGAATGAAATATTTTTCAATTATTATGAATCTCTCGTATTGGATGAATTATTTTTAAATATTATATTTATTTTTGCACATTCAAAAGGTGCGGATTAGACAATACAATAACAAAATAAAAAAGACATAAAAGGAAAAAAAAAACTAATACAAAGCAGAGTAATTTTTTCTTTTCTATCTTTCTTGAACTAAAAAAGTACTTTCATAGCTTTGGAGTAAAACAAAAGAGATTAATCAAAACCCTATAAAATATGACACTTAAACCTAAATATAACAAGTTTTCAAACGTACTTCGGAGCACTTTACAATCCCTAAAACGACGATCCAAATGTATATGTATACTTGATGTAATGAGCCGATATTATTGTACACTAAAAAAATTATTAAGTTCTATATAAAATATTTATATTCCGGTGTTTTGAAACGTGACTAATCTTCGGTCAAAGTACGAAAAAAACCTTAATTTTGAGTTTGATTTCCAAAGAATAAAGGTTGGGGTCGGGGGGAAAGAGGCTTCACGCACAGAATCTGTGCGTGAAAGGACCAAAGTGTAAATGTACAGTTGCGCCCTTTCACGCACAGAATCCTACTTTGGTTCCTTTTTTTTAACGTTTTAGTTTGGTTCCAAAAAAAAAATTTTGGGTTAAAAAAGTTCCGGACCCCTTATTTTAGCATACAAATTAAAACCATATAGCTTTGGCATTGATGAGCATTTCTTTAAGAGAGCCATCAACATGAAGGGAGATAACATCCTTAGCTGAACCAATAAGTTGTCCACCAATGAAAATAGATTACAACCTAGGATTCTCAAAGCAACTGCCATTTCATTGCCTCTTGAATCTTGGTCCAATTCATGAATTGCTGGGCTTGCTCCTAGTTCATAGAAAAGTGCTTTGATACTATGACACATGCAACATGAACTCTTGGTGAATATTACTGCTGCCCTCTTTGATGCCAACTCTCTTATCTTATCCATATTTGAAAATTGATCGATGTATACAGAAAAAATCTTGTGTGAAACGGAAGGGAGTATTGTTAGCTAGGATGGTGATGCTAGTGATCTATGCTTTAGTGATGTTTGTGGTTTCATAACTTGGGTTATTTTTAGCGATTCTTGATAGATATGGATCACATTGTTTAGTTATCCAGAAAAGGCCAAAAAAAAAAAATAAAGGAGCAAGAATACTAAAGCAAAAAATGAAACGAGAAATTCCTTAAAGATATTTCTTTGTATTCCCTATTTGCTTGAGAAATTCTATATACGCTAATTGGGAAACTTTCGGTGATAAATTGGAGTATAATTAAATTATTTCAAGAATAGCAATGTTTAGATTCTAAAGACAATGCTAATACTGGATCAATAGATATAGGAGATCATGTCGAATATAGAATAAAATATGCTCTGTAATTATTTAATGCATGCGTAGGAGAATATCATCAATAGAACTTGCTTCTGAAGAATTTTTTTTCTTCTGATCTACAAGTGATCAGTAGTTTCAGATCACAAGTTCACTCACTAGATTTGACATCAAAATGTTCTAATATTCCTCCTGTAAATATTTTTCCAACAACACTCAAATTCTATGGAATCAAATCAGCTAATAATTGGAAATGTGAATTCCTTATGCTTTCCAAGTTGAGATTTTCATGTTGGAGAGTTAATTAAGGGACAATTCTTTTGGTAATTACAAGTGTGTGCTCGTTTGGTGGTTGTTATTTTTGGAGGATCTTATAGCTGACGTGTAATTGACAAGATCTTATCCAATTTGTTCTTATTGGGGGATTCATGCACATCAAGATTAAATCTTTATTCGCGGGGATGCTTCTCCATTGGAACCAAGTTGTAATCGATAATTAATTCTCACATCATGATTTATATTAAGGATTGAGCTTGATTCAAGATTCATACTTTGAGAAATTTGAAGCGCTAGTTAGGGTGGGGAATCTCACCGGTCTTGGGTAGGTGAAACTTTAACGTCTCGATCAATTGCTTGTTTTTCTCAAAATATGATTGTATCTTATACTACTACTTTACCTAATAATATTCTGTGGCAAGCATATGCTAGGTCATTATGCTATTTTGAGCTACTAATCGTATGTTATACTCTTTTATGACTATTGAAACTTAAAGCATGATTAAAGCTGTTTTACTACAAAATGAGCATGGCATCCTAAATATTGCACTGTTAAATCATGCTAGCATATTTCGGATTATCACATGCTTTGATTGATTTGGTTTTCACATGATATTGTCTGATAATGAGATAGCTTGATCGATATCAAAATTTTCAGTATATCTGACCCAATATCTGCGAATGTACATGGAATTAGGTCTAGCAGATCCTAGTACCAGTAAGCTATGGGCCTATGTGATTTCAGACTAGTGGATTACCTAGTATTCACAAGATCCCATGAATTGGACAGATCGATCTAGTAGTCCTAACCCACGAGGGCTAGCTCATGATTGATTATTTGATGTGGTTCGACTTTTACCTGCTTGCTACTTGTCTTACCTGTTCTATCATGTTGTTTCAGATACAGATTTTGTTGTTGTTGCTTTCATGCATTATTTTGAAAGACTTGCTCAGAGGGGCGGAGAAGCGGACCGATGATCTCATTGGCTTAGGCTCAACAAAGTTCACTCATTACTCTATACAGATCCTACTCCTAGCGATATTGTGAGGCCACAATGATTCTTGTTCCAGCCAGGCTTAGAGTTCAGTTGAGTGAGACAATCGCATTCAGATCATGGTGGCATCTTTACTCTATCCTTCAGCTTTCATTTTTAGTTATCATGGGGTCGCGTTCCTAGACTTTTGTATTCATATTATGTAGTTGCTCCCTAACAATATTTTATGAGTTTTGGGATGTGTTTCCTATTTTTATTACTTTCTAGACTTCCGCTATTGAAAGATTCTTGTATAACTATGTTATGAGAATGTTGAGGCTCAATTGCATTGTTTTTTCTCTCTGGTAGTTTGACTTTAATAGTTCACCTGGCAAATATATATGGTGGCTTATTTGGGTGTGGTTTGACTTTAATAGTTCACCAGGCAAATATATATAGTGGCTTATTGGGTGTCATATGGCGGCCTACGAATTTGGGTTATGACAATTGAAA
This sequence comes from Lycium ferocissimum, assembly GCF_029784015.1. NCBI lineage: Eukaryota > Viridiplantae > Streptophyta > Magnoliopsida > Solanales > Solanaceae > Lycium > Lycium ferocissimum. Next base: position 12,518,084 of record NC_081342.1, on the reverse strand, counting down.
AGTTACTTTATTTAATCAGACGTGCAGCCAAGTACGTATTACAACGGTAGGTCTATATGTGTCGAGGGAATAATTACGTACGTAGAATGGGAACAATTCAAGTGTGGCAATTAAGTAGCTACAATCATTTCTATAATGTTACCCTTAATTTCTTCTACGTAGATTTTAATATTTTGAATTATATTAGTGAAAATTTTGATTCCCCATTTGGTTTGAACCTCGTGAATGAAGTCTTCTTTGTAGAGAGAGATTCACCCCCGAAATAAACCTTACGGCGTGAATCAGAGTAGTCTTGGGCCCAAAATAGATAACGAACACCGAAAAATAAAAAATAGATAAAAAATCTTGAACATCCAGAAGAGTTTCCATTATCCTCATTTTCATAAAAATGTGGCTTTCTTTACAGCCTCCCACCCCAACACCCTCTAAAGGAAACAATACAAAGGAAACTAATATTAGAGCCATATAGCTTTGGCATTGATGAGCATTTCTTTAAGAGAGCCATCAACATGAAGGGAAATAACATCCTTTGCTGAACCAACAAATTGTCCACCAATGAAAATAGCAGGAACACAAGGATTACAACCTAGGATTCTCAAAGCAACTGCCATTTCATTGCCTCTTGAATCTTGGTCCAGTTCATGAATTGATGGGCTTGCTCCTAGTTCATAAAAAAGTGCTTTGATACTATGACACATGCAGCATGAACTCTTGGTGAATATTACTACTGCGCTCTTTGATGCCAACTCTCTTATCTTATCCATATTTGGAAATTAATTGAATGTATGACTGATATTGGTACCGTAAGCCCTAAGATTGAGCTCAACGAGAACTGAAAAAATCTCGTGTGGAACAGAAGAGATTGGAGTATTAGTAGCTTGTATGATGCTAATGTTGTAAGCTTTAGTGATGTTTGAGGTTTCATATCTTGGGTTATTTATAGGGATTCTTGATAGATATGGATGATATTGTTTATCTAGAAAAGGCAGAAAAGAAGAATACTAATTCTAACAATGAAAAGAGGAAATTCCTTAAAGATATTTCTTCGTATATAGTTAAAAGAATCAAATAAAGTATGGAGAACTTAACATAAATAAATAAAAAGTGTCTGCACTTTGATTATGTTCTTGATTTTGACCACTTCTGTTTGCCGACCATAACCATAATACCGGACTCCTTCAATGTCCGTACAAGTATTACGTTGTTTAGAACTGTATGTGAAAGGCAAAGATTATTTTATTCCCTTTTTACCTGAGAAATTAATCCTTATAAGTAATTGGGAAACTTTCGGTGATTGATAGATTAGCTAGTAGAGTATAAAAGAGTATTAAATTATTTCATGAATAACGATATTTAGATTCTAAAGGCAGTGCTACTGTATCAATAGATGTAGAAGAATGTCGAATATAATATAGAATAAAATATGCTCTATAATTATTTAATGCATGGGAGAATATCAATCATCAATAAAACTTAAGACATTCTTCATTCCTCTGAATATTTAGGGCCGTCTTAACAACGTTGGGACCTAAAGCCAAACTTCAGAAAAAGGCCCTATTCTTTTTTAAAGGAAAGATCGTCATATTATTCTTATTTAAAGTTTACTTTTCTAGCTTTTTCAGACGCGAAGTCATTAATTACTGTTTTATAATCGATTTGTTCTAAGAATTCCTTTTCAATTGATAATATAGCTAATCCATTGAATCTATCTTGAGAAATTGTTGATCTTGGATAAAATTTTATCAATTTTAATTTTGAAAAACTTCTTTCGGCTGAGGCAACAGTTATATATATAAAATACATCTTTAAGGAAGAAATGAAGCCCCAAAAAAGTTGCGATTGATTTGTTGGCCTTATAGTCAAGCCACCCTGCAAATATTTTACAAGTTGGTAGACATTTTTGCAACAGTCAAATTCTATGGAATCAAAGTAGCTAAGAATTAGAAATGTAGATTCCTTACTTTTTTCAACCTGCGATTTTCAAGTTGCAGAGCTAAGGGGTAACTTTTTTGGTTATTACAAGTGTGCTCGATCAGTGGTATATTTTGAAGGATCTTATAGCTGATGTGCAAAAGATATGAGTTTATCCAACTTGTTCTCACCTTTTCTTATTCACACCAAGATTCTTTATTCGCCGCAATACTTCTATATTGAAACCAAGTTGCCTGTGTCACAGTCACACATTGATCGATTATTAATCCTCACATCTTGAGTTACTTTAATGATCGAGTTAGATTTAACATTCATTTCTGCCTATAATTCATGATTAGGCACAAAACTACATTCAGTATGTAAAAGGGGTCAACTGAATCTCATTCGTCGAAATATTATATTGTGTTGTTAACAAATTCAAATTACATATGGGACGGAGTTGTATTATTTTAATCCTTTTGTTAGGATTTCTGACTACACTGATGTGCATGACAGAAACTTCTAACACTATTGCCTGTTTTCAACTTGTTTCATTATCAGTTATCTTAGCTGTGAAGGAAGGATGGAATCGGAGTTAGTAGGCCAAAAAGAAAGAAACATGAAGAATCTCTCCTAGTGATATATATGCATCTTTGCTTCCCCTTTTATCTGTAGAAAGAGATGCTACCTGTTTACCCTTAAAGATTCTTTAGTTGCAAACTGAGGAAAATTCTTCATAAGCTTATGGCCTATGCATGTAAGATGTAATTCCTGATCTTTCTCTAAAGTTAATTAAGTCCGCCTATGACTAATTTGGTATATAGATAAAGATTGAGATATGAATTTATGTTTTTTAAAAATCAGTTAATGAGGTTTAATATAGGAGTCATGACTAGCTTCTTATGATTGGCAATTGATACGAAACAAAACGTATAACAAATACATTTTTAAAATTGTTCAACTGTACATATAATTCGTGCCGAACCGAAAGCTGAGCATTTGCAACCACTGTGCATCTATGTGTTGCATATAGCTGATTGTGATGAAATGAATATAAATATAAAGAGAAGCCAGCTACTAAACTCAAGATCACTACTAGACGGTTCTGAATTGGAAGCTCATGTCGCTATCTAGAAATAGAGGTTTTTTCCGCCGACATTCAGTGAAAATTTCAATGGGAAAATAGTGATATTTTAGTAGTGTGTTAACCTTCCTTTTGTTGCAAATTCTTCTCATTCCTTCAAAATCGAACTCATGCATATAGAGGCACAAGTTCTTTAAAGGCGGCGCATAACTTGCGGATATTATGATGCGTAACTTATGTCCTTATAGGCATAAGTTCGATTTTGAAGGGCAAAAATTAAAGACCAACCAATTTGAAAAACAAAAATTAAAGACAGCACAAAATAGGGGCAAAAGGGCAAATGACCCAAATACTTTTACTTACTCTTTTGGGCACTTATCAAATTGTGTTCATTTTTCTTCTATATGAAAGTCTTAATTTCTAAAGATAATGGATCAAAAAACCCCTAAACGGTCGCCTTTTTATCAGTTTCCTATTTAAACTGCGCCATGTTTACATTACCCCCTGCTATAACTTTCAAGAGCTAACCCCACCCCCCCTCCCCCCCAAAAAAAATTATCATGTTTTTATCAGTTCCATACTTAAACTATATCTTGTTTACGTTACCCCATGAACTATAACTTTCAGGTGCTAAAATCCTCCTGCTCATTATATGTTATGCACGTACTCTTCCAAAAAAGTTTTAAAAAGTGTCAAATGGCACTACATGTGTTAATTTTTTATTTCAGATGTCGTTTAGATTATCAATGATTACATTGTATCTCATGCATTTCATTTTGTATCACACACAGGTTTTATGGACACACACAAATATACATGGTATATATATATTAGATACTGATATACACAAAAGATATGCACATTTACGGGAAAAATGACAAGTCGCCTGAAATTTCCAATTTCGGCATTTTCGTCAATTCGACAATCTATCAGTAATGCAACAATTATGTATATCACGTGTGTAAATCATGTACATCATTGTATATCACGCATATTTTTTTTTTATGGATATACATAGATATACATAGATACATATACAATATGACGGGGATACATTGTTCAACACCTACTATATATACAAAATAAAATAATGGGTATCAGAACCAAATCAGAACCAAATACGTGTTTTTAGAAGGGTTTCTGGTGAAATGGTGTGTTTATGGTGTAAAACTCCATTTCAATCCAGAAAAAGGAGGAGGAGGAAAAAAAGACAAAGATGTTACAAATCCCTAGAGTGAATGAATCCCCTAGAGTTCAATTGCTACTCGCAAAATCTCGAGGCACGAAATTAAAGTAGCCCTTGTGTGATTGTATACCAGTTTTATGTGAAGCTTTTTGGAGATTGTGAGGCATAAAGGAGCCATCGTGAATTTTTTTTCTAATACTATCTGCACTTCTTTAAGGTGGATAGGAGGAAAAAAGATATAGATAGACAGAGAGAAGTTGAAATAACACTTAGGATTAAAAGCGGATATACAATGTCATTTTTTTAGGATTATGATTGAAGATTGTCGATACTTAATAGAAGTGAACAAAGTCATGATCATACACATCTGGGAGGGAGCTGGGCAAATCAATATGCGAATTTTCTGACGAATGAAGACCATAACATGAAGAAGACATACTAAGTTGGGAAAATGCGCTCAAAAGAAATGGATTTTATTCTCCTAGCAAACTTAAGTCTTGTGGCTTATGAAAGATGTTAAGCAATTTATTTAGTTCTTCCGATGTACCATAGAAAATAAGGGGTGATAAATTTAAAAGTTAGTTACTATAGCAGGTTCTTCATTAGATCAATGCATGCATGAACTCTAAAAATATTGAACATCTAGTTTAGAACCCAAATTTTGATTGGTAACGAAAAGTGTGATAGAGGATCCAATTTAAACATGAGGTATTACCTTGTTTTTTCAATTCAAATTATCACCAAACAAAGAGGATGCATCAATACCCAAGATGCGTATTTCTGAGATACAACTCTTAGGCCCCGTTTGGACATGGTTTGAAACATGATTTCAAACAATGGTTTCAAACCATGTTTGGACATACAATTTGAATATTTTAAGTTGTATTTCCTCTTATGCATAAAAACCCCACAAATTGTAAAACTATAAAAACATTCTCAATTCTTATACAATCTTACCAAATGAGCAAATCATAGTTTATAACAAAATTAGTACACTACTAGTAAGGCTTTTCTAAAAAATGCAACATCAATTAATCAAACTTTACTTCAATAAAATCGAAAAGTTAACATGAATAGTAATGTAACTACTATTTAATATAATCTTCCCACATAAATTAAAGATTGGTAGACATAAATAAAGGTTGGTGAAAGTTAATGATATTGGTTAATGATTGATGGGGGTAATTGTTAAATATTTACCAACTTATGATTTTTTTTTTTACAAAATATTAACTTATGTGTTAAATTTTGTATTTAAAAAAGTTGAAACCATGATTTCAAACCCAAACCATGCTTTTTTGGATGATTTGGGTTCAAACCATTATTTAAACCAGGTTTCAAACCACGATGAAAATTGATAATGAATCTTGATTTGAAACCATGGTTTCAAAATTGATGGCCAAACGCCTACTTACTCTACAAGGCTAAAATAAGTTGACTTTCATTATGCATGTATCAGTTCCCCTGAGATGCGTATTCCTGACATAGAGAAGTTGACTTTTATCAATTTCTAATTTATTTTTTTCTTTTCTTCTTAAATGTATATGAGTTCTAGTATTTTTATTTATGTTTTCGATATTCGATATCTTTTTTGGCTCAACTGAAGGATGCATTAATTAAAGCGCGAAATTAAAGAGTCATTACAACTATGGGTAGATCTAAACGATGCTACCCCTAAATTGTTTTTGTTTAACGAAAGTAGAACAAATGAGGGTGGGGAATTCCAAAATGTTGTTTCTTCTGTAGTAGTCTCTTGGTTCCTTCCTCGTGTGCATAACTAGCTAGTTCATGTGCCATTCTGTTGGTTCTCCATGGCTTCTGGGAACCTGCAGTCATTAAGGATATTCAAAATTCACAAAGGTGATTGTGAGGACTTCACTCACCTTGCTAACGCCTGAAATGAGTTTAAACTAAATCAAAGTAGATGTGAAAGGAAAGTAGACTGGAATTCACAAGTGAGGTAGGAAAGACTCAATTGATACTAAGAGCCCGTTTGGCCATAACAATTATTCACTTTATTCCGCAATTTTTTTTTACTTTTTTCCGGAATCAACGTTTGGCCATGAAAATTCCAAATACAACTTGAGTTGTATTCTGGAATTCCAAAAACAAGAAAAACTTATTTTTCAAAAAAATTCACTTTTTTCACAACCAAAACAACTACATTTCAACAAAAAATACAATTTCAAAAACTATGGCCAAATACAACTCCAACTTCAACTCCCACTCCAAAATTCTAAAAAAAGTGAATTTTTTTTTAGTTTCTATGGCCAAACGCCTACTAAAAGTTCTATTTGTGCGCAAGTAACACGTGGCACACCAAGTTCAATAAAAGGGTTGAAATACTTCAAGTGAAATAATGACTTGGAAGGATTAGTCAAATTGATAGCTAATTAAAATCTTAAATTTCAAGTGCAAGTGACAGAGTCCCAGAACAATTAAATTCTAACTAATTAATCGACATATATATCGTGATTAGTAAGATGACTCAAGTGAACCAAATGCCAATAAAGGGCGTTCAATAAGGTGACGAAATTCAAGAATCTAAGTTCGGAATCAAGCTACAGTTCAAGAGGATAAACCACATATTAAAAAAAATTGTCAATCGGTCAATCTGGAAGGACAACATACTGAGCTTCAAGGGGATTAATTTATTATTATTATACGATTGACTCAAAATTTGGATATTGAATCTTTAAGTTTTTTTGATATAAAATTCATATTTAAAACGTACATAAAAATAATATAGGTAAAAATATTTAAAAGACATACAAAAAATGACAGTTAAAGAATAACTCGTTTGACTCCCGAAATCCGAATACATCGCATAAATCGGGTAAAAGGGAGTACTCTTTTTTTTTTAAAAAAAATTATTTTAATCCATCATCCAGGATATACTGACATTTGTCATGATGGGGGGTTTGGCCAGACCGCTACCAGTATATACGTTTATTCAAAAATATATACGGAGGAGGACATAAACCTCAGCCTCCAAAAGATAAAGGGAGTACTGTTTTACACGACAGTGCAGTAGAGAATCCATATTATTAAAGATGAAACATTCCTTAATTCCGTTCATTCAGTTGGTGGTCACACAAATTTGAAGTTATCACCAATATAAGAAGATATGATGCTTCAATACCCTAAGATGCCAATTGCTGACATAGAGCCCCTTTAACAAAAGAAAGATTGACTTTTGCCTACTTCTTTGCTTTTTGTTTTTTTCTTTTTCTTAAACTATTCATTTATGTGTTGAAAACTGATGTCAAAATCATAAATATGATTCTTTTCCACTCTTATAGATACCTTTTAACTGATTATCAAATATTTTACAACTGGGTAATAATCATTTTCACCTCTCAATTTTGGTTTAAAAATCAAACTCCCCTCTCAACTTTGAATAATAGTCATTCTTCCCCCTTTATTTTAGTTGATTTTTTTAAATTCCTATTTTGCCCTTACATTATCAACTTGTCATTTTTTCTTTTACTTCATCTCTTTAATCTATGTAACAAACTTCCTATAAGAAAATAAATATTATTTTCAAGACGAAAAAAGAAAAGTAAGAAATACTAGTTGAGTATATTACTTAATGTCGTTCTATACTGAAATAAATGAGAGGAAAGAGAATTTTTTTATTAATAATAATCAAAACTCTGATATTTATTTATACAAGTGAAAAATAATAGGTAATAATACATTTATAAATATATTTCAATACACGTAACAAAAAATAATTAATAAAAATAGAGGTATATTCCATAACAAATTCCTAAAAGATTATTTATTATATTATAAATAAATTTTAAATTATTTCTATTAATGACAATAGAAACTCATTTATATATATATAAACACACACATATACGCATGCATGTACATACGTAATATATACTTAATGTATGTAACATTAAAATATCAATCTTAAAAAGTAACATTTGATTTTGTGATAAATTCATAAAAGGATTATTCTACTTATAATATGAATTTTAAGTAAAAATCTACAAATACCTAGGTTAAAAAAATAAATTATATATAATATAAAAAGGTATTACATAAATGGAGGATTGAAAATGTCAAGGATGAAATAGACATTGCATCGGATAAAGGAGGGAGAATGTCTATTGTTCATAGTTGAGGAAGAGTTTGATTTTTAAAGCAAAGTTGAGGGTGAAAATAATTGTCACCCTTTTATAATTTATAGCAATATAAGGAAATAAGGAGCAAGTTAGATTTATAAAAGATGCTCAAATGACTACATTCAAGTCCACAAACATTGAGAAAACCAAACTACTAGATATCAGTATGAACTTTCTACATGTTGGATTGTAGTTTTACCAGCATATTCGACATGAGTCTGAACTAGTCATGCCAGTAGATTTTGAGTACCAGATATCTAAAGCAAGAAAAAGAAAAAAAGTTTTACAAAGTACTATAGACATAAGCTATAACCAAAGAGCTTTAGCTTTCTTGAGCAAAGGAATAAGCTTTCCTTCTAAATGGAGACTCATAATCTCATTAGCACCACCAATTAATTCTTGTCCAATGAACACTGCTGGCACACTAGGCCTTCGACCTAGTACCAGCAATGCTCTTTCCACTTGTAAGCCATTGGGAAGTTCATCAATTTCATATACAGTTAAGTTAGCACCAAAACTTGATATGAGTGACTTTATAGTGTGGCACATGCAACACTTGTTTTTGCTGAACATCACCACTGGATTTTCTGATACCAATTTCTTCACTGACTCCATTATTGGAAAATGATGAATACAATAAGAGGAAGAGTGATACTTGATGAAGTGAGTTGATCAGTTGTTGAAGTGATGATGAAATTGAAACTCTCCGTGGAAGCTATTTATATACTTGTAGTGATAGTGACTACAGTAAATTCAATATGCTTCCTTTATACCCCGAGCAATTAATTAATTAAAAGAAAGACAAAGGAAAGAATAATTTCTAGGTTTTAAGATAAGGCGTTGACACTGTTACATGTACTCTGGCACTCAAGGTTCTTGATACTGTTCTTAAAGTGTCCGCAAAAATGGAGTCCGGCACTTCTGTAACCCAAAAAAAAAAAAAATTTGGAACCAAACTAACCCGTTAAAAAAAAAAAAAAGGAACCAAATTAGGCTTCACGCACAGAATACGTAGTGAAAGAGGACAAAGTGTACATTTACATTTTGTCCATTTCACGTAAACCCTTTCCTAAAACGCTCGACCCAACCTTTATTCTTTCTCTTCTCTTTCATTTCTCCATCTTCACCCTTTCAACACACTTTTGCACTTCCAAAAACATGTCTCAAAGTTTTGAAACTTCAATGTTTGCTATACAACTCAATATTTGCGAAGGCAATTATTACTGTAAACTAAAAGCATCAAAGACCCAAGATAATCCGGGTCGCCGTTTTTGGCGTTGTAAAGTGCCCGAAGTAAGTATTTTTACATTTTTTAGTGTTTTTTTTTTCACGTTATCCATATATATTTTACTTTAAAAAAGCTTGA
>NC_081342.1:12443812-12508298 GCF_029784015.1 Lycium ferocissimum | reverse complement strand
GAAGGTGATTTATCTATTTTGCCCGACACACGTTGCACTAAATGCTGGCCCTATGACATATTCTCTACTAATTCAGAATCATAGGAGAATTACGATCTAATAATTCACATTAAACAATGGAATGAATAGTATTATATTTGCTCTTATCATCATGTTATTCTTTTGATCGTTTCAATATGCTTACATAGGCATTTCATTAGGTCGGTTATTTTGTCGAGAAAAAGATATCCACCATTCTTTTCATTATAAAGCTTCATATTACTTAATTATATTTTAATAACTAATAGTTGCAAGATTAAAGATTCTTTACCTCTTTCAGAGGTTATGACTCAAGAGATGGAGACTTGAAATTTCTTTATTGCTTGGAAGGTGCCCCTTGTTTTGCTTTTAGCATATGAAAATGGCTAATTAAAATTGTAATATATTGTTATGATTGAAATTAAGGGATATATCTTATTTTTAGGGTAGAAAGGTAGTCGGTAATCAGGCGCCTTCCATTTCCGTTTTCAGAGTTTTAGCATTATTCTTGTATTTTCTTATTTTTAGATTCTTTACATTTTGTTGCTTTTTAACTGCGGTTATCTTATTATCTTGCTATTGTTTCTGCTTGTTGTTAATGCGGTGCCTGCTTTTTGTATTATCTATGGGCCGAGGATCTCCTGGAAATAACCTCTACCTTCCCAAAGTAGAGGTAAGGTCTGCGTACATTGTACCCTCCCCAGATCCCACTTATAGGATTACATCGGGTATCCTTCTTGTCTCTTAAATTGCTATATTTGTTTCCTTTATTATGCCTTTTATAACATGTCAAACAAAAGAAACGTCACTTTAAAAGTATTTTGACAAGATTTCTTATGGGTCAATTTGGACTACATACCAGCCCAACTTTCAAATGAGCTGAATTTTGGATGGGTCAAAACATTTTTTTGCATGGATTGGCCTTCAAAGGCGCTGGTCTTTAATTTTTGCCCCTCAAATTGCTTGTAACACCCCGTACCTTTAACCTAAACTTTGACCATGATTCCAGACTTAGAAAACCCGATAAAGAATGTGGGAATTGAAAATTTCCTCTTCAGTTGTAAGATGGTCGTTTACGCCCATGAACAAGGACCGTATTTCAGTATACGGCCCGTATTTCAAGTCGTAAATCGGTACCAAAGATTTCGAGCATTTGGAATTTGACACTTAGAGGTTACATCGTTAAAAACAGACCATATTTCAAAATACGGCCCGTATTTCAAAACGTATTTGGAATTTGGGAAAACTTCCTTGATGAAAGTTGTAGAGCTTTGAAATACCTTTCCAACGGTATATTATAGGGGTAAAACAGACATATCAGGCAAAGAGTTATGGCCATTTTACTGAAGAGACGCAGCTGCAGTCCATTCGGAATACGGACCGTATTTCAAAATACGGCCGATTTCAAAATACGCGCATCGTGGCCGGATATAAACTACAATTTCCCGAACATATATATTCATCCATATCGCTCAAAATCATTATTTTTCATTCCTTCAAGCCCTAGAACAACCTCCTACCCTCTTCCATCATCAAGAATACCAAGGTAAGCCTACTCTAATTATTCCAACTCAATTCTAACATATACTCTAATGATCTAAATAAGAAATCATCATTCCTAAAACTAGGGTTTTCAAGAAACCCATCTCAAGGTTCAAGAATTCAAGATTTTGGAAATCTCTTCAAAGCTCAAGTCTTTAATTCAAGTTTTGGAGTGACTAAGGTAATGTAGAACTTCCATCCACGTGTGGGAATCTCTACGTTCTTCCCCATGCTCCGTTTCTTGATATCCATGAAGTTCAAACCCTAGGGCATTAAACCCAACATATTAGTTGCCCATAGTTATGTATTTATGTATATAAATTTTGTATCTACATTCGTTATTGTATTCCTAATCTTCCATTACGGTTATTAGGAACCCTAGCTTAATTCATGAATCATGAATTCTTCCTCATGTGTTCTCATTATGTTTATATGAAATTTTATGATTTTATGTAGCAAGTTACAAGCATGTTTTCAAGTCAATTATATATATAATTATGAACTATTGCTATTACTCATGAATCAAGAACATGTTTGCAATACTATGACAAGTTATCTTATGAAACCATATTACAAGATATTTTATGAAACCATGTTACAAGTTATTTCATGAAATCATGATTACAAGTTATTTCAAGAAAATCATGGGCTTCTTAACCAACTATATCATGTTCATGTTTTTGGGATTGCTTAGTTAACCGAGAATGCTCGTATAGCTCGAAACTACGTAGCCACCGTAGGATAAGGGTTGTCGCAAAGCGAGGCAACACCTTCATTATGCATTGATCCTTACATGCTTATTATTACTTAAATCTCATATCCCCGGCAAGGTGCGAGTGTTCTCCGGGTAGACGCAAGTACCGATCATGTTTGCCTGTTACACTATAGCATTCCCCACGTTACAAGAAGTTTTATATACATGTATTTTTATTGATTTACTGTTTTCGAACTTTACTCACGTTTCATGCTCATGTTCTAGTTACATTATCCGCCCGTTCATGTCCCTATACCTATGTTGTGCCATGTTCTTCATTTCGGCAGGTTTTACATACTAGTACTATTCACCATGTACTAACGTCCCTTTTGCCCGGGCTCGTACTTCGCGGTGCGTATACCGATTTTTCGTAGCATACGCCCTCGCGCAAAGAGATCACCTCGCTATCGCCTTATCGGTGAGCCCCACTCCTCTCGGGGTTCAACATGGAGTTTGCATTAGTATTCGCTTATGGTAGTCCGTGGCCATGTCCCGGTAGTTAGTATTCGTACATGTTTTAGAGGTTTCATAGACTAGACAAGTCGGTATGTCATGTCACACTTTCGGAGTCGTATAGCCATTTTGGCTCATTCATGTTATTTCCACACTCACGTTTAAACAAGTATTTTGATTAAGTATTATGACTTATTGCATTTTATAAAGGCTCATCATGCATTCACGTTGTATTTCGCTCATGTTACGCCTCATGATGATTCAAGAAGTCAGCGTGGTTCGCTCGGTCACACGCAAAGAAGCACCGAGTGCCGTGTTACGTCCGAGCCGTGGTTCGGGCGTGACAAAGCTTGGTATCGAGCCCTAGGTTCGTGTGTCTTAGGAGTCTATGAAATCGTGTCCAAGCAAGGTCACTTTTATATGTGTGTGGCGCCCACACATATAAACAACACCACCAAGACATTTAAGATTGTCTCACTTCTTTCAACTCTAGATCGTGCAATAAAGCTATGTTCTCAGAAACTCGGACTCGTGTGTTGTTTCCCGTTCTACCGAATACGCCACGTCTCAATGGATGAGAAAGATATAAATCTAATCGTTATCGATGTGTTGCTTTCAGATGGGGTTATCATGAATTATTCTAACTCGTGCCATGAAGCTTAGAGCAGTAACATTCTTTTTCCATCGAATCGAACGTATCAAATGTGTAAGCGGCAAGAAGAAAATTCGAGGCTCAAGACTAGCTAAATAACGGGTGTGTTTATCGTGTGATAGTACCATTTGAAAGGAAAGTTTCGATATGGTAGTACACGTAGGTTATATACCCTATAGAATAAGTTTATTTGGACTCTTTGACCATAGAACTATAATATAAGGATGATAGTTCAGATTTAAGATCCCACGAGGTAACATGTTATGAAGTTAACCACGAAAGCAGTATAAACTTCCACGTAGTTTTTGAGCAGAAATAGCCTAAGAGCCAACCACTTGTAATACTAGAAAGTCTCGACTTTTTCTCAAGGATATATATATATATATATATTTTGCCATATGATCTATGCACATCACTAGGAAGGGACTGATGCGATAAGAAAACCAGGAGCAGACGATATTGAATTTTTTTAGGGTTAGTTTTAAATTATTTCAGCTTATTCAGATCAGACCTAGAGAGTATGACGTTAGTAATCTACTAAAAGAAGCAGATATTACTATGAGATAAAAGATATGACAATTCTCTCTTAGGTTATGTGATTAAATATTTATCCCCGATGTGTATAGTATGATATAAATTTTGAAAGTGTATAGGGAGTTTGGGGTTAGTTGTTCCAATTCCTTGTTTGAGACAGATGAAATTTCCCTAAGTGTGATCTATGTCTATAGTTTAGAAAGATAGTCTACAACCCTTAATAGAGTCGATAAGGAGGAAAAGTTAGAAATAACCTTATGCTTCACTTTAGTACTCGAGAAGAATTAGAGAATATGATGCTAGCAAGTGGTTAATGTAAGCATAGTAAGTAAGTTTGAATAGATACGAATTAGAAATTTTCAGCAGAGTTAGTAGAAGTATGATTTGAGTTACTTAGTCAAGTTAGCACTACTAAGTGGGTAACTGTCTGAATATACCGAAGGCGTGTTAGAACCCAAAGGGTTTAAGTTAAATTTGAGGTATAGAAATTGGTGAAAGAAGAAAATCATCTAAGCAGTAAGAGAGCAAGCTACAGAAGAAAAGCCTTTAAGTGTTATCAGAAAAGAGTTTTCCTCAAGACTGACAAAGCTAGTATGCCAGTTATGTACATTAGAAACCAGTTCATTTAAGTAATCTAGTTTTCCCAGTAAGTAAGACTTGCTTGAAGTAAGCCAAAGAAATGAGTCGTCAATATGTTAGAAGAAATTAGCGAAACCACTAGATGACCACTTATCGCTAACTCAAGGGATCCACAAAGCTTTAAACGTCACTTTGAACTAAGAGGAGATCGCGCGATAAGGTGCCGATATAGATTATGTGTTTTTTAAGTTGCTAGGTTAAGGAGATTATGTCAGAGGATCACAATTTCATATAGCCAAGATAAGGTGCGTAGAATGCGATTTTTGTCATGCCCGTTGAGATCGAGTACTAGGTAATTATGTTATGAGATAAAGTTCTAGATCGAATAGCGGGTTTCAAAGGTATAACGGTTCCAATTCCAGAGTAATTCATGTACTATGTGGTATTAATTCCCAGACGTACTCTACTCGTGCCTTTCGTGCCCATGTTAGAGCTTAACACTCCACGTTTAAGATACAAGAATTAAGACTACACACGATAGTAAGCTATGCAAAGGAATGTCCTTTCATGTTCCGCACATCAGGTTGTGCTCATGTCTAAAGTTACCACACTCATGTCCCACGTATTTATCGTGTTTTTATACTCATGTCCATGTTCTGGCATCTAAGTGCTTTTCAAATCTGATGATGATCTTGACCCCTATGATTATGTTATCCATGTTACCACATACTCGTGCCCTAATTCATTTCGCTATGCATCCCACTTATAGCGGTATCGTAACAATGATTTTGTTAGATAATAATGAAGGTGAACCAAGATGGATGTCCTACCCATGATTCTATGTAATTTGCGCTTATGTTTCTTGGGCTAATGTTTTAAACCATCTCGTAGCTTGGCACAAAGGATGCCCTTATCTTTTCCGAAGTACCTATGCCATTTTTATGTTCAAAGTGACTTTCTACCCATGTCTTAGATGCTCGAGGAACGAATTATTCATGCCTATAATCTATTTTTTTTCATGAGCCTTATTTATAACAAGGGCAATTACTCACAGTGATAAGAGTAAGCTATGTTGAATCATGTCCCATCATTTCAAAGTATCTAAGTTCTAAAGGTAATACTTTATCCATGCCTTACGTCTATGAGTACCCAAGAGTTAGCCTACAATTGTACTCCACGCAAGTCACAATTATGCCTTATTATTAGCTCAATACTCATGAAATCAGGTCCAGATGCCACGATATGCATTGATGATGTACTCATGGAAATGTCAGGTTGCTCATGGTCCCATGCCCCATGTCATGCTATTCACGTTTTATGCCATATGAATCACGTTCCCATGTACGCATGTTCCACGTTACGTCCTCCATGTACAATGCACCATGTCATGTGTTCTCTAAAGCAATGTATCTCATGTGAATAGTACCAATAGTTCCTTTTCTCTCAATCCTCTATAATTCGCTCACGAGAATGAGCAAAATGAAATAAGGTATTCATAATCATGATTAACAGCTAACAAGATAATCAGAAGTAAGGTGCATTCCTATATTCAAATGGATAACTTTTCATATAACTTGTGGTACTTATCTCAAGAGTATTCTACTCAGATTCAACGTATTCATGTCATGCCTATGCTAGAGATTTATGAATACCTATGTTAGGATCATATTCTTGTTATACGACTCAAGTCTGTCGCATTCGCATCGAGTTGCGCTTACATTCAAAGCCTAAGTCATATTCAAAGCTTAAAGCATGTCCCTATCTTATATTACCATGGTGATAAATGAACGTCTATGATTAAGTCTCTAAGTATCCAAATCCTACCCGCGCTTAGTATTCAACCCTTATGTTGTAACAATCATGTTTTCGATATTCAGATCCCATGTTACGATATCCATGTTTACACGTATTCGTATTTCTCGACGCTTAGCACTCATGTATTCATGTCATCCGCCTTCGTGTATTTATGTCCCACGTCATGCATCTCACGCCCGCATAATCATGTCATGTCCGTGCCTATTTTCAGTACTCATGTCATTCGTGCCTACGCATTTCTTCCAAACCCCATATATAGTAATCATGTAATCATTCAACCAATTTTCGTGTGTTCAAGCCACTCGATTTTATGTTAGCTACATTCAAGATTCGATAATCACGTTATGTCACATCACGCGTATTAAGATGCTATGTGAGTTGTGTGTTGGTACTTTAGTTAGTGACGTGCGTTTGAGAAATGTCGTGAGGGTCCGACCATGAAGGAAGTCCCGCCATAAATTTTGTAGATTCCGAGTTAGTAGCGATTCTTAACCACTAGTCATAAATCGAGGACAAATGTTTCATGATTCTCATTCATGTAGCGCTACTCGCTTTTACGTTGTTCCCCATGTACATGTTTCCATGTAATCACGTATTCGCTCATGATCCATGACCATGTTCCCACGTAACCATGTCAAGCTCTTATGTTTTACGTCATGTTTCTTTCATGTTCATGTATTCATGCCATGTCCAGCCATGTTCTTAACCATGACCCATCATTCGAGGACGAATGATACCAAGGGGGAGATGTTGTAACACCCCATACCTTTAACCTAAACTTTGACCATGATTCCAGACTTAGAAAACCCGATAAAGAATGTGGAATTGAAAATTTCCTCTTCAGTTGTAAGATGGTGGTTTACGCCCATGAACAGTGACCGTATTTCAGTATACAGCCCGTATTTCAAGTCGTAAACTAGTACCAAAGATTTCTGAGCATTCTGGAATTTGACACTTAGAGGTTACATCGTTAAAAACGGACCGTATTTCAAAATATGGCCCGTATTTCAAAACGTATTTGGAATTTTGGAAAACTTCTTTGATGAAAGTTGTAGAGCTTTGAAATATCTTTCCAACGGTATATTATGGGGGTCAAACGGACATATCCGTGCAAAGAGTTATGGCCATTTTACTGAAGAGACGCAGTGGTCCATTCGGAATACGGACCGTATTTCAAAATACGCGCATCGTGCCGGACGTAAACTGCAATTTCCTAGAACAAAGATATATTCGTCCATATCAGTCAAATCATTATTTTTCATTCCTTCAAGCCCTAGAACGACCTCCTACCCTCTCCCATCATCAAGAACACCAAGGTAAGCCTACTCTAATTATTCCAACTCAATTCTAACATATACTCTAATGATCTAAATAAGAAATCATCATTCCTAAAACTAGGGTTTCAAGAAAACCCATCTCAAGGTTCAAGAATTCAAGATTTTGGAAATCCTCTTCAAAGCTCAAGTCTTTAATTCAAGTTTTGGAGCGACTAAGGTATGTAGAACTTCCATCCACGTGCGGGAATCTCTACGTTCTTCCCCATGTCCGTTTCTTGATATCCATGAAGTTAAACCCTAGGGCATTAAACCCAACATATTGGTAGCCCATAGTTATGTATTTATGTATATAAATTTTGTATCTACATTCGTTATTGTATTCTAATCTTCCATTACGTTATTAGGAACCCTAGCTTAATCCATGAATCATGAATTCTTCCTCATGCGTGTTCTCATTATGTTTATATGAAATTTTATGATTTTATGTAGCAAGTTACAAGCATGTTTTCAAGTCAATTATATATATAATTATGAACTATTGCTATTACTCATGAATCAAGAACATGTTTGCAATACTATGACAAGTTATCTTATGAAACCATATTACAAGATATTTTATGAAACCATGTTACAAGTTATTTCGTGAAATCATGATTACAAGTTATTTACAAGTTATTTCACGAAAATCATGGGCTTCTTAGCCAACTATATCATGTTCATATTTTTGGGATTGCTTAGTTAACCGAGAAGGCTCAGATAGCCTGAAACTACGTAGCCACCGTAGGATAAGGGTTGTCGAAGGAGGCAACACCTTCATTATGCGCTTGATCCTTACATGCTTATTATTACTTAAATCTCATATCCCCCGGCAAGGTGTGAGTGTTCTCCTCGGCAGGACGCAAGGTACGATCATGTTGTCGGTTACACTATAGCATTCCCCACGTTACAAGAAGTTTTATATACATGTATTTTCATTGATTTATTGTTTTCGGACTTTACTCACGTTTCATGCTTATGTTCAAGTTACATTCGGTTTCGGTCATGTCCTATACCTATGTTGTGCCATGTTCTTCATTTCGAATAGGTTTTACATACTAGTACTATTCACCATGTATACTAACGTCCCTTTTGCCGGGGCACACTTCGCGGTTGCGTATACCAATTTTCGGGAGCATACGCTCGCGCAATGAGATCACCTCGGGTTATCGCTTATTGGTGAGCCCCACTCCTCTCGGGGTTCAACATAGAGTTTGCATTAGTATTCAGTTATGGTAGTCCAGGGCCATGTCCTGGTAGTTAGTATTCAAACATGTTTTAGAGGTTTCATAGACTAGACAAGTCAGTTATGTCATGTCACACTTTCGGAGTCGTATAGCCATTTTGGCTCATTCATGTTATTTCTACACTCACGTTTAAACAAGTATTTTGATTAAGTATTATGACTTATTGCATTTTATAAAGGCTCATCATGCATTCACGTTGTATTTCGCTCATGTTACGCCTCATGATGATTCAGCAAGTCATGTGGTTCGCTCGGTCACATACGAAGGCACCGAGTGCCGTGTTACGCCCAGGCCATGGTTCGGGGCGTGACATTGCTGGTCTTTAATTTGTGTCCTTCGCTTAAAAAAGTGGCTGAAAATACCCCAAGGTTCTGGGTACTAATCGCCGCTCAGTCAAAAAAAAAAAAATTGCAAGGTAAGGCTTCGCAAAAATTTTGCCTTAAGACAAAAGTTTGTCTTGCGGGATTTTTTTTTTTTTTTTTTTTTTTTTTTACTCTGCTAGAATTCTACAAAAGTTAGACCTTATCCGAATAGGCCTAATTTCCTATGAAATTATGCCTTTCAATTTATTTTTTTTTAACTGAGCACAGATTTGAACCCAGAACCTCGGGGGCGAAAGGCAAAAATGAAAGATCATCCCCAAATAAGGACAATCATGCAAATTGCTCGGATCAAAATGAGTCAAGTTAAAAATAGGCCAGTTGGGCAGGTCATGCTTTCATGGGATAATTTTGCAACCCCTATCTAGATCCACCACTAGTTGAATCAAGTTAAACGCAATTCCTTAACAAGGTTTCACACAGTGATGGGAATAACAACTTGTGTTGTTGATTGTTTCGGCTTCACAACTTTAGTCCCATTTTATAATTTATAGCCAAAAAATATATGGTCTTTTGTTAAATAGACCATCAAGGATCAATGAGTTTTTTCGCTTATCCGTTTGTGAAGCAATAAAAAGAACTGGCAAGCAAACTATCTGTAAACGTTATTTCAGTTGTATACCATAAGAACTAGGACAGGTGAATCTATGTATGAGCATGGGGGTGCTAAATTAAACGCGTAGGACATACAATATCACCTTCTTCTAGTCATTATTGAAGATTGTAGATACTTACTGAAAGTGAACAAAGTCATGATCATACACATTTGGAGGAGGCAAATCAATGTACGAATTTTCTGATGAAAGAAGACCACAACATGATGAGAACATTTACTAATTTGGGAAGATGCACTCAAAGAATTGGAGTTTATTCTCCTAGCAGACTTAAGTCATATAGCTTATGAAAGATATTAAGCATTTTTAAAATTATTCCATTAATGTACCATAAAAAAATAAGGGCTGATAAATATAAAAGTTAGATACAATAAGGTTAATACATGTGATGTATGAACCATAAAAATATCCCGAAAATTCAGTTTAGAAAAAACCCAAATTGTGATTGATGTCATAAAGTCTGGTAGAGGATCCAATTTAAACGTGAAATATTCCCGTTTTCCAATTGAAATTATCACCAGAGAATTAAAAGGATGCATCAATACCCCTAGATGCGATTACTGACATACAATTCTACAAGGCTAAAATAAGTTGACTTTCAGTATGTATTCAATTCCCTTGAGATGCCAATTCCTGACATATATAGAGCTCTAGAAGACCTAAGAGAACTTCACTTTTATCTATCTACTCTATTTTTCTTCCTAAAGATATGAGTACTAGTTTATTTTTTATTTTTTAATATTCGACTTCACTCACCTGGCTGAGCCTTAAATTTAATCTTACTTAAAGTAGATGTGAAAGGAAGTTAACTACAGTTCACCAGTGACTTAGGAAAGACTCAAATTGATCCTAAACGCTCGAATTATGCCATGTGGCACGTTAAGTCAAATAAAAAAATATTGAAACAACTCAGGTTGAATACTGACGTGGAACGATTAGTCAATTTGACACCAATCAAAACCTTAAACTTCAAGTGCTCTAATAATTTATCGATATGTGTATTATGATTAGTACGATGACTTTAGCAAACCAATTACCAATAAAGGAGGTTCAAGAAAATTTGAAAGTGCTACTATCGTGACGAAATTCGAGAATCTAAGTTCAGAATCAAGCTACGTTTCAAGAGGATAGACCACTTATTGAAAAAATTGGCATTCGCTCAATCTGGGAGTACAACATATAGGGAGCTCCAAGGGGATGAGTTTGTTATATTATTAACTCACAAGCTTTTAAAAAAATTTATATTAATTTCTTGATAAAAAGGAAATATTTAATGTAAGTATAGACGGTGGCGGAGCTAGCATAGGATTTGGGGGTTCGGCCAAGCTCGGTAACTTAGGTTCAAACCCTGTATTTATCTTGAAAAAAATCATTAAATATATATAAAGTGTTACTTTAGAACTCAATAACTTTTTTGAATTAGAATCTCGAACCCACAAACTTCAAATCATAATTCTGTCTCTCACTATAGAAGTGACTAAACACTACTTAAGTTGTAAGTTTTGAATTCTACGCATGTGCGGAAGGGTTTTTTTCAAACCCCTTAGCGGAAGAATCAAACCATAAATATAAGGTAATTTTTTTTTTTTTGGAATAATATAGTAAATAATGAAATTTTTAGTGAAAATTCTATCTTCACTATAAGTATAGTATTTTGGTTTTTAAAAAAAAAAATTGGGAGTAGGGAAAGGAAAAATAAAGAGGAGATTACAAAGTAGAAAATTGAACCATCACTAATAAAGTAAAAATCAAGATAGTCAAGCAATTAAACTATCAAGACTCCCCTTAGTTGAAAAGAAAAAAAAGTATTTTGGTTTTTAAATTAGCGCAGTCAAACCTCAATCATAAAATCTAAATACAAGGTTAACACGTGTTATTTGATGTAAAGTAGTGCTGTTTGACACGAAAGTGCAATAGAGTATCCAAACTAAAGATGAAACATTCCTTAATTCCATTCGATCAGTAGGTGGTCACATAAATCTGAAGTTATCACCAAGACAAAAAGATACGATGCATCAATACCCTGAGATGCCAATTGCTGACATAGAACTCCTTTAAGGCTAAGAAAAGAAAGATTGACTTTTGTCTACCTCTTCGTTTTTTTTGTTTTTTTTTTTTCTTCCTTAAACTACTCATTTCTGTGCTTTCCTTGAAAACTCTCAACTTCATAATAGTGAGGCTTTGATTGTCATTCTGGATATTGAATGATTAAGATGTATAAGAAAGTTTTAATATAATTAAGATATTATACATGCAAGAATTTTAGTAAAGATGATATTTTACCATTATCTATTCGCTTTCATCGCTTGTCATTATCGACGCTATTCGTCACTATTATTGATTACCACCATGCATAATCGTCATCCTTAGTCACAACTATAGTTGCTGACTTGCTATCAAATGTCAATTACTGCAATCAGTCGAAACCACTAGCCACGTTTATAATCATCGCCACTAACCACCGTCATTCCCATAACAACCATCAATCACTATTGATGACCACATCATCAAACACTACTATATATCACTAACCATCGCAATTAATCATCACCACCACTATTAGCAATCAATGTCATTCACCACAATTATCAATGTCCACAATCCACTACTGCCATCAACCACCATTGTTGGCTACTACCGTCAACCATCATTGTCACAAATTTAGCATTCACAACCACCACTGTTAGGCATAACCACCACCATCCGACATATAAACTTTTTTAGAAAAAAATTATTGATAGAGTATTAGATTAATTAGTATTTTATATTTATTAATTTTAAGTAAAGACTTAAAGATAAGTTCTATGCATTCAAATGCTAATAAAATAAGTTACTTCATTATTTAGTATTCGGATCTTAATGCAACATCTTAATATGTAATTCATATGTCTATTCAAATTTAGATGTATATTTAAATTTAGATATCTTTTCTAATAAAAATAAATAAGGCTCATGCTTGAAGCTCCTTAGCAGAAAAATTTAAACTATGTATATTACTACTATATAGAAACTTGTAGTAAAAACTGGATCGTCGTCCGTTCCGAAAAAAAAAGGGTGGGTCCCATACTAAACACCAAGCAATTAAAAAAAAAAAAGTGCATCCCATATTAAAAAATTAAACAATATTCATGTAATTTTTAAAGTATCCCAAAAAAATAATGATGGATTCATTGCCACGTACGTATCAAAAAAAGCAAATGAAATTATCAAAAAAAAATATGGACCCCATATTATTGCTTTTAAAATATTTATATTTTAAAATAAGATAGAATTTAATTACTTTTTCATTTTTATTCTTAATCTAATAAATGTGAAAAAAGATTAATGTCGTAAAAGAAAAAATAATATCAAATGGAGATCAAATAATGAATAAGGTAAATTAGTCAAATTCTAATTCTAATTGACGTTTCCTTAAAAAACCATGCAAAAGACAACATGACAAGTAAAATGAGCTAAACCGAGAATATTTACCAAAAATTAAAAAATAATAGTTCTTCGTTTAAATAGAAAATCAAATTTCTACTTTGTTTCGTTTTAAACATGTAAAATTAATTTAACAATTTGAATTAGAATTATCCAAATTAAAATTTGATAAAAAATAATAAGTATTTTACATCTTTAAATTAATCGAATTAAAATTTAAAGTTTTTAAATATTGCATAAGAGGGAAAAATAGTTTCTTTTTAAACAAGTATTCTCTTTTAAAAAAGTATTAACTTTTTCATTTTGTATTCTTAATCTAATATAATAAAGTTTTAGATACGAAAGAGATTAAAAATGTTATATTAATCGTATTTTGAGCATAGTATATATAAATATATTATCACTATCCAAACACAATTACATACACATAGATATATTATAATTCAAAGTGTTGGGTCCGTGCTGCCGTCTAGTGTGTGTGTATATATATATATATATATATATAGGGGTGTACAAAGTAAACCGACGTTTCAAACCGATAAACCGAGTCAAAAAAAAAAAACCCGATGCAATAATTGGTTTGGTTTGACAAGTTTTAACTAAAAAAGTCAAATGAGCTAACCAACCCGACATTACATGTATTCAATTTTTAAAATATTTTATACATAAAAATATTTATTTGTAAAAATTTATAAATATTTCTTTTTTTCGTAATTTTTTTATCTATTATCATATTATTCAAGTTCGAACTTAGAATTTTGAATTCAATAAGTTTTATATCCTATAGACGTTAGTAACTCAAATAAAGAAATAATTTAAATGACAATTTTGAATATCTATTCTTTAGTTTTGCGAATTGATTTAGAGAGTAAAAATACATAACTTAAGTTTTATTTTCTTTGTCATGTAAAAATTTTAGCATGACTTAGTATTTTTAGATTATGGTCATTTTCTTTTATGGCTTGTTAATTATATTTATTTTAACCGATTATATTAGATTTTATTGAATATTTTAATACAATGTCATCTCTTCTCACATTTTTGTGTTATTTTCTTAAGAAACACCTTAATTATATAATTATATCTTACTAGGACATATTTGAAGTAAAAGTTAATGTTTTGTATCAAGACTATTCCGAAAAAAAAACCCGAAAAACCTAAGAAAATCGAAATAAAAAACCGAGGTTTTTTATTGGTTTGGTTTGGTGTATAAATTTTAAAAAACCCGACGCAATTGGTTTGGTTTGGTGTTTAAAAATCCGAAAGCCGCAATGTTGGACGTATATATATATATATATATATACACTACTATACTATAAGTGGGGATAAGTTAGCACCTCTGGGTCAACATGCTTGCCGACCAGAGGGTAACTGTGGAATTTCATGAAAATTATGTTGCTCTATGACGCACATAGCCGCAGAGAAATTAAGTTGGACTGTTGCCAAAGTTTGACACAAAAACCAACTGCCTTTTCATTTATGCCAGATGAATCCCCATTTTTAGGCAGCTTTTTGCTCCTGGTTCTTCATTTTATTGCATCATTGGGGTTCATGCTTTTTAGTAAATACTGCCAAGGTTGATGGCTTTTAAATGTTAGTAAAAGGTTATGACGTCAGGAGCACAGCTAATCAATGCAATACAATAGTTAATTCTAGTCCTGCTTTATTGCTTTGTTACTTTAGTTATCCTCATGCATTTTAGAAAATTTGTTCAACTTTGAAGAACTTTTTAAACTCCAACTGTATAAATTGATGATGTAAAGATAAGATTATTTGTCAATAGAGTTATGCCGTACGGGGAGTTAAGCACGCGAAGCCTTACGAATTTAATAAATTTATCGGTTTTCTGTTAACAAAGTTATTGATTCCTTGTATTACCTATATTAACTATTGTTATTTAATTTACTTTTTATGTGAATTGGTAGTATATTTTTGTTTGTGGATTATGTCGGTTCGTAAGTTGAACAGATGCATAGTTTTTTATGTTATCAAAGTTGAAGTTATTTTTCTCGAGATCAATTTGTTAATACTCCGGTCTCTTTATAACAATAAATTTTTAAACTAATATTTCATTAAAATGAACAAGTTTTCCTTGAAGCTGATTTTTTTATGTTATATTTTACCACTTTATAAATATACTTTTTATTTATTACAATAATATTCATCATTATAACAGCATACTCTTTGTAAAATTATATTTCTATAATAATTTAATTCAAATATTTATATCTTTATTAATTATTTCATGACGACTAAAAAATAATTCATTAATTATATTTTTGAATACATAACTATAATAGATTTGTACATATCTAAAATGTCGAAAACTACTGTGAATTTGAAATAAGAGAAATTAAAAAGACGAAACTAAGGACCTTTTGTATTCTACAATAAAACATGAATATCTTTGGAGATTTTTAATTTTAAAAATCTTTTATATCATAAAAATTTGAGAAAAATATTTTTCTCAATCATTTTTATCTACAACAAGCAAATAAAATCGAAATGTCAAATGTCGTTTCAGGTGTAGCAGCTGTCGTTCCAAAAAACTATGGTATTATAAAGAGGTTTGACAATATTAGAATTCATAATTTTGTCGTACCGTGTAGTATATGCTTTTATAGTACATTACTTTTTAATCTCATAATATGATAAATTATATCCCTTCAACACAAATTAGTAATGGACTTCGAAGTAGATTCAAGCAGTCTAATTTTTATTATAACTTCGGCATGAATTTTTAAATTTTAAAAAATAAGATTTATATAAAAAAAATACATAAAATAAACATGAATTGTTCTAAACGAATTAGAAACACGGAGATAAATATTTTTCATGTCTTTGAATATCAAAATATTTTTGTCAAAGAAAAACTTCCGTAAAGGTTTAACCAGTGTTATATTTAGCATGGGATAAATTGGATATACTAATTACAAACAATTAAAGCTTTACTTGGGTTCGAGGAAGTCCTTTCAGTGTAAACTTCAGAGCATTGGTTCCAATTTTTCCAGTAAGAAGAGAAAGATGTGTGGAGTGCCTTTTTCTTTCTTTATAAAAAGGAAAAGGAAAGTCAAAAGTAAGGAAAAAAAACGTCTTCAACTTTTCAAAATATAATTTGTATATATGGCATCTGGAAAAATTACTACCTTCCTCAGACCCCACTTTGTGGGATTTCACTGAGTATGTTGTTATTGTTTTGTTTGTTGATATGGTAATTATTCATGACGGTTACCAAAAGAAATTACTATGCATTATCAAAAGTTTAATGTTGTAACATACAATATTTTGATTTTTTTTTTTTTTGGTTTGGTAGATACTTTTATTTATAGATTAAGGTGGAACGTACACCATAGATACATTTGCACTATCAGTGATAGTGACAATGCTAAGGTTACCTAAAGTAGCTAGGCAATTACCAAGGGCGGATTAGATCATTAGATGGGGGTTCTCGGGAACCACCATACATTCGCGCGGATTAGGTGTTTGTATTAAAAAAATCCAGTAAATATATAAGAAATACAAGTTGGGAAACCATTAACAAAGTGTGTTGTTGGTGTAGTGGCAGAGAATGGACCCTTTTAACCCTTCTCCTCTTGATCAAGGGTTCAAATCCCCTTGATCACTGTAGGCCTTTGTTTTTGTCTCTTTTTATTTTTTAATTTGAGATTGTTTTTGTCTCTTTTTATTTTTTAATTTGAGATGGGTGGGAACCCACAAACTTTAAATCCTGAATCCGTCTCTGGCTATTATTGCATACAGAACTAGAAACCAATATATAGTTGGTTTCTAATATTGATGTTTTCTACTGTGCATTTCTATAAAAGAAAAGAAAAGTTTAAGTAAGATAAGAATAGTAACTTTCTTCAACTTCCTATATATCATAAGAATTTAATTTACGCTGGAGCACTATACCTTTGAGTACCATGAAATGTAACGAGTATAATATTTGTTTTGCATACCAAAATATAAAGTAGAATGAATACGATTTTATATTTTAAGAAATAGTGGTCCACATATGACAAAAGTTAAATTAATCTTTTCCCTAACTTAACATAATATTGCAATTCAATAGAGTATGGGTGGAGGGAAAATCCGATTTTTGAATGATTGTCCTTCAATGCCACCATTTTAAATTTTGACCCCATTAAGAAAAACTTTGCAAATATAGGGTTTGCGACCAACACCAGGGAGAAAAATCCGGACAAATTATTAGATTTTATATTGATAGATAAAATTTATCTTGTCACAAAAATCGTCAAGATCTATAGACAAATCCAGACGGATTGCTAGAATTTTAGCAACAAAGTCTGACAATTTTCAAACTAATGGCGAAACTTGTTTTATCCCAAATCCTGACGGATCATTGGGATTTGTAATCAAGTTCTAATGAATCGCCGGGGATCGATAATACTAACTCAATTGCGTACTCAATTTCAACCATAAATAAGTAACGAGTCTTTAATTTTCTACAACACATTGAAGGAAAAGAAGAAGAGAAAGAAGAACGGAGAAGGAAGATGATAAATTCTGGCAGAATGCTATTGTTGCACAAATTTTCTTAATATGATTGAAAAAATATATACCCGTATTTATTACGATCCCGTAAAACACACTCAAACGTTTGTATAACTTATGGACGTTTGACTGGTTATTTTTCTACTATTTTAATGAAATATTGTCACATAAAACATATATAATATAACATAACATGAAAACTCGATTTCAAAAAAAATTAGTGAAATGTTATTACATAAAATCACTGTTATAGAAAGGTCTAACTGCATTTGTCTAGTATGTGAACATTGGGCCCGTACTGAGTTGATGAAATTTATGCCTTCGACACTATTTTAGTTTTAAGATATACATTAGCAGCTATTCTTTTTCAAAATTTTCAGCTGCACCTAAAGTTGCAGGGCTAGAATCTAATCACCGTCCACTTATACAAGTCCAGCCTTTTCTTTTTCGTTGACTTATCTAGGGATGGAATTTAATTAGCTTTATTAATATGCTAAAAGCAAAACAATGGGCTCCTTCCAACCCAAAAAAGAAATCTCGAGTCCCTATCTCATAAGTCATAGTCTCTGATTGAGGTGAAGAATCTTTAATCTTGCAACTACTAATTGGTATTAAAATATAATTAATAATTAAGTAATATGACGCTTTATAACGAAAAGAATGGACATCTTTTTCTCGACAAAATAACCGACCAAATGAATTGCCTAATTAAGCATCTTAAGACGATCAAAAGAATCACATGATGATAAGAGCAAATATAATATTATTCATTCAATTTTTATTGTGAATTATTAGATCTTAATTCTCCTATGATTCTGAATTAGTGGAGAATACGTCATAGGGACAGCATTTAGTGCAACGCGTGTTAGGCGAAATAGATAAATCACCTTCTTATAACGAATAACGACCATTTGCCTTAAAAGGGTACATCACTTTTTTTGATCGTTATTTCAAAAAATTGAGATGGAGTTTGACGAGAATACCATTAGAGGATAAAATCAAACATCCTTTTCCTCATCACTAATTACACCGACATGGGTCTATCACAAACATTATCAATTTTATCATATATACTTACACATTTGTTCTACAACAATTTAAGTATATTGATTGCAAAACCCATTTGTTTTTGAACAGGAATTTAAATGTTATTACGTTATTTAAGTTGTGCACCTCAATGAAAATATGTGTGATAATGAAAAATGTACTATGAGCCTGTTTGGATTGGCTTATTTTAGGTGTTTTTAAGCCAAAATAACTTTTAAGCACTTTTAGAGCGTTTGAGTAAAATAAAAAAATGTTTTTAAACACTTGTTTTTAAGCCAAAATGACAAAAATAAACCAAAAGATGACTTTTTTTTATAAGTCGTCAAGCGTACCATCCAAATCCAATGTGCTCTATGTCTCATATTCTCCTCAGAAAGAGCTGTCTTCGGTGGAGAATTCAGAAATTCTAACAAAGGAATTCAAAAAATTTAAATATGTTATATTTGATTGGGGATTTCGCTTATACTAAAGGGATTCAATGACTTATATAATTCAAATCTTGGCTCCACCTCTGCTTCCATAACTTTAGCACCACCCTTGCCCTCACTAAGTGCATAAAACTTAAACTCTTCCCCATATAACATATTCCTAATTGAGAAAAAACATCTAGATATTGTAACAAAGTTCACATACTAACCTACTTCCATACTTTAAAGTGGATTGCATTTTTATGGACACTTTAAGAACAGTATCAAGAACCTTGAGTGCCAGAGTACACGTAACAGTGTCAACGCCTTATCTTAAAACCTAAAAATTATTCTTACCTTTCTCTTTCTTTTAATTAATTAATTGCTGAGGGTACAAAAGAAGCATATTGAATCTACACTAGTCCCTTTCACTATGATCAGTACATAAATAGCTTCAAGGGGGGTTTCAAATTCATCATCACTTCAAGAACTGATCAACTCACATCATCAATTCATCACTCTTCCTCTTATTGTATTCATCAATTTTTCATTAATTATAATGGAGTCAGTGAAGAAATTGGTAGCAGAAAAGCCAGTGGTTATGTTCAGCAAAAGCAAGTGTTGTATGTGCCACACCATAAAGTCACTCATATCAAGTTTTGGTGCTAATTTAACTGTTTATGAAATTGATGAACTTCCCAATGGCCTACAAGTGGAGAGAGCATTGCTGGTACTAGGCCGAAGGCCTAGTGTTCCAGCAGTGTTCATTGGACAAGAATTAATTGGTGGTGCTAATGAAATCATGAGCCTGCATTTAGAAGGAGAGCTTATTCCTTTGCTCAAGAAAGCTAAAGCTCTTTGGTTATAACTTATGTATATAGTACTTTGTAAAACTTTTTTTCTTTTTCTTGCTTTAGGTATCTGGTACTCGAAATCTACTGGCATGACTAGTTCGGACTCATGTCGAATATGCTGGTAAAATTACAATCCACGATGTTGAAAGTTCGTATAGTCAATTGAGCATATTTTATGTAACATGCTCAATGAAGACTGTTTCTTAAATCTCAACACAAGTCCTTGATGTTTCTTAAGCATTGTAATAAAAAAATTATATATAACGTCATTGACTCTTGTCTATTGTGACTTCAACTAGACTCATCGTTCCTAACATCACGCTCCTTTAGTTTTCCCTTTTTAAAATTACTTATTGTGAAGCCATCTAATTGGGGAAAGGAGGTTGGACTCTGACCCCCACTCTGTATTAAAAGCAAATAAACCAAAAAATAACAAGATCGGGGAGGGGGTTATTGGCGTCGTATATATAACAGAAAAGGGCCAAATATACCCTGTACTATTAGAAAAGGGTCATATATACCCTTCGTCATAGAAAAGGGTCATATATACCCTTCGTCATACTTTAGGTCCAAATATACCTCTACAGTTATACTATTGGTTCAAATATACCGCTCCACTGTTAAGTTTGTCCAAGGTGGAAATCCAATCCTATGTGACATTGACATTTGATGAGGTGTATGCCACATGGCATGCCACATCATCGCCCTAACCCATTTTACCCCTTCTCTCTATTTATTCTTCCACCACTAAAATTTTCTTCCTCTCCACCGCCATTACCGCCACTATAACCATCTCCATCTCTAAAAAATAAAATGAGTTCGTACAACTAAGACAAATGAAATTTTAGTGCTACCTAAGATATCCACTATGAACAAGCTTTAACCCGTACCCCTCAATCATAATTGCAAGATATTAACGAGTTCAATTTTAGTTTCTATTGAATCCATACTTTTTAAGAATTTGAATTTAGAATTTAATTGTATCAAAAAATTATTAGATTTAATCGGATCAATCAATAAAGTCAATCCATCCTCCATCGAATGTAAACAGTAATAGGAAAAAACATGAATGCACAACTTCCATTTTTTCATTTCCTCTAGTTTCCTTTTTTTTTTTGTCCATACTTTCTCATTGGCTCGCCTTCATCTACCACCCATCGTTGTTTCCCCTCTATCAATTCCTATATCTTGATAAAATTTCATAAACGTGGTGCTTAACCTAAATCGGATAAAACTTCTACAAAAACAGTTCACAATGTTTAGCTAAGCTATTCACAATAGCAAGTAAATGTTACTAGGCTTAAAAGTTTCATCTTTCAAGTTAGATGTCATGGTGGCGGCCGGCGGTAATGGTGATGGAGGGGTAGAGAATTTTAGTGGTGGAAGAATAAATAGAGGGGAGGGTAAAATGGGTTAGGGGCAATGAGGTGGCATGCCACGTGGCATCCACCTCATCAAATATGTCGCTTAGCATAGGATTAGATGTCCACCTGACAAACTTAACGAGGAGGTATATTTGAACCAATAATATAACTAGGTAGATATTTGGGCCAAAGTATAATGAAGGGTATATATAACCCTTTTCTGATAGTACAGGGGTATATTTAGCCCTTTTCCGTATATATAACTCCTACTATGTCATTATATATAACTTCTAAATTCAGTATAATTTAACGGATATCTATAGCCTTTACATTGCGGTTTGTGAGCTATGAACTAAACAAGTTTCACAAGAGTTTCAAAAGCGACCAAGATCTGATTTTTTTAGCCTCTTGCATAGTACTCCTATAGTCCTATTAGATTTGATTGTGACAATTAATGTTGTTTCCGCACTTTAATGCATTCGTTTTTAGAAGGAATTCGAACACTTCTTTTTCCTTCCTCTTGTCAAAGGCAGTGAACAAATTCTTCCTCGAAACCTGGAGTTTATTAGTCAAACCCATCTTAACCACATGCGTCCTGTATTCTTGCACATATTCCACTTCTTGATTCTTCACCACCTCTTCCAGTTGATCAGTTTCCCAGTTCCCATTTGTTTGAACTTTGAATGCCTAGTTTCTGCTGTGGTGATATTTTACTTGAGTACGAACCAAAGCCGAAATCACATTTTTTAGTTTATGGGTTCTGAATCATAATTTTTTGTTTTTTTACTGAGTTTTGAATATATTATTTATACATATCAAACAAACGAATCCCTTATCATAGATATAGGATTTAAACTAAAGCTTTTGGGTTCTGCCAAATTCATAGCTAAAGAGCGGGTTCTGCCCCTGGTTTGCACTTGAGACTCCATCGGCCCTCGTCATGCTACATATGCCACTCTGTAAGGACACTAACGTCTACACACAAAGGCGAATTCAGGATTTGAAGTCTGTAGATTTAGGATTTAAACTATATGTAGTTCAAACCAAAAGTAATTATTTTGGTTGAATCCGCTGAATTCACTCTATATCCATCTCTGCTAATACAAAAGCTATGTTTTGATCGTTTCTTGAACTGAATCACCTTCCTAATAATGGTGCATTAACATGTAAATATGTAATATGTGTATAAAGATCCTGCCTTAGGAATTGAAAGCAAGTCAGATTAAAAAGGGTCATACAAATACTTTTTTTTTTTTGGTAGAGAGAAGAACTTGGCTCTCTTTTACCTGCTACATAAAGATCTTAAATTACATCATCCGCCTGTCCTGCTGTTTAAAACCAAGTGAGTATGTGAAAAGATTTTCATTCCAAGTACTAACATATAGGAGTATTTCTTTTTTTGGCCATCCAATCCCTAAGGAGTGAAATTGTATTACTTATCCCCTAAGATTTAGTAAGAAATAGAAGTATAGAGACCACACAACTCATTATATGTGGGCCAGATGGCTTTGCACTCAATATTTTGGACCTTCTGAAACTTGATAGAGACAAACCACAACTAGAGTGCCTTCACATAGGTGTTCTCAAAACTTAATATCGGAGTAATTAATTTTATTTGCTAACTTGACTGGGTCTTATTTATAGGTTTTAACTTAAAAGATTTCTCTCTCCAGTCTTTCTAGAGGTACAAGATACACGGAAAAATATTTTACACTATTGATGTATTTTGACTTATTTTAGCAAGATTCCTACTTTTATTTTCCAAGTTACTAATCCCACTTTTTATACCCTTCCCGTTGATTGTTGAGTCAACTTTGATTTCATGCTTGAGACAGACCCTAAAACCGAAGGACGCCAACGAGAGGACTTTAATGTATTTCAATTTCTGGCATATAAAAAGTCTCTTAAACTATTAGTGTCCAGAAGTTAAATTCCAACATTATTGATATTTCACAATGTAGACAAAACCGAAAAAAAAAATGCTCAGTTAATTCCTCAGCCACAGAAAAACAAGGTGGGGAGAACCCCCCTCCTCTAAACTCCTCAAGTTGGACACAAACAACTTTCTGTTCCATGGCCTCTGCAACAGCTCCACCAGCTCCATTCACCTTCCTTTGCAGGAACCAAAGCACTCATGAGCACAGAAATGATGGCAGATGGTTGACAACAAAACAGAGAAGCCACCGTGTTGTCTTCCAGGTTTATGCAACCCAAGAAGGTCCAAGTGGGCGAAAACGTGCTCCTCCTGGTGTTGACACAAGAATTCACTGGGAGAACGACGATGAAGGATGGGTAGGAGGAAGTAAATCACAGTCAACTCAAGGACGAATCAAAACAGACGAAAAAAATCTCCTTGATGAAAAATTCTCGGAGCTGCTCAACAGTTCAGCTGATTCTCACTACCAGTTAGTCTTCATTTTCTAGTTTCTATCTTCAGAAAATCTGCTATCATCTTATCTCTTAATGTGTGGCTCTCATTTTCAGTGGAGAGTTTCAGTTTGTTGGAGTTTCAGTTTGTTTCTTCTACTTTCCTTCAATATCTGGATAAGACAGGGATATATATACATGTAGTCGCCTGTTCTAAGAAAATGTACACATGATATGTCACAAGAGATAAACAGCCATAAAATTCCTTTTATAACAAGGAAATACCAGTGATCATTCTAAGTTTGTCAATTCAGGTTCTTGGGAGTATCTGCAACAGCTGACCTGGAGGAAATTAAATCTGCTTATAGGAGGCTATCAAAGGAGTATCATCCAGACACTACTACCCTTCCCATAAGAGTGGCATCAGAGAAATTCATGAAACTAAGAGAAATTTATGATGTCCTGAGCGATGAGGAACAACGTCGATTCTATGACTGGACACTAGCTCAGGAGGCAGCAAGCCGTGAAGCAGAGAAAATGAGAATGAAGCTGCAAGATCCACGCACGCTAGAAGTAGAAAACTGGGAATCCGTCCCAGACATGGTGGATCGACTTGGTGGAAGGAACATGGAGCTGAGTGATCAGGCAAAAACTGCCCTCACATTCGATATCTTGATTATTATCTTTTCGTTTTGTTGCATTATATATGCCGTATTCTTCAAGGAACAATATTAGCAGGAACACCTATCCATACAATTGCGTAATGCATTATACAACAACAACATTCTATACTGTCAATACGCTACATGACTTTCTTCGAGTTTCTCGATTAAGTACTGTGCAAACATGTCAAGAAACTGAGAATTCATGTATAAGTCAAAGCATGTATTAAGTAAAATATTTGCTACCCCTTTCAATTGTATTCAAACATAAGGTTACCATAGTGGTGTTAAAACAGAATGGCAACAAAATAACACAGTTCATATTGCAACGGAAATGGGTCGGCAAACAGAACAACTGTAGCTTTAGTCATAAACATAACTATAGTTTATTTTTATTGAGCTTACAAATTTACATTATTGTCTTTTCATCAGATTATTGAAAGAAAATGAAGAAACAATTCTCTCATACATCGATAAAATCTTTCATGATGGGGCTATGTTTCGCAATGTCAGCCTGCCTTCGCCAATTACTCACTGCCTGCTTAACAGTATCACTGGCTTTCTGTATTTCCTCAGCAGAAAATTTGTGTTCCACAATGCCCAGTGGACCAGGTTGTAGTACCTTAACTACAGTTTCCATATCCAGCTCCAGTTGCCTGTTAAAACAAGCACCAAAATGTGAAAGACTTAAAGAAATGCTGAAGTCTTAGAAACTCATAGTCAACAATTTGAGCTCTGCGCCTCATTCTCATCTACAAGAGCAAATTATGACAATCCAATTGAAGAGTGCTTTAAGGCGCATGCTCCTGTCAGTCTGCAGTCAGATACCTACTCTTCAATCAATAATTTAGTAACAAAGAACCGAAAAAAACTGCAAAGATCATGCTAAATAAAAACAAGAGTTTATTGTTTCCTGATAAGCCAATTCCATAATTCTCAAGTGTTTGACGAGTTCTAAAATTCCACTCACTCTTCCAATATCAAATGAATTAACTAATGTAATTCTACCAGCTGTTAAGTATAAATGCATAGAGAATTTAATATATTAGTGTAAGGAAAAGACAGTAGATGAATTATCAGTTGTGTTAGATTTCATGGACATTTTGTGTTGAATGTTTATAATGCATTTTGGAGACTCTTGTAATTCTGTATTTTCCTATCTTGCAGTACCTACTGGGTACTTGCTTTATTAAAGTTTACTTACCTTATCAAAAAAGAAAAAAGAAAAAAAAAAAAAAAAACTTCTCTCAACCAAAAACAAAAAGAATACTAGTGTTATATAATTAAACTGCCATAAACATCGGTTTCTGTATGATATAACTCCAACACTTTGACCATTTACAAGGCAATGTAATGGAGTGCTAGCTCTCAGATGTTCTATCTTTGTTAATTAGTTGCTTAACCATTATAATATAGGGAACAATGCGTTAAGAGACCGTGGTGAGGGCTCAAAGTCAAGTATCACAAGATATAAGGATCAAAATTCAAAATCAGATGAAGCTCGTTGCTCGCGCAATATCAATCAATTTAACTATGCCACCATCTCACTCTAGTTTGAATCGCCCATATGAATCCATTTGGCTACACTGGGGCTCATTTATTTCTCAAGTCTCTTATGTTGCTCATTTTGCTTTTCAAACGGAAAAATACAAAGGAAAACTCATGAAGGAAAGTCTTACAAATTGTGCACATGAATTGGCTGAATATACTTCAGCGGATCTCAGAATTGTGTGAGAAAATACAGCAAAAAATGCAGTACAACCATCAATTAGAGTTACGTGACCAGAAATCTAGTACAACATGAACAGAATATCACAGAGAGAAAATACTTGCATTTGCATAGAGCTTCAAAATGGGAATTTTTCCCAATCTCACCAGAACTCTAGCATACAGCCAGGGTGTGTTTGGTAGGGAGGAAAACATTTTCCAGAACATGTTTTCCAATTTACCATGTTTGTTTGGTTAAAATGTTTTGGAAAACATTTTCTTCAAGAAAGAAAGTTCCTTAAAATTGAGAAAAGTGACTTCCCCAATGGAAGTAGAGAAAACAGTTCCATAAGTAACATTCCAAGTTCATTGTCTCCTCCCCCACCCACTCAATGCCCCAACCCTCACCACTTGACCATCACACCCCCCGCCACTCACAAACCCCACTTCCCACCCCTATAGTGTTTTGCTAGATTACATATAAATGCTCTTGGGATAATATATTTTTTTTCTTACTTACCAAACACTAGAAAATGAGTAAGAAACCCACTTATTTTCTAAGAAAATATTTTCTACTAAACATTTTTCTTCGTACCAAACACACCCTTAGTATAGAAATAAATCCTAAAATACCATAAGAGATGTTCGCTACAAAGATAAAAACAAAAAAAGGTTTAAGATAGAAACTTTGATTGGTTCCAAACTTTCAAGAGAAAATCAAACACATTACCTGAAAATAATGGTCAAGGAACTAACAATCAAATGGTCAAGAAACCCCAAATATAGACTCATCAAGAAAAATGGAAAAAATAAGATTTTAAAGCCTATATATCAATCTAGAATCCAGATTAGTTGGATTCAACTGTATAAATCATTTGTAATCATTCATCTTTATTCAGGTTCATTTCCTTCCAACGCTACAATATTTCAGTAATCAAATATTCATCATAGTTAAGACTATTCTTTTACTCTAAATCTCAAGTTAAAGCAACCCTTATCCTTTATCCCAGCCTAGAATCAACTATACTATACTAAACTCATAGATATCGAAGCATAAATAAATGAATAATTTCGCTCTTTCTTAACGATCAAATATAACAGTGAAAAACCCAAATTAACTAACATTCGATAATCATCCCAAGCAAAAATTATCTTATTCAGACACGAATATGGAATGCTAAATATTTCAGTAATCAAGATTCATCATAGTTAAGACTATTTCTCAAGTTACGGCAACCTTCTCCTTTAGCGCAGCCTAGAACCAACTATACTAAACTCATATATTTTCAAAGCATAAATAAAAAATTTCGCGCTTTCTTAACGATAAAATATAACAGTAAAAGACCAAACCAAATTAACTAACATTCTATATCATCCCAAGCACAAATTAGGTTATTAAGACGCGAAAAATGAAAAAAATAAGATTCAAACCCTATTTATACATAAATCTATTATCCAAATTAGTCCAATTGAACTTTATGAAATCCTTTGTATTCATTCATCTCTATTCAAGTTCATTTTACTCTAATCTCAAATTACAGCAATTTTCTTCCTTTATCCTAGCCTAAAACCATATACATCTAAACAGATTAGCACTATAAATCTTTTATCTTAACAATCAAATATCAAATTATACAAATTAGCAAAATGTAGAATTACCTGAAGAGCCTTGAAAAGGGCAACACATTGCCGATTTTCGAAAGCGAAACAGTCATTTTTCTTGTGCCTATTTGTATATACTAAAAAAGCTCATAGATTCCTGAAACACAAATTGTGGGTCAAATCAACGATGTTCCGGGTTCTATCTTAACAATCTTTTTTTTTTTTTTTTTTTTTTTTAAATGTAAAGTCAGTAAATATTTTGTTTGAAAACAATTTTAAAAAAACGAGATTAACTATCATTTCAAAACATTATTAACTGAAAATAATTCTGTTGTCTTTGTCAAATACGTCAATCTTATAAGAATAACCATTTTTACATCTTTTTATATTCTTTTTTTAAAAAAAAAAAAAAGGAAATGACACTCTTTGGTGCTGAAAAGGCGTCTTAACAAACATTGACTAGCATGATTTTCGAACTAAGAAACTGATTTCACACAATAGATACTTTATATCTAGGGGTTTACAATAGATACTTTATATATATAGAAGTAAAAATGTAAATATGATTTTAATCCCAAAAAAGCTGAATTGATATGTTTGATATAAAATTTTAATCCATTCAAACCATTAACCCGATAAAGGGGCAACAATCCATAAGAGTTCGGGTCGGAAAGGATCCGACTGTTCCGGGTTCTTCAATGCCTTAATTAATTGCAAGCTATTTGTCTTACCTTTTTTTTTCTTGAGTTCGAAACTTTTTTTTTAATATCTAAAGTCACATAGTAATATTTTGTTTTATTAATATTTTTATGTATTCTTTGGCGATAATTATATATTTTTCACAAACGATAGTTCAGTTTTCTAGTTGTTATGCTATATTTTTCTTTTATCTTTCCTTTCATTTTTTTCCCAACGAAATTGATTAAAACGATTGTAGAATCAAATGAATGATGAGTTTTTTAGTAATACATCATTATATACTGAAAATAATTTTTTTTTAGTTATTTTAAATATATCAAAAAATAAATACGTCAATCTTATAAGAATAACCATTTTTTTTACATATTGTATTTTGTTTCTTATATATATATATATATATATATATATATATATTTTTATAAAAATGACATTCTTTAGTGCTTTGTAAAAGGGGAAATCATTAGACAAAACAAACAGACTAGCATGATTGGAGTCATATTAACTAAAAACCTGATTTCACACAATAGATACTTTATATATATATGAAGGAAAAAACAAATAAATATGATAAAACTTTAACTCGATTAATATTGGGGAGGCATACCGTAGAATAATGGTGTGTTTTTTTGTTCAAATTGAAGTTCATCGATCCGTTTCCAACGCAACAAACCGTTCGTCAATGTGGCCCGATTAACTATAAAATTTTAATCCATTCACCAACCATTAACCCGATAATCCAATAAGACACCATTTTGATTGGGTTGGTTTTTACGGGTGGGCGGATTTTTAAGTTCCGCTTTATATAATTTACTCCACTTCATTTGGACATTTCATTTTACCAAATCGATCCAAAGGCTCTCCAAAACCCTATCTTCCACTAAATAATCCAAGCCATATAAAACTTAAATATCAAGAGGCAAATGCAATAAGGATATATTGAATAAAATGAATTCTTTGGATATTGAAGCTAGGGATTTTATATAGAGATAGCTTTCCAAAGCTCATTCTTATGAGATAAAAGGTTAGCTAGTTATTACATGTTATCAAGAATGTTTAGTTGTTAAACAACTTGGGTAGAAGAAGAAAGTAGAAAATGAGTTATAAATGTAGTTTTTATGATGTTCGAAACTTGCTAACTTGAGTTATGATTTTGTTGTCTTAAAACTTAAAATATTTGCACCTATGGGTATGAAGTAGATAGGAGAGGTTTGAACGAAGTGTGATCACTTAATTAATCACCAACCTCTTAGAAGTTAAAAAAGCAATTTACCATTCAGTCTATAGATATTTATGTATTCTTTGGCGATAATTATATATTTTTCACAAACGATGCCGTTGTTTTCTAGTTGTTATGCTATTTTTTTCTTTTATCTTTTCCTTTCATTTTTTTCCCAACGAAATTGATTAAAACGATTGTAGAATCAAATGAATGATGAGTTTTTTAGTGATAGTTTGGTGCATTATATACGTATAAAAAAGCGTTAAAATATTTTTTTTAGTGAGGTTATTTTAAATATATTTCAAAAAATAAATACTCACAAGAAGAGTTATAGTAATATATGTGAGTTGTGTTTTATTTATATTGTATTTTGTTTCTTTAATATAACTTTATAGTGCTTTATTTATTTATTCTCAATATAAAATGTGACACCGCTTATAAAAAATTTCGTGTTGCCCAATGAGATTAGCACTATAGCGCGATGCACATGGTTTAACGTGAATATGAGAGTACGATAAGAGACGATTTTGAACGGCCCTTCCCACCTTGTAATCTCCTTCCTCATTTCTCTACCCAAATATTTTTATTATTTTATTTTTGAAATATTACGATATTCAAATCAGTATGAGTTCTTCTTAGATCAAGAAGAAATTGCATGGTTTGTTCTTCAAATGGGCTGGTATTTAATTTTGTCCTTCAAATAAGCTGATCTTTAATTTTTTTCCCTTAGCAATTGAACTTATGTTTAGCGGGTCATAAGTTCTTTAAGGGTGCGGGATATAACTTATGGGATATAATAATGCGAAAATATAAATTTATGCCCCTCGAAAAAGTTATTTTCCTTGAGGGGCAAAAGTTAAAGACCAACACAAAATAAGGGGAAAAGTGCAAATGACCCTGAAGCAATGTGTCTTTTGTTCAAAGTTGTAAGCAAATAAGAGTGTTATCCTTTCATGGTACATATAGAGAAGTGTTTGCTTAAACCTTATTTTCACATTATTTCCAAGTTATATGTCACATTAAAAATTAAAAAATGCATTAAATGAGAGGATAGTCGTCGCATCTATTATTTTATGTTTATCTAAAGTATTTGATTTTGACATCCTCCGACTTATCACATAAGTTTGATTTCAAATTCTGAATTTCTGCATCTAAAACTTTTTTCCTTCTTTTGGGGTTTGTGATTTCATACCCATATAAAAATAAATGGCTATATAATGGGTATACTCCTCTACACGATTGTGTGACCACATACAATAAAGGGTGGTCAGTTGAATGCTCTTTATTGAAAGTTTATAATAATGCATATAGAAAATTATACTAGGTATATAGGTCAAAAAATTAGATATATATATTAAATCAGAAAAGGTCCAAAAATACCCCTAACGTATGGGAAATGGCTCAAAAATACCCTCCATCCACCTATTAATCCAAAAATACCCCTCTATCCACCTATTTGGTCCAAAAATACCCCCAATCTATTTTTTTGGCTCAAGAATACCCTTTAAGCTAACACCCTAATTTTGATGATATTTTTTCAATTTTAAAATGCCACGTGGCTTGTTTTGATTGGCCACATATATTATTTAAGTTTAAAATTAAACCCCACCCATTTTGAAACCCAAACCCGTTGATCCAGCTGCCAGGCATTAACAACTGGCATTTTGGTGCCTATTTAAAATCGGGTAGGTGTTGTTGAGCTAATTAATGTCTTGGACAAGTTTTTGTTCCAAATTGTCCGAGATGTTGCATATAACCTTTTATGTTAGTGCATGATGATAAAAAGAAGTTGTTGAAACTGAATTTCAAGTATTAATTGTTTTGATAAATAATTCATCGGAAATGATGTTCCCGTAAGTGAGCTAGTTTGGGTATTATTTGATAGTCTTCTCTCTTGTGTTAGTCTCTGAGGAGAGTAAGTTTCAAACTTTCATGTGGCATTAGGGGGTTTCCTTCTTAGGAGAACTAGCTACTCTTCTCACAGTAACTTTCAGCATCAGATATATATATATATATATGTATTAGATTAAATGGGTGAGGTTTAATTTTTAAATTAAATAATATATGTGGCCAATCAAAACAAGCCATGTGGCATTAATTGGAAAAATACCATCAAAATTAAGGTGTTAGTTTGAGAGGTATTCTTGAGCCAAAAAAATTGGTTGGGAGTATTTTTGGACCAAATAGGGGGATGAAGGGGTATTTTTGGACCGTATATTAAATCTCGAACACCTTGAGCAAAATTCTAACACGACTACTGCACACGAGAATTAAGCTTTTGAAAGAAATCCACTCATAAGCTTTTGTGATAGCTATAATTATTAGCGTATTTCTTTACACCTCCTTTTGCAATTGCCGTTTTGACCACACACCACCAAGGCATCTTAATGTTTGAGTTGAACTTTAAATAATAAAAATAAAATGTACCAATCAATCAAGTAGATATTAAGAAAACTAGGATGGTTCAAAATTGATTCTAACACCACTACTGCACACGAGAATTAAGCTTTTGAAAGAAATCCACTCATAAGCTTTTGTGATAACTATAATTATTAGCGTATTTCTTTACACCTCCTTTTGCAATTGCCGTTTCGCACACCACATGACCACACAACACCAAGGCAGCTTAATGTTTGAGTTGAACTAAATTAAATAATGGAAATAAAATGTACCAATCAATCAAGTAGATATTAAGAAAGACTGGGATGGTTCATCGAGATTGATTCTTAAGATCAAGTCCTAATCAGAGGCGTGTCTATTGACACCTATCAAAGCTTTTAGCTTGCACGATTAAATGATGACTTTTCAGATTTTATTCATTTTTTTCTACAAAAAATCATTCATTCACTTTGACCGGCCTTCATTCCTCGTCAACCTATAGCCTCACCTAGTTTTCTAGAGCCATATGAACTTACACATCAAAAGAAACAAAAATATATATATATCACTCACATGAATGAAATATATATATAGTTTGTCCGCAATATGTATGGTTATTTGTATGGCTACAACTCAAAAAAGTACGCGTGGTTACTTTTGATTAGTGTATGAGATATCGCAAGGACAATTATATATATTTTTTTTACTTTTCAGGAAACTTTTAATGCCTTAGTGTCTTAAAACAGAACTAAAAGCGTTGCAATCTTAGTTTGTTAAAGGTAAAGGTGCCCATTACGTGTAGAAACTCGAGAAATTTTAATAATCTGTTGAAAAGTTGATAGATGACTTACTACTTACCAACCATAATCAAGGCCTCTATGGAGCATAAGGTCCTCAAAAACGCGTGCCAAGAGAAAATTTGACTTTAAGAGAGAAAATTTGACTTTAAGAAAGAAGACTCGAGACAAGGCAAAAGAGAAAAGAGGACCTCAAAAAATATTTAAAAAATTTAAAAATTATTAATCATTTCTCGAATAATGGTAAAAAAAAAAAAAAAACTGACATTCTTGGGCTACAACTCAAAAATACGCGTGGTTACTTTTGATTAGTGTATGAGATATCGCAAGGACAATTTTTTATTTTTTTTACCCTGGCTCTTGAAGAGAGAAATTACAATTGAAAGGTAAAACACCTCCCATTCTTAAATGATAGTGGACCGTGCCCAAGGCTCATTCTACAGCAACGAAACTAATAAAAACGAATTGATCATTCAGTGTTCTAGAAGTAGGCAATAATGTCAAAAAAGGATAATGAATTTACGTTCTTTTCGAGTGACAAATACTTTTAATTTCCACTACTTTACTTTTTCTTATGTTACTACATTTAAACAAAAATTCTAACAATTCAAAGTTCCTGAAAGATCTGATGATCTAAAGCTATTAATTAGCATTCATAAAAGGTGGAGATCAATAGGATGACACATAAGGACTTGATTAGAACAAGTAAGATGTATTTTGGTTAAGGGGCCAAAGGGCCATGCAGCAGCATTAATTATTTGTCTAATGTTTCTTGGATTTCCTTTTCTTTTTTTTTTTTCTTCTTTGAATGTGTTTGTGTGGGGTTGTATGTTTTGTGTACGCCATCACTGTAGCCACGAGCATTTGATCCTCTAGCTTGTTCCAATTTACAAATTTCTTGTGGACCTAATTTGAACATTATTTGATAAGATCCCTTTTGGCTGCTTTTGCATGCTCTTAATATATTCCTGAACGATTAACAACCCCTCACAAATTAAATTAAGAAGGAGAAAATAAAGGGTGCGTTTGATATGGAGGAAAACATTTTCTTAAGTTTTTTATGTTGGTTGGTCAAAATATTTTATATTTTAGGAAAATAATTTTTTTAAAAAAATAGAAAATTAACTTCCCAGCTAGAAGTAAGGAAAACAAGTCTCGTAAGTGGCATTCCATGCTGATTGCTTTCTCTCCAACCCCGCCCCTGCCTCACCTCCATTCCTCCCTTTTCTCCCCTATAGTGTTTGTCTAGATTATATATAAATAATCTTCTGACAATATTTTCTACTCATTTCCCAAACACCATAAAATAAGTAAAGAAATCACTTATTTTAAAGAAACATTTTCCTTTTTATCAAACACATGCACACCCAAAACTGAAAATTGTTGAGAGCTTTTGTAAAAATCTTAATTAGAAGAAACATTCAAGTTTTGACAAGAAATTTATAACTATAAGCAAGTTTCCAATTTGACTAAACAACCACAGATTTGTTCATGTTTCTTGGAGTACGTAGGCTAACCACGTTCTTTTGAAAACTTTTTTTTTTATTTAACTGGAAAAAAGAAACTAGTTAAGTTCAATCATTTGTTTTTCTTTCTGAATAGCTACATTTGTCGAAATATTCCCTTAAATCCAAAGTATCTGTCTTTTATGATTTTTCACACTTCTTACAAAAGATATTTAATAGTCGTAATCAGAAAAAGTATATATTTGAACCATCATTTCATTTCTCTTAATCGTCTCACTTAATTAACACTCTACCAAATATAGTTAGAGTAGATTTGAAAAAGAGAAGTATTACTAAATGACTTTTCGTTTTTTAGAAACAAATTCAGCATACCAAACGACTAACATTTGGGATTTCTTTTTTTTTTTTTTTTTTTTTTTTTTTTGGTATTTTTTTGCTACAAATAATAAAAGATGAAGAGATTCATATGTATATGGACATTTTTAAAATGTACTGCAATAACACTAGAGATCCGAGCTCCACTTTCATCTCATAATGAAAGAGTAAATATGTCATGATTCATAAAAGCTGCTGCAACATATTTTTTTCCAAATGAAAGTTAAGGAATGATCTTGGTTTGCTTCCTTGTTTGAAGAAAGCCTGCAATGTGGTCCTGGACAACCTTAATACATTTTTATATTAAAAGAAAAAGGGACCTCTCCAGTTCCGTAAACCTAGATTATTAGCAG
Organism: Lycium ferocissimum; assembly: GCF_029784015.1. Lineage (NCBI taxonomy): Eukaryota > Viridiplantae > Streptophyta > Magnoliopsida > Solanales > Solanaceae > Lycium > Lycium ferocissimum. Next base: position 12,473,161 of record NC_081342.1, on the reverse strand, counting down.
ATCGCATCATGTTATCGCAACCTGGTAACCACAGCCTTTGCCAGCACAAACAAATCTTTTTACTGAAAGTTATATGGTTTACGACCGCTATAACAATCATATTCTATAATAACATTTCACTATAACGATAGTTTTCTTGTACTATAATTGATTTCTCATGTTATATATATTATGTTATATGTTCTCTACATTTGGCGCCAAAAAATATCCAGACAACGATGTCCTTATAGCTAGAGCTTTGACCGTATACATTAATAACATAACAATTTTTTTAATTTTAGTTTAATTTGTTATAGTAGACAACTTACCCTTTTTTTCATATCATCTATCGATATAATTATAAAAGGGTTACGTAGCAACATTTTAAGTGATCTTATCATATAAATATTCTTTATACCGTCCTACAAGGAATTAATCTCTCGATAATTTGGTATTGATGGGGTCATCATATATCATTGCTCCCATAGCATTTTTATTTTGGAGTAAACACACAAATGGGGTCATGCCATGATTGATCCCAACAGTACATTTCCACTAAATATTACCCTTTCATCTCAAATAGAATATAATGATGACATGTGGAACGTACAGGTCATAATATCTAATTTGCTGTGTGAATCTGAACCAGGGTTCTTAAGTTAATCGAACTAGAATTTACAAATTTTAAATTCACATGAAAAATGCTAGCTTCACTAAATCGAAATAAAAAGAGTAAATCCTTATGCCATTATTAACGAAGAAGAATAATGCTTGCTTCAATAAATGAAGGCGTGCACGCATCCAATGGCCCAGTAGTCAGAAAGGAAAAAGAAAAGCAAAAAGAAAAGCTTGTTTGGATTAAACAATGAACAATATTAGGTTACTTAATGGTGGTAATTAGATACTATTTTAATCATCCCCAAAAGGATGATAATTTCACTGTATGCGGAGCCAAACATTGTTTATTAGGATAGTTTAAAATTCATTTATTAAGTTTTTCATAGTTTTTATATAGTCAATTTTTTTTTTAATAATGACATCGTTGTCTAAATATTTTTTGTCTACTATAGCAAAATGCTATTGTAAAAAGTATTTAATATAATATAACATGAAAAATTAATTTCAAAATGAATTTAGTTGTTATAACGAAATGTTCTTATGGAGAATGGTTGTTATAGAGAGATATGCGCGTATGACTTTGTCTAAAATAAAGTCATCGATATCTGAATTCACGACGAAAATAAATGTGTTGATTGGTGTGTTGTAAACTAGCATTTTTTTTTTTGGCATGGTAGAAAAGCAAAAAATAAAAAAAAAAAAAATAAAAAAAAATACAAAAGTCATGAAACAACTATATTTGCCCTATCCACTGTGCTTCTGCACGTAAAAAGCATGGATTAATCCAACTAATCTTTGCATTTTTCCCTACTTTATTGAGCTTTAGACATGATTAATTAAGTTGGTCTTTAAAAAGACTAATATTTTAAGGGACGTAGCTTTCACTAGGCATGATTACAACCCCTAAAAGCATTGCAAACGATCGGGAATCCAGCCATTTCTAAGTAAACAAAACAAAGTGAAAAATAAAAAGTCAGTACTCGTCCCACCTTTCACCGAAAAGTAGCACCAAGTTTAGTAACATATTCTTGACTTTTTCACCAGACAAAAAATTGAAATCACTCCCTGAAGTATCAGTGTTTCAACTCTTTTACGAATTTATACACTGTCAAATTGGCTTCATAGCAAGCCGGATACGATAATTGAGAATCGATCGCAAAATCAAGATTTAAATTTGATAGGTTCAATCTTTAGGTTTTTACCATCAAATTATGGGACCAATTTAACTCGTTGAATATATTGATACATCCGACATTGCCTACTGTCATAGGTGAGCTAGAATTCTAGCTACGAGTTCGGTCAGTAGCTTTGACCAAAATCATGTATTTGTCTAAATATTCCATTGAATATACAACAACAACAATATACCTAGTGTAATCTCACAAGTGGGGTTTGGGATGTTGTTGTTGTTGTATATTCAATGGAATATTTAAGACAAATACATGAGACTAGTCAAAGCTACAATAAATTACCTTATCAACGATTCAGAACTCATAAACTCAAAATTTTGAATCCGCATCTACCTACGGTGAGGTTAAAGTGATACTCTAGTATTAAACTTTTACCCCATTATTTTATTAAATATAACTTAAATTCAATGTTTTTAAATCTCCCCTCATGCATGGTTTCATGTGACTTTTTTCTTTAACTCCGCCTTTCTAGCCTTTCTACTCACCCTTCAGGCCTTCACACACACACACACACACACACTCAGTGACACAGAGAGTGTTATACATGCCAGCAAATAAAGTGTCAGCTTAAATTAGGAGTATTAGCTTTAATGGGTCCTTAAAAAGCTATTAAAAGCATAGTGATTTGTTAAGAAGCTGGTTTAATGGTTTTGGGAAGTCGAGATTTTTTTAAGGACTAATTTGGTAAAGAAGATGGGAGTTGTCACTGTTGCTGAACTGAAGCCAAGCATATCTGGGAAGAGGTCTTTTCGTCCAAGTTCTAGTGCCAGACATATTACTGAATGGTATATATATCTTCTCAATTATTCCATCTTTTACTATATCACTAATATGACATGTTAGTTATCAGATTTTTTGGATACCAATCAATGTTTTCCATAGATACTTGGTTCAGTACCATATTAAGTGTTTCAATTAATTCTTCATACAGCACCTACCACGTTTAGAAGTCCATATTAGGTCTTTATTGGCATGGGCGGAGCTAAGGGGGCGTAACGAGATTCATCGGAACCCCCTTTGTTAGAAAATTACATGTAATATGCAAAGTCGAAATTATTTTGGTTGTATATATAATAGATGTTGAATCTCCGTCGCTTATTCGTGTGTTTTCTTCTTTATATTTTGAATATCCCCTAGTGAAAATCTTGCCTCCACTAATGTTAAATTTTGGTACATTTAGATGGTAGCATGAATTCTTGTGAGTTGGGGACTTGTCAACTGAGATTGTCAGTTTGGCTCTGTTCTGATAACAGTCAAAGTCCTTAACAAAGGATACCACTTTCTTTAGAATCTAGAGGACCTGAAATCTCTCAGTTAACTTTTCTTATTGTATTTTTCCTCAGACTATTTTTATCAGACTTTAAAAGGGATTTTCTGCAACTTATCACTAAAATCTCCTGTTAGAAGAAGATGTTTAGTGATAACAATTAAATGGATCACAGAATAATTAATACAAGAAAAAACAAACTCTACAACCACCAAAATATCTGAATGATAATTGCATTTATGATAGACCATATTCAAGTGCTGACTTAGTGAAAATGGCAATACTTATAGCTTTTAAGGAATTGATTATGGTGGAACTTACCTTAAAATCTAAGCATCTAGAGTTTCTATCAGATCATTAAGTTAATATCATAAGCAGTTTCTAAGGCTTCAATCATTGAAAATGACAAATCAAATATCTTACTTTTTAACATCTAAGTCCAATGTGTTCAGTTTTCTTGTTTCAAGATGTGGTGTGAATGGTGTACACAGCTATAATTATTTCTTTAAGTTTCAACATGTGTTTATTACGAGGGCCCTCAAACAAGTACAGATGAGTACAGACCACAAGATAAATCAAAACTAGGAACAACTTTCAAAGACAAAAGAAGATGTCTGTCGCTTGCTAAATTGGATCTAAAAACAGAAAAATACAGAGTACTATAACTCTGTTTAATCTTTGTATCCATTCAAGCTATTTTCGTTGCGCTTTTCCACTCAGTGTTTTATGATCAGGCTGACTTATTCTCCCTGAAGCGTTAAGGTTTCATCTGCTTGATTTTCCATAGCTTTAAGACTCCATATATCGAGCAATATTGCATTCTTGAGATGTAAGTTGCGTGAAATCTTAGGCTAAAATATAAGCAGAAAGTCTTTCATGGCTTTAGATCATTGACCATATATTCTATTGCAGGCCAATATCTGATGTTTCTAGTGATCTTACAATAGAAGTCGGATCAGCCAGTTTTGCTCTTCACAAGGTACAAAAATGAAGTGTTCAATCTTTCTTCTTCGCATGTAAATTGATCTACCGATCTTTTCATCATCATGGGAAGGCTAAGTCTATCAAAAGCAGAAGTTGTACAAAAAAATGGATAGTCCAAATTAGCTTGAAAATGAATTATACTGTTATAAGTAGGCAACCAATATAAAACAGTCGCGTTCACACTGAATCTTTATTTCATGTGTCAAAATAGGGAGAGAAAAGAAAAGTAAATAGGTAGAGATGCAAAAATAGAAACACAGAACTAGATTAAGTTATGAGTTCTAATACCTTGGACACATTTCCAATGTGATTAGTAATTTGACATTATTTGCAGTTTCCTCTGGTTTCTCGAAGTGGAAGAATTAGAAAGCTGCTGCTAGAGGCAAAGGATACAAAAATTTCAAGGCTCAATCTTACTGGTCTTCCTGGTGGATCTGATGCATTTGAACTTGCTGCAAAGTTCTGCTACGGCGTGAATGTTGAGATTACCATATCAAACGTGGCGTTACTGAGATGTGCAGCCAGGTTTATGGAAATGACAGAAGACATCTCCGAGAAAAACCTGGAATTTCGTACTGAGGTATTTCTTAAGGATACAGTATTCCCAAACATATCCAACTCGATATCTGTTCTTCATCGCTGTGAAATGCTACTACCAGTATCCGAAGAAGTCAATCTTGTTAGTCGGTTAATTAATGCAATTGCAAATAATGCTTGTAAGGAGCAGCTAACATCTGGTTTGTCAAAGCTGGAGCATAATTTCCCACCAAAACCTGTTAAATGCCTTGATTCCGAGACACCATCAGACTGGTGGGGAAAATCGCTGGTTGTGCTAAATTTGGATTTATTTCGGAGAGTTCTTTCTGCAGTAAAGACAAAAGGTCTCAAACAAGACATTATTAGCAGAATTTTGATAAATTATGCCCAAAATTCTCTTCAGGGGCTATTCATCAAGGATCCTCAGTTGGTTAAAGGAAGTTGCATGGATTTGGATTTGCAGAAAAGACAAAGGATCATCGTCGAAACAATAGCTAGCTTACTACCAACACAATCCAGGAAAAGCTCAGTGCCAATGGCTTTTCTTTCAAGTTTGTTAAAATCTTCAATAGCAGCATCCGCTTCTACTTCTTGCAGATCTGATCTAGAGAGGCGCATCGGTCTGCAACTAGATCAGGCAATTCTTGAAGATATTCTCATCCCTGCAAATCCACATGGAAATAATCACAGCCCTCTCTATGACATAGATTCTATATTGAGGATCTTTTCCTATTTCTTGAATTTAGATGAGGATGATGAAGAGGACAATAATCCCCTAAGAGACGAAAGTGAAATGGTTTACGACTTTGATAGTCCTGGATCTCCCAAACATAGCTCAATTGTTAAGGTGTCAAAATTATTGGACAATTATCTGGCAGAAGTTGCATTAGATTCCAACCTAACACCATCAAAGTATATAGCACTAGCAGAGTTACTTCCAGACCACGCCCGTCTAGTTTATGATGGCTTATATCGAGCTGTAGATATTTTCCTCAAGGTAAGCTTCTTAACTTGATCAACATGATCCCACTCACCTATTCAAAACAATTAGGGGTCGTTTGGTTGTTGGTTAGAGTTATGCAGGTATTAATTATGCAGGGTTTAGTTATTCCATCTTCTACCCTACAGATTCCCTCATAACCCTCATAACTTACACATGTATTAATTATGCGGAATTATAAACTGGTAACCAAACAACATGCTTGGTGTTTTGAATTTCATACATAGCAACTAAAATGCTACCAAATATGGTATTAGTTATGCTGGTTTTAATACATGAATGATTCACTTCCTAACCAGCAACCAAATGACCCTTTAGTGTTCTCATATAAGGAGTTTAACAAATGTATTTTCATGTTGGACTGTTTTAAGATCATGCATGACATTCTCATGGCAGGTTCATCCCAACATTAAGGACTCCGAACGCTACAGACTCTGTAAAACTATTGATTGCCAGAAAATATCGCAAGAAGCTTGCAGTCATGCAGCTCAAAATGAACGGTTGCCTGTGCAAATGGCGGTCCAAGTACTATACTTTGAACAAATCAGACTGAGAAATGCGATGAACGGGGGCCATAATAATCAGTTCTTCGGAATGAATAGTCAGTTCCCTCAGCGTTCAGGCAGTGCAGCAGGAAGCGGATGCATCTCTCCAAGAGATAACTATGCATCAGTCAGGAGAGAAAACAGAGAACTGAAGCTCGAGGTTACAAGAATGAGAATGAGGCTTACAGATTTAGAGAAAGATCACGTCTCCATGAAACAGGAGCTAGTAAAGTCACATCCTGCCGATAAGTTATTCAAGTCATTCACCAAGAAACTAAGCAAGCTCAACGCACTGTTCCGAATAAGAGATTTAAGGCCAATAGGGGGGAAAGCTAACTCAGAAAGTCGGTTACTATTTCAGAAGAGAAGGCGCCATTCGGTTTCTTGATGTTGAACACTAATGTGAATAAGAAAGAGTATATAGTGTTTTCATAGTGCTGAGTTTGATGGATGTTGATGTGTTGAGTGAAGTTCTTTCTTGCATTCTCTTTTGATTGTAACCTTGAAAGAAGATATTCACTCAAACTTCTACTTTAAAGGTATATAAACAAGTGTGAGGTTTTTTAGCTTCATGGGAGTTTGCACCTATTGCATATTCTGCCTGCATTCCTAAAAGAAATATTACTATGAAAGCAACTTTAGTGTTTAAACTTATGAAGGAAATACAACGCGAGCGTCATGCTGGAGTCCATCAGATACAGAGTTGTGCTGTCAGTTGGCATTAATCTGATTTTTACGTGATCAATCCACAAGAAACAGAGATCATATATTTCCCTCATCGACGTTTGATATTCAAAGGATTACAGAAGAAGAAATAGGGAGTAGATTGAGGTTGAGTTGTCAATTTGTGCATAGCAGTACTAGGAGAGATATTCAGAATTTTTGGGCGGTTTTACTTGAGATCCAAAACATATGTTCTTAAGCTTCTTGTTGAACAATGTCAAAATGGGATCATAACAATCTTCCTTTTGGGGGTTATCAGTCAAAAGTCATATTCAAGTTTTGAAGTTTATAGGTTCCTATAACTACCTCAAACTAATATATAATAAAAATTGGGCTCACAGTCAAATATTAATACAATATTTAGTGGATTTCTTATACATATACAAGGTCTAGGCAAAAGTTATTGGGTTCACTTGAAACCACATATTATATTGTGGATCCGCCCCTGGTTATCACTCAGGGTGGCTTCAATTGAATTCTTCCTCCTATTTTTCTGAGAGTTTAGAGGTTCATATTTGCCTTCGCAATGCTTTCATTCACTTTAATTTTTTTCGTTTAACGTGCTGGTTAGCTTAGACAATCGCCAAGAATTTTTTTATTATATGATCGATTGGTCCTTCCCAATATTTATTATTATACTCTATCTGATACTGCATGTAAATTGTCATAACGCACTAGTTATTGTTAGTGTGTACGAGAGCTTCATAGCTACTTGGTATAACTAGTGCCATCACGAGCTCCCGAGCTACAAGCCTTCAAAGTCTTCTCTGGTAGGAACTTTTGTGGCATTTCCAGCCCTGGTGACGGTTGATGAGTTCATCTCGAGGCTGTTCGTGTTCCAGCTCCTTGGATTTGGCTCCTCCTGAGGAAAAATGATAATCCCAACCCCGTTACTCATTCCGTCAATAGCTCATCGATTTAAAAACAATGAGGAAATTCGGCTAATCATCTTATTGTTGATTCTCTTTTACTGTTGGACACTTTTCGTGTTAGCTTGATCCAATAGATTGACTAGCTTTGCCTGCAACATTCATGCTGGCAATTTCTGAGTTGTTAGATTAGATCTTGCTGATTTTACGTCATTGTAGATGGCTTTCTAGATCAAAATGCAGATCATGCTAATAACTTAAACATCAGTTGGGCGCCTCCGGGAAAGGTACTGCCCCTTCTACCACATGTTCTTACAATTATTCCATGTTGATGGAATTCACCTGAGGCTCATTCTTCTCAATTGGCCATAACTTGCAAGGTTCCAACCGTTGGGTTCATAATGTACCGCGACTGGCCCTTCAAAAAGCGCCAGTCTCCCCATTGTATCTAGGAGACCTACCTTCGGCAGGAGCATTTATTTCTTATGATTAGAGTAGGGGTCCCAAGTGTTCTGCCCTACCATACTCAAGAACTTGTTATAGTCACAACTATTGTCATACTCAAAAGGTTGAAGCTTTTAACGAAGAAACTTCACTAGGAGGGGGAATCCTAGCAAACATATAAAACTAGCAGTTTAGTGATAGTAAAAAATATAAGAAATTTCAAAGAAAAGCATGGATTATTACTTCACAAGACAGATTTTGCCTCAATCTCGACGAATGGGAATTCCATGCCAAACAGTGGGAAAGAGGGATTACAAAAAACTTCAATTCCTGACTTTGAGTAACATTAAGCTCTCTACTGATAGTATAACAGACAATTAGCAGGAGAGAATAATACATAGTGCTCCGAGTTTACTTTAAATTCAATGGTGAACTTCCCGACTTGACAACTGCATATCAGAGAGTATTAGGTTAACTGTACCAGTTGTACTTTCAATGAAGAAGGTGCTCTAGATAAAGAAGCGTCCATCTTTGACCCTGAAACAAATCCAGCCTGTAACTCTGGCAGCAAAGTAGGAGCCAACGTGAAGGAAGACCGCAGCATGTAGGGGGCAATTGGTAAATCAGGGAGAGAAGAAACTGATGAACTATATTGTACTGTTCCCATAGGATGATCAAATTTACAAGCGCGACCAAACTTGCAGTGTCCTTTCAGTAGATAAAATGAACAAGGCTTCACCCCCTGCTTTAAAAATGTAGATCAGTGGAACGCTCAAACATGAAGACTTACAAGAAGCAATACTTTCAGAGAGTCAACCAAGACCATTTTCCAAACAAACGAGAGAATATAAACCATCACATTTTACATGGGTTAAGAAACAGTAGCGTTCAGCTGACTCCCTCTCCTTGAAATACACAAATTTTGACATCATGAAAACTCAAATGCAAAGGCAGTTGAGCATGGGCAATTCTGTGTGCGCGTGATTATAATGATGGTAGTTGAGAACACAAGATGCTAACTCCCTCCCAGTTCAATATATAGTTCCAAATAATCCTTTCGGAATGACTAGGAAAAGCTTGCTATGAAGAAAGGAATAAATAGATCATACCTTCCTTAGCCTACAATTCTTACCTACTGTGCACAAAAGAAACTGCTCATGCATCTGTGCACTGGCAACAAAATTCTTAGAAATGGAAAGCCTAGCGAACAACCAACTAGATTCATCAATTTCTTTATGACCAAACAAAGGCGAGAACATTCATCACTCTCTAGACGTAGAAAAGCTTGGTTAACTGTAAGTCCAAATGCACACAGTTAAGTTCATTAAATTTTAACTAAATAAAAGAAAAACAATACTGACGAACTTGGAATTCACTTCATGGATGTAACAATACTACCGTTACTGTAACAAGGTTAATTTTTTTTGTTTAAATCCGAGGAAGCTAGGACAGAACTGAACTCACAGAACGTCCGCTGCCAAATGCCAACAAGAATAACCAATAAAAACACAACAAACCTGCAATTTCACTGGTTCATGCACAGCATATTACACATCTATTAATTTTCTTCATGTTAAATAGAGACATTTTCTATGACATCATGCAATGAAATGAGAACAGGTCATGAACAAACTTGACAAACTCATGGTAAACCCTGGTTAACCTCTTAACATATGGTAGTGCATTTATACAAACACATCACTTAAGTTACAGAAGTCTCAGGATAACTGCATGGACTTTTAAATAGTTAAGAGGAACTAGACTATGAGATCCTCCTCTTCAAAAACAGTGGTACCTCGAGAAGTTTATAAGATGAGAATATTACAGTGATTCAATAAACATGCAAAAATCCAAACACCGTCTCAATTCATGCTATTGAGTTTTAACAATTGAGACATAATCGTGAACCAGCAATTATCAAAATGAAGGCGAGACAGCTAATGCAACTGTGTGAGATGTATGGGTTAGGCGCACATCACAAGGTCGAACTATGTTGCAGAAAAAAGCATGGCATTTAAGTTGAGATGGGTAGGAGAGGCAGGACTATTATCCACCGAGTTTCGAACTGTACGCCATTGGACCCTCGAGAATTTCTCGGTTATCCAAAAAGGAAAATGAGACAGCTAATGCAGCTTCATTAATCACAAAAGACAGCTAATGCAGCTTCATTAATCACAAAATTACAACACGAGCGCACCAAATTTAAGCAAGACAACAATCATAAAACAATCCTCTTCCTGTACATTTCTCCCCTCAATCTTGTATCATCGAATTCTGGTCAGATCCATAAATAAGGAACTTCAAAGTCCAGCATATGTCACTATCAATAACAAATCAGCATGCAATTGGCAAAAATCCTCAAAAGGAAAACTACAACATAAAGTTCCATATAATCAAGTGTCAGAACAGAATGTAGATAAAAAAAATTCAGACACAAAAAAAAAATCTAATGGCAGCTCAAGAGCACAATGAGGCCAGGACAAGAAGACTTAGCAATAACAGTGTACAAGTTTACCCAGGTTAGATTACAAATCATCTCGTCAAATCAAACAAAACGGAGAAAGAAGAAACATTATCATACCGGACGCAAAGGAAGGCCTGAGGGACTGAAAGCACAATTTGTCTTTGATGCGATCCAATCAGGTGGATGGTGATACCTACAAGATGATCCAAACTTACAATCCCCAGTTTTCATGTAGTATTGACATACGGGTTGCCCAGGTCTATCTGGAAAACCCTTTTCCTTTTGTGTTTTGCTTGAAGGGCTAGCAGCAGAGAGTGATGGGGAGTAAGGTCCCGCAAATGCATGTGTAGAAGATGCTAGCTGTGATATCCCATAGATAGATGTCATCCCAGCAGACAGTTGGGCACCGGGAGATAATGCAGGACTTACTGGTCCCTGCAACAAGTAAAAATAATCACCACGTAAAAAAGACATTACGCTTGTTTGGCCAAGCTTCGAAAATCAGTTTTTTGAAAACTGCTTTTCAAAAATGTACTTTGGTTGAGAAGCAGTTTCTGATGGCTAATCAATTTGAAAAATACTTCTGAGCAACAATTAGTGTTTGGCCAAGCTTTTAAAAAATGCTTCTAAGTGCATTTTTTCATAAGTGCTTTTCAAAAAAGTACTTTTGGAGAGCAGCTACTTTTTTCAGCTTCTCATAAACAGCTTCTACTTCTACTCAAAAGCAATTTTTCGTTTCCTAGAAAGCTTGACCAAACACCACAACTTTGAAAAACAAGCACTTTATTTTGAAAAAAAAAAACACTTTTGGCCTTGGAGAAGCTTGGCCAAACAGGCTATACATGATTGTAGAAGATTGATAGAGAAAAGATCTTTATATTACCGAGTAAGGGCTCCAGTTCTGAATGGTAACCACTCCTGGGTGAATCAGCACTGGACCATAAGCACTAGGTACATATGGCCCAGGTAAAAGTGAAGGCCTTGCTACTCTAAGACCAGTTGATGGACTGTTATATTCCTCAGGAGGAGCAGGAAGAGACTGCACTGTCGGATAAAATGGACGTGCAGGTGGTGCTGGCGCCAATACTCCAGCAGGTTGAGGGTGATGGTATTTACATGTTATACCAAATTTGCAATGCCCCGTTTTCAAATAATAGGAGCACTCAATTTCCCCCTGTTGTAGTAGTAGAAAATTAGATGGCTAGCACAGAAAGATAACATAAGTTCACACACATAAAACCATGAGACAGTTACCGTGCGTAATGGATATCCATAAGAATTTAGTGGTATATTGCTCAAGGATCCACCCAAGTTTCTAGGGTGGTGGAACTTGCAGGATGCACCAAATTTACAGGTCCCTGTTCTTAAATAATACTGCGCACGAACATTACGCAGTCAGCAACGAAATCAAAACTATTAAAGATGCTATAATACACTCGGGAAAACAGAAAACCTAAACACTTTAGAGTTTAAGCTTTAGAAGGAACAACAACACTCTGTCCTGCACTGAAAACAGAATACCTGGCACGTCGGTTCTCCCAATCTTTCCGGGAACTCAACTCCTACCAACTGCATCTTACCACCCTGAAAACAAAATCACTCAGTCAAATAAGGAATATAAGCGTTCACACTTTCCCAAAGAAAAATATACTCCTTTTGTTTCAATTCGTTTGTCTTACTTTGCTTTTTAGTCTGTCTCAAAAAGAATGCACCTTTCCTAATTTGGAAACTCTTTAATCTCAACATCCCACATGGCATGTTCAGACCACAAGATTAAAGGCCAATTTTGGAACACCATACGTATCTTTAGTTTAAGAACACAAGATTCAAAAATCTTCTTTACTTTCTTAAGCTCCGTGTCAAGTTAAATTATGACAAACAAACTGAAACGGATGGAGTAGCATATGTAGGAAATTGAGAAAGCAAATGAAAGTAGTCCAATTCTACATCGTCTATTTTAGCAAAGAAACGGTGGGTGCAATGTACTCTACACACGCTAACTTAAAATCTTGAATCTGCCTCATATGTCACTTCCAAGTGAAAAACTCAGCGCATCAATGTGACCAGCATTCGCGTTGATAACAATAAACATAAGCTCCAATAGATATACAAGAATGGAAAATAATAAGCTTAACATGAACCACCAAAGGATATGGTGGATGGTAAAGGTTTTAAAGCCTCGAGTTCAAGCTCTGAGAACGTAGTCCCAAAGTGCTAAACCCCTCATCGTGAGCTTTCTAGGCGTGAATCCAGATTAGTCAGGCCCAAATCCCAATGACAAAGCCACATAGACCAAAGGGTAGTCAGTTAAACACCCTTCACCAAAAAACTACACTACAAATATATGTCGAAAATTATTTTTTATACATACTCCTCCCACCTCAATTTAAGTGTCTTACTTTCCTTTTTGATTTGTCCCAAAAATAGTGCCTCTTTCTATATTTAGTAAGTTTCTCAATACCAACATTCTACATGACAAGTTTAAGGCCACAAGAATTAAAACACTACACGCATCTTTAATTTAAGACTACAAGAGTATATACTAAATCTTAAACACCCTTGACGAAATTCCTGGCTTCGTCAGGCCAGTGTAAAACAAATTAGCTTAACATGAGACCTAACTAAAGAAGGATAAACAACTTACATAGCCAAGATCACGATCATAAGGATGGTTAAAGCGACAATTGGCACCATACCCACATGACCCAGTTCTCATATAATATGAACAGTCAGGTACACCTGGCCTTTCTGGGTAAATTTCCCTACCATATAACCCCAACCTCTGCATTGATCCTACATTACCAAAAAAATAAACATTATCATCATCAAAAACCCTAGAACAAAAAGAAAAAACAAAATACCCACATTGCAAACAGTAAAAAAAAAGTAAAAAATCAAAACAACAGTGAAATTCAAATATGTTATTAAAAGTAGAAAAAACATACCATCAAGACCCGTTTCTTCTGACTGATGATCAGATTGTGACCCGTTACTACCTGTAGACCGTCCGTACATCTCCATATTTTTTTGTAATTTTTTTTTTCTTTTTCACAATATTCAGATGATCATAACCAAAAAAAAAAACAAAAAAACAAAAAAAAAATAAGAATTGGTAAGTGGGGGAGAGTAGAAAATAGAAAAAAGAGAATTGTGGGTAAAGCTTGATCACAAGTATATATGTACAGACATTAATGTTTGTTGCTATTACTTTACTATACTTACTAATGCAATAAGATGGGAAAAGAAAGGGGGTTGGGTTAACTGTACGTACGACACCAAACAGAGAGTGCCAAATGTGAAACTAAATTAGTGAAAACAGTCTTTTGGTGACACTAAGGTTTCCTTTTCTCTCTTTTTTTTTTTTTTTTTTTTTTCTCACTCTATACATAATAACATACACTGTCCGTACAGTGTGCATGCTTCGATTTTTGTTTGTATATAATCGGGTGCGAACCAACCTAACGTGTCAAAATATTAAAATCAAGATTATTAAAACGAGTTAATTTATTATACTAATTAGTGTATTTTAATACTCCTTCTGTCTCAATTTTAAGTGTCTTACTTTTTTTTTGTCTATCTCAAAAAGAGTGTCTTTTTCTAAAAACACCTTACATGACAAATTTAACACCACAAGATTAAAAGATATTTTAGTACATTACATTTTATTTATTTTTAAAGATTTAAAAATATATTTTTATTTAAATTTTGTATCTTTTTTAATAAGTGTCATTAATTATTAAAAAAAAAAATGTCCCAAAATCAGTGTCATTTTAGAAATTCAAGACCAACAAAAGTAATTGTTTTCAACTTTACTCTTAATATTAAAGTAATCAATCAGTCTCGACTAAAAAATTCTTACCTATTTTCTTTTATAAATATACGTTGCATTTATTATTTTTTCAATGGACGTGAAATGAGTTAAAGCTTCTTTTATTTTATCGTGAATTAACAAGTTTTTGCCTTGTACAATCTTTAAGTTTTAACTGAAAAACAATTTATCATCTACTTGTTATTAATTTTTAAAGTAAAAGGCACAATAATTTTTTTTAAACAAATTAGCATAAAACTTAATAAAAAGTCATTGCCTTTATGCCTTTGGCCTTGAAATGACTATTTCATTTACAATTCAAACATCTTACATGACTGTTTTTTTTAACACCACAAGATTAAAAGATATTTTAATACATTACACACATCTTTGATTTATGACCAAAAGATTTAAAAGTCTCCTTTATTCTTTAAATTTTGTACCTAGTCAAAATAAGTGTCACTTTAGCAACAAAAAAAAAAGTTATCCCAAAATAAGTATCACTAAGACCAACAAAAGTAATTGTTTTCAATTTTACCCGTTATATATCTATTAAAGTACTTCTTTTAATGAAATATGACTGGATTCATTTTTATTAACGGGCGATGAATAAATAACTTAATAATGACATCGTATTTATTATTTATCTTAATAGACGAGCTAAAGCGATATTTATTTTGGGACGAAGGGAGTAACAAGTTTTTGCATTGTCTATTTATTTGTGTATTTTAACCTGTTATAGCATGTTTTATCCTACCAACTTGTTATTAATTTTTATTATTATGAACGACTAAATGCAGTGATCTTTTATGTGATATATGTATTGTGTAATATATAAAAGTTAAACTTTTGTTAAAAAGAAAGTTCTTGGTTTTATGGTTTTAGTTTTATTTGATTGATTTATTGTGTTTAGAAATCTTTTACTTTCCATAACTTTTGTTTGGAAGAGAATATTTAGAGGAAAAATTAAAAATAAAATATAGAAAAAGAAATGAGCTTAGAAATTAAATAATTAAGAAATAAATGATGAGTGATGAAGATAGTTCCCGCAACATGCTTTGATAATTACGCATAAAGACATCAACATATGGCAATTCCCTTTGCAAGAAAAAAAAAAAACATAAGAAAGAAGTTCTTCTAAACGAAGATACTCTAAATTCATATCTTAATAATCAAAGGACAACATTTTTCTCAACAAGTGATTATTTATAATGATGAAAAATTGAAACGTAGTACAAGTATTTTCATACTAGGATTCACATCAATTGTTGTCTCTCTAACTGATTCCTCAAGATAAACTATTATCAACCGACACTTGTTTTCCCTTAACTGATTCCTCAAGATAAACTATTATCAACCGACACTTGTTTTCCCTTTATTGTTATGTCCTTCACATACTTGTATTTTAGTTTCTTGTTTTTTGTTTTTTTTAATTATGAAATTGATACACGTGTTAGATATTTTATCGATCTTACCAAACCAATGAAATGAAATAAATAATAATTACTCTATATAGCTCGTGATTCGTGAATGTCCTACATCTAGGTGTCTTAAGAGGCAAATAAAAGAATTCTAACTCGACTTCAACTATAGGAGCGACTGAACTAATTTTTTTAATTCAATTAGACGAATTACGAGTATGTGCCAAATGGCCAAAAACTCACCAAAGAGGAGCAATTATTCTTTCTCTTGCATAAACTCTACTTTTCTCAGTAAAGAATAAAATCGTGGGACCAAAAGTAAAGAATATTAACCTGTCATTGAGATGACGTTTAAGAATTTAGATATTTAATAAAAAGGAATTCTTTTGGTTTTAGATAGAGAGATAGAGAGTACTTCCATTTGATAAGTACCATATTTAGTTTATACTAGAACTAGAATTGAACTAATGTTAACATCATGCCAAAATTTATGGAGAAAATTCAATTCATATCCTATCAGACTTCTATATAACGGTTATCCTCTATAATAACGTTTTACTACTACCTCACGTGTTTAGTGGAACTCATTTTTTATGATAATTAGTTACATTAGCCGTCAAAAATATTCAAACAAACGACATTATTATAAAAAGAATTAATTGCATCGCTAGAATCCTTTTCTAAAAGAACACAATACATAAGTTGTTGATCACAATAATTAGGTGGCATTTACTTAAAAAAAATATGTGAATTTTTTCTCAATCAAAAGTTTCAAACACCGTAGAGAAAAGCTTTTTTTTCAAAAACTACAGAGCTTTTTCCTAATGATGTTCGGTTGATTATTTTAAACACAAAGGTACAAAACATTCGAAAAGATCTTTTTCCCTAACAAATATCTATGAAACACATCATCCATGGTAACTTGCCGGTCAAGAAAAGTCCTGCTTTAAATGATAGTGGCATAATCGATATTATGAGATAACATTAAGGGCGCTTTTTCACATCTTTTGCAGAGAAAAAGGACAGAGTACTACTGGTCCAACCAATTATAGACGAAGACGCGTCATCCCCTTTTAGATAGTTTACGATCCCAAATTAATACAGGCCCCCTAAGTTGTTTGGCTCATTCAGAGAAAGAATAATGAATTTTTGAATTTAAAAATAATACTGTTCAAAATTTTAGAACAACACAAGAAAACTATAGAAAGTGCAATATTTCTTGTATTCATGTGATAAGAACACACTGAGAAAGTCTACAAAGATTAGGGTGAATACGTCGGTAGCCTCCTAAACTTATTAGTTTATTTATTTTGACACTTAAATACAATAACAACATATCCAGCGTAATCTCACAAATAAGTCTGCCGGTCTAGGAAGGGTAGATTATATGTAGACCTTACCCCTACCTTAGCAGGTAGAGAGGTTGTTTCCTGTAAACCCTTGGCTAAAATAAAAGCAAATGAAAGCAGTTCAAAAAAGAGGTAACGACAATGAGAAAAAAGCATGTCAAAGCAATCTAAAAAAATTAACCGTAGCTACAACAGAATAATACGAAAGTCGAAGTACAAGAAGTAGTATATAATAACATAAATCGAAGGACAAAAACTACAAGTGTAGTACTACAAAGACTACTGGTATGGAAAAGGGCACTCAACTAGGTACTAGCCTTCTACCCTAATAATTTGTGTCCTCCACAACCTCCTATATAAGGTCATTATTACACCTCGCATTTTTGTACGTTGAGTTTCCCCGAGTACTAGTTGTCCTAATCTTGGGAAGTAGGACAAAATTTTCGAGGTCATGAGGATAGATATGTTCATCTTGGATATATAAGAGAGCAAAACCATGTTTAGTGAGCTTCGGGAAGGTTTAAGACTTGTCGGATCATCGGAGTTAAGTTTCAGCGAAAGTTTGACAAAGTGTCACATTATGGCGCAATATGTGGCTCTCAGAGCACAACATGTGGGCCGCAAAGCACGCTTTGAGAAGACGCAGTTGTGCAAAGATAGTGTGACAGTGAATTTTGGTGATGTTGCGAGGTCTGCAACACAACATGCGGCTCTCAAAGCGCGCTTTGCGACGCCGCAAACCCCGCTGCATGCTGTGTCGGTCCAGAATTTTCTCGACTACTATAAATAGACCCATTCGACCCCAAATCATTATTTCACCATTTTTGGACCTAGAAACTTCTAAAAACTCTCTCAACAAGTCTTCTTATGATCCAAGACCAAAATCAAGGGCAAACCAAGTGATTCTAACATAAAGAAGTCCATGATCATCATTGGATTGTTCTTCCTCTTATGGTATTGAATTTGGAGACTTCTTGGAGGTGAGGGAATTTTGAATTTAGAGTGATCCTTGTGATTGAAGGTAAGATTATCACTCCATCTTCATATTTATAGTATTATTTTGCATTTATACAACTTATGGGAAAGAGAAATTGTGAAAGTAAGGTTTAAGTTGTGCTAGAACTTGTTCTTAGCTATGTTTGAGTTATGAATTGTTCTAGACTTAGCATGGTTGTGAGGTTGTTGGGCTGGTTTGTGCAAATAAAGTTGTAATATGAAGTCGTTGGATTGTTAAGTGAGTTGTGGAGATGAAAAGGAACTAGTGAAGGATTGATGGTACCGAAATATATATAGGATTGAGTGAAACAAGCTATATGAATCTTATGCACATAAAATGTTCGACAAAATGTCTAAATGAGTTCTCTTATAAGTTATGAACCCATCGTTGATACGGATACTTCGTTTACTGTAGATAATCATTCATAGAGCGTACGAGGACTCGTGGGATCCGTATACTAAGGAGACAAGGTATGTAAGGCTAACCCTTTTCTTTCTAAAGGCATGACTCCTTAGTTGTGAACCTACACATGGTATCCACAACATCCCTATTCCTGGAAACACTAGAAGCTCATAATTTTCATAATTCTTATGATATTGTTGATAATGTTCCTTGTGATGACAATAATGATGATTTGAATTCTAGAGATGCCAAAGCTTAAAGTTCTTAATGTTATCATGATACTATTGAGCTTGTCACATGATTATCGATTGTATCCATTGTTGTTGATCTCATCTTATAATAGTTGTTCTTTCAAGGTGAGATATAACGATGATGATGATGATGATCTCATAATAAAAATCGGAGGTTTACCGACCTTACGTCACTCCGATAGAATAGTAACGTTTCATTTGGGCTCTCATGCATGCTTATTATATATGTGTATGTATTTTCTCACACCGCGCCATGCTGTAGCCGGTCGGGCAAACATATAGATGTACACACCACTGCAGTGGGCAACTTATGGTATCATCCCGGAAGCAGGATGCCCGAACGCGGGATACTGATGATAACACCGTGCCTATATGGCCGGGCATTATACTATACATTTGATGATAACACCGTACCTATATGGTCGGGCAGTTAACTATATACATATGGATGTTGTTTTGAAAGGATAAGTTAAGCATGCATGATATCCGCCTTAAGAGGCAATCACATGTACAGGTTATCTCTTTTATTGCATACTTCTTATGTCTTTATTATGTTGTTATTCATGCCTTACATACTCAGTACATTATTCGTACTGACGTCCTTTTTTTGTGGACGCTGCGTTCATGCCCGCAGGTAGGCAGGGAGACGGATCAGACCCTTAGGTGATTCATCAGCGGAGTCTCAGGGCGCTTCACTTACTTCGGAGCTGCAGTCTATTGGTATTTCCCTTTTGTGTACTTATTTGGGGACGGCGGGGTCCTGTCCCGTCCTTATGATTTCTTGTACTCTGTATAAAGGCTCGTAGACAGGTGTGTATGGTTAGACTATGGTTAGACATCTCATAACCTTACCGGTTCATCTTCTGTATATTATTTTTTTGCAGCCTTAGCTTGTCGGCTGGGCTATTACTTTTGTGAATCCATGCCCTTTTTTATTATGACATTCATGCGTTATTTTTCATGGTCCACCTAGAATGATGATGAGAGGTATGCTAAGAGGTGCTCGGTAGGTTAGCTCCGGGTACCCGTCATGGCCTCCGGTTGGGTCGTGACAAAAGTGTCCTTGTTAAGCTGAAATTGCGTCATGTCTTGCCTAATCAACTCTCCCCAATACTTCTTCGGCCTACCTCTACCTCTCCTGAAACCGTCCATAGCCAACCTCTCACACCTCCACACTGGGACATCCGTGCCTCTCCTCTTCACATGCCCGAACCTTCTCAGCCTCACTTCGCACATCTTGTCCTCCACGGAGGCCACTTCCATGTTGTCCCGGATATCGTCATTTCTAATCTTACCTCTCCTAGTACACACAACATCCTCATTTTCGCAACTTTCATCTTCTGAACATGAGAGTTCTTGACTGACCAAGAGTAATATTTATTGTATGCTAGACGTATATAGAATAGTTAATTTTTGACACTTAAATCAAGAGTAATATTTATTGTACACTAAACGTATGTAGAATGGGTTAATATTTTTCATATTCATGTGATAAAGTATACAACGAAAGTTTACTAAAATTATTTCATTTTTCTATCAAGAAACGAAATTTTAAGGGAGAACACTAATACCATTACAAATTCGGACCTTTACAAAAGTTGAAATCTCATTAAGATGTTTGACTACTCGAACAAAATATCTATATAAGTACACTTAGCTGATTCCTGATGGTATGTGGGCCACAAAATGCCACTACGAAAAACTAGGTGTATATATAAGAATAAGAATGATCACGTGAAAGTGTTTAGTGTAGGAATTTATTTTTACGGGAATTTGTTAAACGTTTTTTTTTTTTTTTTGATGAAGTAAATTTCAAGTCAATTTGCACGTCAACATCTGACTCCTTGACTAGTAAGACACCGAATTCTACTTTTCTCGTAGACATTCTCTATTTAGAAAGATTTTACAGGCGTTTGGACAGTATTTAAGTAATTGAAAAAGCAATTTGTAAGGTTGAATAATAATTTTCTGAGCATTGAAATTGTATTCGAGAACGAGTATCACCTAATTTTTTTATAGAACTTAAAAGCTTATGAATAAAAACTAGTATCCCTGTTCAAACTTCAAACCTGTATTTTGATATTCATTGTAGAAGTTTAAATGCCGAAATTAATTATCTACAAATGCTAAAATTTAGTATTGACAAATAGCATAAAGAGTGATTCAGACTCAAACTGGTCCCGCAACTCAATTAACACGTAAAAGGAAATTACTATAAAGTGGTCTCTGCTGAATATAATAGAAGTTTGTTGTTTTCTAGTCTTACATAAGGAGATTACGGAAGAAAATTGGTAGTGACAGTGGAAACCTAAATAGTGTATTAGGATACTAAGAGCTGGTTTGGATAGGCTTATAAAATCATAAGTTACGAATTCTAATTTATGATTCTTGACTTATTTTTATTATTTTAGCTTAAAAACATCTTTTTTATTGTACTCAAACACTAAAAAAAGTGCTTAAAAGCACTTAAAATAAGTCAATCTAAACAGGCTCTAAGCCATGACGCGGTTTTGTTTTAACACCAAAATAGTACCTTTTATTAGCAAATCAAATTGGGTACAGAAGTGAGGGACAAAACCCCTAAATGAGAGACCGACATGCCAGCCTCTATTCACTTTTGTTTGAATCCTTTGAGAAATTGAAGATTTGAACAACAAAAAACATGATGGATCTGATGGGTTTCCCCTTCTCACGGTGGATCGAATTGAATTGCCGCCACTTTTATTTGTCGAACTCTGCATGAAGTTATCCGCATCCGATCTAATTGTAACGGGCCTTTCACTAATCTTGGTAGTTGCTCAAAGCTTGCAAAATTGCTGATAGATGCGTGTTTATCAGTTCAAACAAACAAACAACAACATAGTGTGAATCTATAAGTAAAATTTGGAAAGAGTAAAGTGTACACAAATCCTACTCTTACCTTGTATGAGCTGGAGAGGTTATTCCAATCGGTCATGACTCGATTTGTTCGACTAAAATTTCCAATCAGTCATGACTCGATTTGTTCGACTAAAAGTAAATTAAGTATACAAAATTATTATATAGTAATCAATAATAAATGTATTACCTTTGCTATTATGAGTGAAGAGAGTGTTGCACTTGAATTAATTATTCTAAAAAGACATTTTTGTCCTTAAATAATTTAATACATGCATTCCTACCAATTTATATTTAATCCCGGATAAAAAATCTATATATAATATAAAATTAGGCATAGAGAAGGTGATGTGACACCTCTCTATGGCTAGCATTCATATTTATCTTTTTTTTTCCTTTTTTTGGATTTTCTCTACTTTTTATTTTAATTTATTTTTCTACTACTTTTTATGTATCTCGGTAACAACATTAAATGACTCAATAATTAAGTAATTATCAGCCTTCTTAGTGGATAACAACCGTTTTCATTTTTCAATTAAAGCCTTTAGCAGTTTCCCTTTTTTTCATCCTCTTTCATTGTGAATTAAATATCAACATTTGGCATGTTAAATATGTGAAACATAGAGGAGAGTAATTCTATGATTTGCGAAGGGTAACTTATGTAAGGTTGGAGCTTTCAAGAAAGGGGAGCTAGGGAAGATAAGGAAAAGATTGCTCTCTTAATTGAAGGAAGTAAATTATGTTTGATTTCTTATTTCTCTGTATTACCTTTTGTTTTATTTCTTTTTTCTTCAGATTTGGCAGAGTATGAGTTTAAGCATGAGAATTCCGGTAAAACATTTTTTTTTCTTCCCATTGACTATCGTAGTATGTGTCTTGTGAGTTGCTTATTTTTCGTTCCATTGACGGAGTAGTTTGAATTCTTTATTTTTGTCATATGCCTTGACTGCTCCTATATATATGATCATCTCGGTCTTTCTTCCTTTGTGTGTTTCCACTGATGAATTCATAAGAAAGTGATGTCGA
The DNA here is from genome assembly GCF_029784015.1 of Lycium ferocissimum. Classification (NCBI taxonomy): domain Eukaryota; kingdom Viridiplantae; phylum Streptophyta; class Magnoliopsida; order Solanales; family Solanaceae; genus Lycium; species Lycium ferocissimum. The sequence goes on along the minus strand of NC_081342.1, from coordinate 12,450,410 downwards.
GTTCAAAAGTAGGAGAAATTGTTTTGAAAAAAGGCAAAATTGTGAGAATTTGTTTAGTGAGTTTAGATGAGATTAAACGAATACGTTGAGAAAGAGACGACAGCTAGAAAATAATAATACGTCATAGGGAAAGGAAGTAAGAGGAAAGAGAAAAGATAAGATAGAGAGAGAGAGAGAGAGAGAACATGAGAAAGTAAAGAAAAGATATGACACATTGTAGGAGCTTGGTATACACTTCATCACGATTAAGTATGTGATATGACAACTTCTTTTCCCTTTTTCTCCTTCTTTAAACCTTTTCTCTAAATGAAAAAAAAAAAAAAATTAGCTACAAAATAAGACAAGTTAACTAGAATTAAATATATCTAAAAATATAGGAAGTAGTATGTACTATATTATTTAGCAAAATTCAAGATTTCTCAAGTTGTACGAAAATATGAAACATACTGTTTTTTATTTCTTTTGTAATGAAATAAGTCCTAAACACGACTTAAAGCCCAAGATTAGCAAAAATACTGAAAATGAAATGGGTCAAAATTATTTGTGTGCGTCCATAATACGCGAAGCATTTTCTACTATCTACTATATAGAAACATGTTTCTATATAGTTGGTCCTCAGTTATCACTTAAAAAAAAAAAAAAAAAAAAATATATATATATATATATATATATATATATATATATATATATATAAGGTGGGCCCTAAACTTCTATAATAGTGGAAAAATTATAAAAAAAAAAAAAAAAAAAAGTGAGGCCCAATCTTCTATAATAGTAAGAATGAAAAAAAAAAAAATTTAAGGTGGGGCCCACTCTTTTATAATAGTAGAGATTAAAAAAAATTAAGGTGGGGTCCGCGTGAACAATTAAGAGACAATTGCAAAAAAAAAAAATTTAAGGTGGGGTCCACGTGAAGAAATAGGAGACAATTGCAATGAAAAAAATTAAGGTAGATTCACGTGAAGAAGTACGAGACAATTGCAAATTGTTAAAAAAAAAAACAAGAAAAAAAAGGTGGGGCCCAAATCTTCTATAATAGTAGGAATGAAAAAAACAAATTTAAGGTGAGGCTCACTCTTCTATAATAGTAGAGATTAAAAAAAATTAAGGTGTGGTTCGCTTGGAGAATTAGGAGACAATTGCAAAAAAAAAAAAAAATTAAGGTGGGGTCCACGTGAAGAAGTAGGAGATTACAACAGAAAAAATAGGATATTTAAATAATGATAATAAGTTCAGAAAATGGTAAAGGTACGCTTAGAGAAAATGTAAAGAAGAGAAGTTCGGGAAAAAAACAATAACGATTTAAATTGAACACAAAAACTGCTAAAGAAGTTATAAAACCAAAAGATTTAAAACTTATACCTTTGGGTATAAGATTAGACACATACGTCTCAGACCAATAATGAAGAATAACATCAAGAAGACGAAATATAAATGGTCTTCTATAATAGTAAATTTAAAAAAAAAGTGGGGCCCACTCTTCTATAATAGTAGAATTTTTTTTAAAAAAAAATAAGCTGGGGCCCACTTTTTTGTAATAGTACAAATAAAAAAATTAAGGTGGGGCCCACTCTCCCATAATAGTAGAGATAAAAAAAAAATTAAGGTGGGATACACGTGAAGAAGAAAAAAAATAGGACGTTTAAATAATGATAATGACTTCAGAAAATGGTAAACGTACGCTTAGAGAAAATTTAAACGTACGCTTATAATTAAATTACATTATTTTTAACATATATAAGATAAATTAATATATAATTAGGATATATATTTGAAGGAGACAATTAATCTTCACGTTAATAATAAACGTTAATAATAAATATAAACGAATATTTTCTCTACTCAAAAATAATCCTTAATTACTCAGTAATGCATAATTTTGTAAAATATAGTAAGTATGTATTCCGAAATTTACAAATGATATTTTATACTATATTTAGTATATTTTCTAATGATATTAGCCCAAAAATATCAGATGTGGTCGTTTCTTAGCTTTTTTATATCAATCATATAATATTATTAATTGTCAAAAAGATTATGACAATTATTGGTAAAAAATTTAGTACATTTCTAATGATATTAGCCAAAAAATGCCAGATGTGATGGTTTCTTAGCGTTGTTATATCAGTTTATGTCATTCATATAAAATTATTAATTATCGAAAAACTATTATTTTATTATTGAGTTACTCCTTTCTTCCCAATTTATGTTGCTAAGAATCATTTCATTAAGGGTAAAGTGAGAATTTCAATATTAAATAGTTTCTAAAATAAAGAAATGTGACATTCTTTTTGGGACAGACGAAAAAGGAAAGTGTGCCATATAAAATGGAACAACAAAAGTAGTACAGGATGTCCAAAAAGATATTAATACAAACCATACAATGCCTAATAGCATATAATATTGTTAGGTTTAATTGATAGATTGAATGGGAAATGGAGGGAAAAGAAGTGCAGGGAAAATGAGTTGTTCCCTCTTGCTTTATAAAATAAGCATTTGTCCCTCATAGGTGGTGGAAAGAAAAGTTTTCCTACTTAAAAGTAGAAGCACTCCTTCTTGTTGCTAAAGGTTCAAGAAGAGGGTCTCCCCTCGCGCCGTCATCGCTCGGCTTCGATTTCGGTCAAATGATCTGAGGGAAAAGAAGTGGAGGGAAAATGAGTTATTTCCTCTTGCTTTATAAAATAAGCATTTGTTCCTCATAGGTGGTGGAAAGAAAAGTTCTTCTACTTAAAAGTAGAAGCACTCCTTCTTGTTGCTAAAGGGTCAAGAAGAGGGTCTCCCCTCGCAGCTTCGGCTTCGGTCAAATGATCTGATTGATTGATAATTTTTTTGGACCAAACTGTCCTTATTAATATTTAATTAATGATTATTTATTTAATTGACTAATTAATTATCCAAATAGTGACTGACCCGGATCCGTGTACAAGACCCGCAACCCAACCTTTTCTTTTTCGGATTATTTTAAATTTCCCAACAGTTGTAACAGATTTTTGTGAAAGGTTGCAAGCCTTCCACGAAAAGTTGAAAACCTTTTCCCAACCAGTGCATTAATGGCTATAAATTCCAGTTAATACTCAGATTATTACTTACGAATTTTCTGATATTCTTTATTCTTCTACTCTCTTAAAAGTTTTCTTCTGTGTGATCTACTGCCGTTGAATGGTTCGCCTGACATCGGAGTTTTTGGTACCAATACACTGGTGAGTGAAATCTTTCTATCCTGGGAGGATATATTTCACATTCAACCTCGGGTACTTGAGGGGAATAATTTCCTCAAGGACACACTGTGCATTCAGTGGGCTGGATTTCTGTTTCTTAAAAATATTTTCGTATACTTTTTCTGATTGTTTTTCCAGATTCTGTATTATATTGATTTATACTTTCTGATTTTGTAAAGTTACTGGTTTCTGGAAATTTTACTAAGTTACTGTTTTGTAACACATATTACTAACAATATTCGATCCAAACAAGTTTCACATCATTGATAAAATCAATATTGAAGGACTTTATTCGAATATTAACTCTTGTTATTTGGAGGTTAATGTAATTATTTAATTTGCATACAATCACTAATTTTTAACTTTTAAAGAATGTATAATTCTTTATATCTCTAATAAATAACCCAACTAAATTCACAAAGATAAAATTCTCAAGTAATTCTCTATGTAATAAAATCCCCAGGTAAACCTCAAAGGCTTAATCCCCAGCTAAAATCGCAACAAACTAAATTCCTAAGTAATTCCCTAGGTAATAAAATCTCCAAGTAAATTCCCAAGTTATAATCCCCAGCTAAATTCGTAGAAACAAAATGCCCAAATAATTCCCTTGGTAATACGATCCCCAGGTAAATCCCAAGAAATAATTTCCAGCAAAATTCGTAGAACAGAATCCCCAAGTAATTCCCTAGGTGATAGAATCTGCAGGTAAATTCCCAAGAAATAATCTCCAGGAAATCCGCTAGTACCATTACATGTGGATTTTCCTACGAGTTCACAGAAGAAATATATTTTTTAGATTTTTGGTTGTTTACCTGCGAAATAACCTACGAAAATGATATTTGGGGATTATGTTTCCAAATAAATTCCCAGGTAATAATTTGGCTCTAAATTTACTTTCAAATTTACATGGGGAATTGTATCTGCAGGAAAATATTTTAGAAATTAGGAATTTTTAGATTTTCACAAAAATTACATGCGAAAAAAATTTTCAGATAAAATCCCCATGTAATTTGAATTTTTCTATTAGTGTCATCTTTTATGATAACTTTGAATAGAAGAAAATAATCTTTTAAATTGCTTGTGTGTTATTTTGAAATATCGTTTTTGGCAACCAATGTGAATATTACCACTAACCAACAAAAAACTTACAAAATTAGAGAGCACCTATCGTACATCTACCTTCGAATGGTGTAATGATCAGATAGGCCTCAGGAAAAGATCCAAACTACATACAAAATTTTTGCCAAAACTCTCTACATCTATGTGCCCTCTTAGTTATGCTATAAAATTCTATCCTCTCTACAATTTCTGTTATGATTCTACTTACTATATTTGTATGCTATACACTTCTTCCTTTGATTTGTCTTGAGTTCCTTGTCTTCCATATATGATAACTCATTGCATTCCATAAGGCAGCCACCACATCTTCCTTAAACTTTTTTCAGTGTTTTCTGTTGATGATTCCCATTATAGTCTTCAAATCACCAGTAGGCAAGTATATATTTTGACCATTGCATCAGATTCTTCTCACAACAGCAGCAACACACACAATCAACAATTTAATGCTGGCTAGTCTCTATTGCTTGTGATTGGCATAGACAGCAGCTTGCATCATCCACAGGGATGTGCAAGTGTATAAGTCTTGCTTTGGTAAGTAACCTTTGTTTAACAGTCAACCACATGATGAATCTATGTTTAGGAGATGACACAGAGTTCCAAATGAGTTATGTATTTTCCAGTGTATCTCGAGAGCCAATCAGATCCAAATAACCCCTTGTTATAGAGCACTTCCCATTTGTAGTTAACAAGAACTGATCCCTGAGTGTACCAATTCTTCATCATGTCCTATAGGGCATTTAATTTCCTCCAGTACCAACGGCTATCCAAAAGTGCTTGGTGAGTTCAAATTGTATCTACTTTAATGTAAATCCCATGTATCCATTTTAACCACAGAGATTCCTTATTCACAGAATCTATGCCGGAGACAGCAGACTTTGCCTTGTAAGGCAAATTTTGCCTTAAGGCATGTTTTACCCCGAAATCGGATAATAAGTTGAATTTGTAAATGAGGTATAGGATATGTGGCACTTTAATCTATTTTTTGGTAAACAAAGTTGTATATGTATATTTTGCTTATGAAATGGCCTAAATATGAGTTCGTGTGCTAAAAACTGGATAATGATATTGGGAATTATGTGTTTTATGTTAGATCTTATGTATATTTCAAGCAATGTTTGAATGAAGTGGTTCAATGAATTATTCAAGCTGTAAAACCGGACCAAAGTCTCAGGAAACCAAAGAGGAGATTTTTATATATAAATATTCAAAGCACAAAGTTCTTGGATCTGAAAAGCCAACCCTAAAAAATGAGAGAATGCCTCCTATTTATAAGTTTTTACGGGCCTCCTATACATCATGGGCCCTTTTAGGATAAAGAAAACCTAATATGGATAAGGTTATGTCGTACGGTCCGACACCCGTACGACCGTAAGAGGTGGCGCATTCCCACACGTGGCGAGCGAATAACCGATTATCCGACCAACGGCACGATCGTAACGGTCACGAAGAAACCGGCTAACGGCCACGGCCGATTTCGGCTACTATTCGAACCGGCGAACGCCACAATCAACTCTACTACATAGTGGATCGGACACCGGACCAACCACGATAAGGAGTTATCTCCGGATACAACGAATTCAAGCAAAGCTTCTTCTGGATCGGTGCACTGCACCGTTCGCTCTCTTCCTTTTACCGATCCCGAGTTTCACCGACAAACTTTGCAGTTTTTACCGTATACAGATAGTCCCCACACTTTCCGGCCGAGATCATATCGAGTAACGGGAAGTGGATGAATCGTGCAACCGGGGATCACATCGGGGTTCGTTCTTATCTTTTCGTTTTGGCGGGAACAGCCGTCATCTCCTTCCGCCATCCGGCCACGTGTCGTACCCCCGACCGGTCCGAGCTCAGAACCGCCGTTACGCACGTCCCTTCAAATCACGTCCTCATTTATTACGGACACGCGTGGCGCTCGCCGATTGGCCGGATTTTTAACCGCCCGATCCCACGCGTGTATATATAACCTTCCATGTGCTTCCTTCTTCGTTTTACTTTCTCCATTTTCATCATCTTCATTTCAAACTTCTTCACTCCACTTCTGTTCTTCATTTCATCTTCTCTAACTTCTTTTTCATCGTTGGTTCTGTGATCTCGTCACCCATATTTGCCACCTAAACTTTGCTTGCAAGGAAACCGTTCTACCTTTGTTGTCGCTCGTTATTTCATTTTTCCATCCGTGCTCCATTTTATTTGCTTCATCGTCTCCATCTTCTTACCTTCATCCCTTTATCAAATTTTCAACCTCTCATCCATTGCAATGT